>NC_044594.1:614472-921709 GCF_901933205.1 Camarhynchus parvulus | reverse complement strand
CTGATCCGGCCCAGAGGCTGCAGCGAGGCAGAGGAGGCACATCAGAACAGCCCGGGAGGAAAGGACAGAGAAGTCACCCCAGAGAAAAGTGTTCCCTGGTTACGCTGCAGTCAGCAGGACAGGGAGCCCAGGGGACAGCCCTGACGCACAACCCGAGCTCTGTGGGGAGCCAGGGAGCAGGGGCAGCTCTCCCTGCTCCCCAGGCAGCTCTCCTGCTCCCCAGGCAGCTCTCCTGCTCCCCAGGCAGCTCTCCCGCTCCCCAGGCAGCTCTCTTGCTCCCCAGGCAGCTCTCCCGCTCCCCAGGCAGCTCTCCGCCCCCCGCTCTCCCGCTCCCCAGGCAGCTCTCCTGCTCCCCAGGCCCCTTGCAGCAGCCCCCAGGCAGCTCTCCGCCCCCAGGCAGCCCCCTGCCCCGGCAGCTCTCCCGCTCCCCAGCAGCTCCCCCCCAGCTCTCGCTCCCCAGCAGTCTCCCCCCAGGCAGCTCCCTGCTCCCCACTGCCCCCAGGCTGTCCCACCTGAGCACTGGCCGCTGCCCGCTCCTGCTGCTCTGCCAGCTTGGCTGCCACCAGCTGGTTCAGCTCCTCCATGGTCAGGCCGGCCATGGTCCTCCGGGCAGTCTTGATCTGCTGCAGGATGTTGGTCAGCTGGGCCCTGCGTGGACAGCAGCCTGCTAAGAGCTCCTGGTGCTCACACACGGTGGGATCCCTCAGCCACCGCTGCCTGGGGGAATCCGTGTGCTTCCCCTCCACCCTCCAGGTGAGGTGAGCCACGTGCTGAGGAGCTCCTCTCCCCAAAACACTGGGGATAGAGCAGGGAACCCCCAGAGCCAGGCTGAGGGGGCTGTGCCCAGATAGCCCTGCCGTCCTGCAAAGCTCCCAGTGATCCCCATCCCCAGCACTAGGGCAAACCTGACAGAGACCACCACCTCTGCCTGCCTCCCTTCCCAGAGCCCCCCTTCCCCTGATCCCAGCTCCCACTGCCCTCACCCCAAAAACCACCAGCACACCCTTACTTGTTGCACTGAGGGAAGCGAGTGAGCAGCTTCTCCAGCAGCTTCTCCAGCTTGTCGGCCGGCTGGGCCCGGGGGAACTCAGGCGCCGCCCAGGCCGGGCGGAGGAGGGATGGGGGCAGCGGGGGCCATGTGGGGGCTGTGAGTGCCCAGCAGCGATGCCACCACCGGGCTGCTCCTGCCCTGGGAGGCGGGCAGGGGTGGCGAGGGCTGGTTGGGCCTGGACATGGCAGGGTTCAGCAGAGGGAAGGACAGAGCCCGGGGATCGGCGCTGGGCATGACCATGGGGACGGGGACGGGCCCGATGGGGAAGGGGAGCCGGGGGGTCAGGGATGGGCTGGGCTGGAATGCCGTCAGCATGAAATCTGTCTGAGAAAGAAAAGCAGGGCAGGAGGGAAAGGCTGGTTAGTGAGAGCGCCTGGGAGCAGAGCTGAGCGCCCTCCTCTGCAGGCAGCGAGGTGGGAACTGCAGGCACCGGCAGCTGGAAAGGGAAGGAGACCCTTCCCTTCCTCTCTGGTAAGCCCAGACAGGGAATGGGCCACCCCACACATGCCCAGCACCAGGCAGGCTGTGCCAGGGCCTGGCAGCACCACGCTGTGGGGCTGGAGAGGCACTCACTTCTGAAGGTGGAGGAGGCAGCGTTGGTGTCGGGATCTGGGGGAGGCTGCTCAGCTTCGTGCCATTCCTCACCATCTGGATGTGGTCGTTGAACTGATCCTGGCAGAGAGGGAAGAAAATAGACACATTTATCAAACCTGAGCAAGTTTGGGGCACCTAAACCAGGGGGTGGCAGGCCCTGAAGAGGCACAGTTTGGCTCCCCAGAATGGAGGGAGCTGAAGGGAGGAACACTGTGTATGTGAAGGGCTGCTCACTGTGTGTGTGAAGAACTGCTCACTGCTAGGCTGGGAGAGGTCAGCAGGAACTTACTCGGACACTCTGCTTGGTCATACGTATCCTGTTCAGCCTCATCTCCCACTCCTGCTTTGGCCTCATGGTCTCCAGCGTGGGCGGCGCAGACCTGCAAGCACAGCTGAACTTTCCCACTTGCAACTGTGCTCTCACTGCCTGCGAAGGGGGAACAGCAGCCCCCACACCCGCCTGGCTTCCCCTCCTCCAGAGGGCTGGGAAGGGCTCACCCCCAGGTGAGGCACCCCACAAGGGAGAGGGACTGACCTGGGGCACACACAGGGACACTGGGATGAACAGTGACAGGGGACAAGCACAGCCCCACACACCCTTGCTGTGGGACACTACTGAATCACACTGATCCAGCAAGAAAACCACAGGAAATCCTGAACTATGCCAGTCCAACCTCCAACGTAAGCAGAGGAAGAGGAGATGGGACACCGGGACACCTGAGTGACCCTCCCTGCCACTTCTGACACACCACAGACTTACTTGAGGTAGGTGAGGTGTAGCTCTGCTTCTTTTTCTGCTTCTTCTAGTTTCAACACCAGCAGCTCCTTCCGGCTCTCCAGGGACAGGATCTAAGGAGAGAGGCTCAGTTTTTGTACTCCCATTTCTTGCTGCCAGCCCAGGCACTGGGCACGGCTCCCTGCTAATGCTCCCTGCACTCACACGTGTTCATCCTTCCTCTTATCCCAGAGTGGGACTTGGCCTTGCTCCCAGTCTCACAGCACTGTCCATCACCCAGCTGGAGCCTCAAACCAACCACTCTGCAGGGAAGGAGTCACCTGCTCACCTCTGCTTTCCAGGCCCGCTCTGTCTCCTCAAGAATGTTCCTGTTGATTTCATTGTGCTGGTTCTTCAGCTTGTCCAGCTCCATCTCCCACAGCTGCCTGCACACAGAACAGAGCAGAACGAGCCCCCTCAGGCTCAGGCACTGGAATGGCACCACAGGATGGATCCCAGGAGCTCTGGATGGGCTGGAACATGGAAGATCAGCAGTCTCCAGCCCGTGACACCAGCCCCAGCTCCCTGGGCTGCGAGAGTCACTGTCCCAGCAGTGAGCTGCTCCAGAGCACACAAACAAGCAGCGTGCAAAGACACTGGGCCAAACGAGGGGAGTTCCCCTCAGCAAAATTCAGTCCAACCCCAGGGAAGACCTGAACCAGGAATCAACACGAGCAGCTATGTTGTTCTGATCCTGGAGAAGTTTAAAGCTGGGCATTTCCACCTGTGCTTTGGGAACAGCTGGAGCATCCCTGCCCAGGGTTAAATACCCAGAGTTTAGTGTAGCTGGACAGCTGTGGGGAACAGACAGGGACATCAGTCTGCCCTAATTCTGGGGAGCTGAAGTTCAGTCAGAAGTAGCAGTTACAAGCTGAGTCAATCCACCAAGCACAAACTCTAATCTTGTGGGATCTTTATGTCACAAGTATCCAGGAGTCTGCTTGTGACTGGGATCAAGGAAGATTTAATCCAGAGCCCTGATGCTGAAAGAGGACATAAAACCTCTCGGGCACGTAACTGGCCAGCACTGCTGGCTCATTGTCTCTGCTCTGTCCCAGCCAAAGCACCGGATTCACTCTGAGGCACAATGACAGGAAGGAACAGTGCTCTGGGCAGCACTAACCAGGTGAGGGATAAGAGCCTTACTTCTCATCAGACTGCTCTGCAATCAGAGAGGCAATCTTGTTTTCCTTCTCCTCCTGCTCCTTCAGCAACCTGCACGGGAGAAAAGGGACAGCACAGCTGGAATCCCAAGGGAGCAGGGCCCACATTCAAACATCCCCAGGCCCAACCCCACACCACGGGCTGGGGGTGGCTCCCTGCAATGTGTGTGGGAAAACAGCCGCCACCAAGAGCCTCTGGAGCACAAATCCTGCTGTCTCATGACACTGCACAAAGGCTGTGGCACAGAACCAGGCTGGCTGCAGGCAGCTGAGCTGCTCTCCCAGCACGTGCTCTGCCACAGTCACCTGGGGGAAAAGGGCTGAGCACTCGGAGCCATCACTGGAGGAGTTTTACCCAAAAACATCACCAAGCCCTCAGAATAAAAACCAGATCTCTGTGACATAATGGAATGGCCCCATAAAAATGCCAATTCAAATATAGGGCCTATCCTAAATTCATCCATGTACAGGTGTGACCTAAGTACTCGCTGCTTCCTAAAAGTTTAAAGCTCTTTGCTCCATCAGGTTTATATCACAGTTAAGCAACATTTTCTTCCCCAAAAATAAACACTTTCTTTTCTGTACAAATACCTTCTGCCTTTCTCACAGAGTTTCTCAATTTCAGCTTTGAGATCCTGCTCTTTCTGCAGGAATTCTTTCTTTTCTTTCTCCATCTTTTTCTTAGTCTCTTCTCGCTTGATCGTAACATCCTGAATGGCTTTCAGGATCTCCTGGAGTAAAAGAAGCATCACAAAGACACAGAGCAAAATTACCAAGTAATGGTTTTTGATTTAAAATACATTATTTTTCTGTATTAACTGATTAATGAGATTACACAGCAAACTCTTTCTTTTTAGCAGATCCACTCAAGATATAAATTGGTTATTATGAGGAAACTCAGGAGACTGATGCTCTGGACTGCAGGTTGTTCTGCCTCTTCATAAAGACCTTAAAATTAATTACAGGGCAGGTTAAACAAAAGCAGTTCTTCACCAAATACCTGGTGGTTTTTCATCTCCTCTTCCCTCCGCTGCTGGAGCTGCTTAAGCTGGACCTGCAGCTGATTCTCCACCTGCCTCTGTTTGTCCAACACCTCCTGGTAGCGCTCCTTCAGCAAGGCCCTCTCGGACATCATCTTGTCCTGCAGTGGAGAGCAAAGCTCCTCTGTAACAAGGACAGCCTGTAACAGACTTCAAGGCTGATATTTGATGGACTTGGAGCTCTTTTCCAACTGCAATGATTCTGTGATTCTATTTTGACAGGAATAAAGTGGGAAGAACAGCTCCAGCTCCTGTGCCTGGGAGTGTGAGCAGCAGAGCCTGAGCACAGGGCTTTGACACCCACCAGGTTCTTCTCGATGTCCTGGTCCGTGTTCACGTCTGCATCGGCCGCCTTGAAGTCGGTCTGTGAAGGAACATGATTGAGATCAGCCCCTGCAGCGACCAGAGAGGGACTCCAGGCCCTCCCTGGGCACCTGCTCCAGTGCTCTGCCACCCTCCACAGAAAGGAGTTCTCTGTCATATTGTGATGAAACTTATTTTAGTTTATGGCCATTGTTCCTCATGCTATGGCTGCGCACCAACAAAAAGAAGCCAGCACCACCCTCTGACACCCCTTGGAGATATTTATATGCATTAATGGGATCCCCTCCCAGACTTATCCAGACCAACCAGGCCCAGCTCCTGCAGCCTCTCCGTATAAACCCCTCATCATCTTCACAGCCTCCGCTGCACCCTTCTTCGCTAGCTCCTTCTCTTTCTTGTACTGAGCAGCCCAGACCTGAACACAGCACTCCAGATGTTGCCTCATTAGAGTCAAATTTTAATTAAAGATTAATTAAAATTCAAGCAGAGGACCGGGCACACAGCAGCGCTACAGATGCGTTTTACCCTTCAGTCACGGTTTATTCAGTTCTTTGTCCTCTGGGTTCCACAGGAGCCTTGCAGGGCCCTGGCCCCGGGGAGCTGCACCCACCTGCACCGCGATGTTCTGCGACGGCCGGGCCGGGGCCGCCTCCTCGTCGGGCTCCTCGGCCGCCCGCGCTCTGCCCGCGGCCTCCGCGCCCGCCGGGCCCGGGCTCCGCATCGCCGCGGGGCGGGGCGGGCCGCGGGCTCCGCGTCCCCGCTGGGCCCGGGCTCGCTGGGGCTCTCCGGGGCGGAGAGCGGGCTCCCGCTGCGGAACGGGGACACGGCTCAGCGCTGCGCCGCGTCCGGGCCCCATCCCGGCTCCATCCCCGCTCCATCCCGGCCCTATCCCCGCTCCATCCCGGCCCCATCCCGGCCCCATCCCGGCTCCATCCCGGCCCCATCCCCGCTCCATCCCGGCCCCATCCCGGCCCCATCCCCGCTCCATCCCGGCCCCATCCCCGCCCCATCCCGGCCCCATCCCCGCCCCATCCCGGCCCCATCCCGGCCCCATCCCCGCTCCATCCCGGCCCCATCCCGGCCCCATCCCGGCCCCATCCCCGCCCCATCCCGGCCTCCATCCCGGCCCCATCCCGGCCCCATCCCCGCTCCATCCCGGCCCCATCCCGGCCCCATCCCCGCCCCATCCCGGCTCCATCCCGGCCCCATCCCGGCCCCATCCCGGCCCCATCCCGGCCCCATCCCGGCTCCATCCCGGCCCCATCCCGGCCCCATCCCGGCTCCATCCCGGCCCCATCCCGGCCCCATCCCGGCCCCATCCCCGCTCCATCCCGGCCCCATCCCCGCTCCATCCCGGCCCTATCCCGGCTCCATCCCGGCTCCATCCCGGCTCCATCCCCGCTCCATCCCGGCCCCATCCCCGCTCCATCCCGGCTCCATCCCGGCCCCATCCCGGCTCCATCCCGGCCCTATCCCGGCCCCTATCCCGGCCCCATCCCCGCTCCATCCCGGCCCCATCCCCGCTCCATCCCGGCTCCATCCCGGCCCCATCCCCGCTCCATCCCGGCCCTATCCCGGCTCCATCCCGGCTCCATCCCGGCCCCATCCCGGCCCCATCCCCGCTCCATCCCGGCCCCATCCCGGTGCGCTGCCGCCCCGCTGGGCCCCGCCGTTACCTGCCGGGCGGCGCGGCGGGGCCGGGCTCGCAGAGGCGCGGCGGGTCGGGGCCGTCGACCTGCGCCTGTTCCAGCGCCATGGGGGCGGCTGCGGGGCTGGGCCGGGCCGGCGGAGCGGCACCGGGGGCACCGAGCGGCACCGAGCGGCACCGGGCGGAGCGCACGACCCGCGCCCCCGCCGCGCCGCCCCTTCCGCCCCGCGCCCCGGCGGATGTGACGCCGCTGTCAGCGGCACCGCGGTTCCGGCGGCGGCGGCGGCTCATGCCCGGTGAGCGCTGCGGGGCGGCACCGGCGGGCGGCGGGGCTTCGGGTGGCGGGAGGGATGCGCCCCGGGCCGGGCAGCGCCGCCGCCGGCTCCCCACGGGCCCGGGCGGGGTGGCGGAGCGGAGCGGGGGTGCTGTGCCCGGCGGTGACCTCCGCGGTGTCCCCGGTGCCGGTGCCCGGCGGAGCGGGGAGCGCCGCGGCTGCCCCGGGGCGCTGCGCGGTGCCGCTGCCGGGGCGCTTAAAGCCCGAGTTTTAGGGAGAGAAACGCGGAGTTCGGTGTCCAGCGGCGGCTGATGAGTTGTGTCAGAGGGGAATGGACCGGGTCGAGGGAGGAGAAGGGCCGGGGTGTGGAGCTCCGGGCACGGCCGAGGCAGCGGGATCTCGGGAGGTGTTTTCCCCGCTCTGCGGTGCCGTGGTTTATGGACTGCGGGTTGAACCGGGGCTCGGTGGTGATTCCTGCCCGTGCCAGGGAAAAGCAGGTTCCTCCGGCCGTGGAGCAGGTGAGGAACGAGTTCGATGGGGCTGCTGCAGAAGAGGAACCGGCTCTGGGCTGCCCGCGGAGCATGGCGGTGCCCGTGGTGTTTGCTCTGGGGAGCCACGCATCAAGAGTTTCTTATCAGTTCCTTATCAGAGGCAAGAAGGGGAAGTGGCTGCTCCTGCCAGCCCAGCGCGGTGTTTCCTGGCCCGGGGCTGGCACCCAGCAGGGCAGGGCAGGGCAGGGCAGGGCAGGGCTGGGACGGATCCCTGGGTGTGCCTCCCGTTCTGAACCGCTGGGAAGGAGCCGCTGGGGTTCCCCGGGAAGGAGATCTGCCGTGCAGCGGGTTGGTGGCAACCCCTATGGGGTTCTGTGGGACCTTCAGGTGGCCCTGGCCACCGTGTCCCTCATCAGGAGGGGCTGTCACCAGTCTCACCTGTGCCCTTGCAGCCCTCCTGTCTGATGCTGCATTGGAGGCGGGCAGCGCCGCTATGGAGTGCGGGGATGGAGGCCACGCTCTGCATCCACACGTGCCTTTGGCTCAGCGCTTCCTGGATCCCCCTGGCCTCGCCGGCCCTGGACACTGAGGGCAGCCACGGGAAGCTGACGTGGGCGGTCAGCCTGGAGGCACCCGAGGAGGAGCTGGAGCAGCGGGCAGAGGAGCTGGCCCGGACTGCGGGGCTGGTGAACATGGGCCGTGTCGGGGAGCTCAAGGGCCATTACCTCTTTGCCTACCAGCCCGACGGCCACGCGGCGCCTGAGCACGAAGCCATAAGGAGATCCGTGGACACTTTGTTTGCACAGCACGACAGCGTGCGGTGGCACTCGGAACAGAAGCTTCTGAAGCGCTCCAAGCGCAGCCTGCACTTTAACGATCCCAAATACCCCCAGCAGTGGCATCTGGTGAGTGGTTTCCCGGCTCCTGCTGTGCTCCCAGGCTCGGGCTGTCTGTGTGGCCATGGGCGAGCTGTCATGCAGGAGGCAGAGCAGCCTCTTTCTGTGCTTTGGTGAGGAGGGAGCTCGCTGAGAGCTCGCCCTGCCTGCCACATGCTTGCTGTGATGGTGGGATGTGCACTGGTGGCACTGGGGTGGGCAGAGGGCTTTGGCTGGAGCACACTATGCCCTCCACCTCATGGCTCCAGCAGCTTTTGCTCGTTGTCAGCCTCAGTTTATCTCCCCTGACTGTCCTGTGAGTTCTTCCTGTGCTGGCCCCAGCCCCACATGTGATATCCAGTGCACCCAGGAGGTCTCCTCAGCGCTGACCGTGTCCCCTCGCTGTCCTTTCTGGCGCTCAGAACAACCGCAGGAGCCCCGGGAAGGACATCAACGTCACGGGCGTGTGGGAGCGGAACGTGACGGGGCGCGGGGTGACGGTGGTGGTGGTGGACGACGGCGTGGAGCACACCATCAAGGACATCCAGCCAAACTACGTGAGTGCCTGTGCAGGGCAGTGTGACAGGAGCGTGTGAGAGCTCGGAGAGCTCTGTCACCTTGGCTCAGCCAGGGCGGGAAGGGCCAGCAGCAAGCCTTTCCTGGGAGGTTCTACACCCAGGTTTTGGGGTTACCTGCCTTTGTGCAACCCGTGGGGGGCAGCTGGCATCGCTCTGACCCGCAGCAGTGCCTGGAGCTGCCCAGGTTGGTCCCTTCAGCAGTGTTGAGCAGCAGCCCTGTGAGGAAGCAGCCTCCAAGTTCCCGTGATGCACAGCCCGTGTTTCAGCTCAACTCCTGCTTTTCCCAGCCTGAGGAGAGCAGAGCCCCAGTCCTGACCGTGGGTCTGTTTGCAGAGCCCAGAGGGCAGCTATGACCTGAACTCCAACGACCCTGACCCCATGCCTCACCCCGACGAGGAGAACGGGAACCACCACGGGACGCGCTGCGCCGGGGAGATCGCGGCCGTGCCCAACAACAGCTTCTGCACCGTGGGAGTTGCTTTCGGCAGCCGCATCGCGGGTACGTCAGCCTGCCAGGCTGCCCCAGGGCCTGCCCTCCATCCCTGGGCATTGGAATATCACCAGTATAGCCAGACAGGACCTGCCTGAGCCGGGCTGGCCCTTGGTGCTGCACAAATAGCGGCACAGGGAACAGGAGGGCTTGCCCCACATCCAGCAGGACCTGGCGCTGCCTCAGCCCTCCAAAGCTGGGCTGGCCTTGCAGGGTGAGCGCAGCGGGGCAGCCTCGAGCCAGGAGTGTGTTTGCAGTTTGTGCAGCTCACGTGTCCCTCACGTCCCTTGTGCTCTGTCCTGCAGGCATCCGAGTGCTGGACGGGCCCCTCACGGACAGCATGGAGGCCATTGCCTTCAACAAGCACTATCAGATCAATGACATCTACAGCTGCAGGTGAGCCCTGGGACCCTGAGCTGGCTGCCAGCCCTGCTCTGCCTGGGCACGGGGCCACAGCTCGTGGCTGAGTGCTCACACCAGCTCCCATCCTGCTGTGGCTGCAGTTAGCCTTGAGGCACCATAATCCTGTTCCTGGAGACCTGTCCCGGGCTCTGCACAGCGCCTGCAGTTGTGAGATGTCCCTGTGTGTGCTGCTGCAGCACATCCCCTGGGCTGGCTGTGCTGGAGGGGGCACTGTGCTCCCCTCTGTGGTCAGGCAGCCCCGGCTGAGCCATGTGACGGGGACTGGAATGCGTGAGAAGCCGCTTGTTAAATAAAAATCAAACGTTTTGTGCACTGGAATCTGACCCAGGGGCGCAGTGCAGACACGACAGCCATGTCCCAGCAGCAAGGGGCCATCCTGATGGGTGGGAAAGTGCAGTGTTCTGCAGTCCCAGTGGTGGCTCTGGGAGCAGCTGGGAGCTCGCTGTGGTGACAGGAAGAGCCGCCCGTGCCTCCTGGGGCTGTCACCTCACGCTGTCTCTCTTTGCAGCTGGGGTCCCGACGACGATGGGAAGACTGTGGATGGCCCCCACCAACTGGGAAAGGTAAATCCCAGCTCCAGCTGCCCTGGGAGAGCCTCCAGGGCTTGTGGCTTGTTGCCTGCCCGTTCAGGGCGGGAGGGACATGGCTGTGACACTCTGCACATCTGTGTGTCCCTCCGTGCCAGCAGAGGTGTCCCTGTCACCGTGGGGCTGGGAGAGGCCGCGCTGCGTGCAGGCAGGGCAGGGCACGGTGAGCTTTCCAAGGAGAGGCTGCTTCCAGCAGGGAAAGGCTCTTTCACAACCTGTGGAAGGTGTGGCACTGACAGCTCGTGCAGCCCACGGGGTGCTCTCTGCTCAGGAGGCCGAGCTTTCCCTGTGCTCAGGGTGGCTCTCCAGGCAGGGATGGTGCCTTTGGATACTGGCAGTAAATAAGGGGGGGTGAGATTGCAGTGGGAGGAAGAGTCAGAGCTGAGGCTGCTCCTTCCCAGGCCATTAAGGTTTTCTCTGAGCTCATGTGCTGCAGAACTGCTGCAGAACACAGCCAGCCTGCCTGTGCTGCAGCAAGGGGTCACCGAGGGGCCCCAAAACCAGCAGTGGGGTGTGGTTCTGCTCCAGTGCTCTGCTGCTGTGCTTTTCCAACCACAGCTCAGCAGCGCTGACAGCCGAGCTGCTCGTTCACCGTAACAAATGGTTCCCAGTCCTGCAAGTTAATTTATTCCCTTCCTGCCTGCAGACAGCTGGAACAAGCTCCAGGACACAAAGCACAGGCAGGGCTCGCTGTGCCACAGAGAATGGGCAGAATGTGCCCTCATCTGCCAGGGGAGGGAGAGCAGGGTGGTCACTTCCAGTGGGGCTGTGTTCTTGCTCATCCCTCAGACGTGTCCTTCCCCTAGGTGGGAGCAGAGGCTGGGCTGAAATGTGCTGCCAGGTGGAGCCCCAGCTGTGGTGTGTGCCAGCAAAGGCAAAGCCCCAGGGTCTGTGGGGCAGGGCACTCAGAGAGGGGCAGTGGGGAGCCCTGATCACACGTGCTGGGCTGGCTGCTGCAGGAAGCCCTGGGATCGGTGTGGAAGGAGCCCCCTGCCCTGGGATCCTTGTGGAAGGAGCCCCCTGCCCTGGGATCCTTGTGGAAGGAGCCCCCTGCCCTGGGATCGGTGTGGAAGGAGCCCCCTGCCCTGGGATCCTTGTGGAAGGAGCCCCCTGCCCTGGGATCCTTGTGGAAGGAGCCCCCTGCCCTGGGATCGGTGTGGAAGGAGCCCCCTGCCCTGTCCCTCTCCACAGGCTGCCCTGCAGCACGGGGTGATCGCGGGTCGCCGCGGCTTCGGGAGCATCTTCGTGGTGGCCAGTGGCAACGGGGGCCAGCACAGTGACAACTGCAACTACGATGGATACGCCAACTCCATCTACACTGTCACCATAGGTGAGCCCTCTGTCTGCTCCCCTCCCAGCCTGGAGCAGTGAGGCCATCCCAAAATCTGTGGGGAATGTCTGGGGACAAGCATGGCAGTGACTGGGGTGTGCTGGGCTTCAGCCCCCACGCCTGCAGTTTGCTTCTGAGCTACAGAGCAAGAGGAGGCAGAGGAATTCCTGCCCGTGCCCAGGCTCCCTCCCGGGCTGTGACAGACACTGCCATGTTCAGGGAATGGTCTGGAATGCAGCATTCCCATCATTTGTGTTAGAGGAGAAGTGTGTGATCCACGTTCTCCAGAGCAGAAGCTGTGTGAGGGGCAGGAGATCTGTGTGACACTGGGCACAGTGAGGGATTATTTATCATGGCTGCCCTTTCTGTGCATCTTCCAGGTGGGCAAAACACAGGCTTGGTTCTGATTCCCCTGCCCAGCTCCCAGGCCCTGGAGGAGCACATCTGGCAGGAGAGGCTCTCAGGGGATCAACACCCCGAGATCCAGCAGTGGGAGCAGGGCAGTGTCACACAGGGGGTGCCTCTGCTGTTTCCCCAGGAGCTGTGGATGAGACGGGCTCCATGCCCTTCTATGCTGAGGAGTGTGCCTCCATGCTGGCTGTCACCTTCAGCGGCGGGGACAAGATGATGAGGAGCATTGTGAGTACCTGTGTCCCCTGTCTGTGCCCTCCTGGCCACCCCGGGGACAGCCAGGACATGGCTCTGTCCCCTCTGATTGCCTTTTATTCCCTCTGATGTGCCTTTGATCCAGGCCCTGCAGAGAGAGGCTCCTGTTTCTCAGCCCCCCTCTCTCTGCTCCCAAGGAGTGCTGGAGCACAGAAGGCAGGGAGAGCCTCGGGCTCTTTAAACCACTTGGCCCCAGCTTCTCCTCTGTTCTGGCACGTGGGCCTCTCCCAGTTGAATTTTTAAGAATATTTTTATCAGCTTTTCCCTTCTTTTGCCAAAAAACCACTTCTTGTCAACAACACGTCCTCTCTGCCCGAGCCAAGCAGCCAGAGCTGTTTTCCCCCCTGCAGGCCTGACCCAGCCTGTCCCTCCCTTGGTGCCAGGCTGCCCCCACCCCGGTGCTGTGACCCCTTCCTGTCCTGTGGGGCCAGCAGGGACTGCAGAGCCCTCCCACCCCAGGGCAGCTCGGGGCAGACATCGCTGCCTCCTGATATTTGGGGTTGGGTTGTCCATGTTTGGAGGATCTCCCACGAGCACAGGACTTCCCAAAAGCTCTTTCCTGTGGCTCTGTGCCTGCCACAGAGCAGCTGAATCCAGGCTTGTCAAACAGGCTGGGGAAACCTGGGGAACAGGGAGAGCCTGGGATCCTCAGGCACCTGGCTGGGACTCAGGCAGCTCCTCCTGCAGCCCAGGGCCAGGGCAGGGATCTGTGCCCAGCCAGGGCACGGCACAGTCTGCCACAGGGACAGTAAAACCCAGAGCAGGGCTGATTCTTGCTCTCAGAAATCCCTGCAGTTGTCCCAGGCTGGTTTGGAAAGTGCTGACCCTGGGAAAAAAGGGAACCAGCGAGGGCTGTGCTGCATTCCATCAGGAGCTCCAGGCTCAGGGCTTGGTCTGGCTTCCCCCAGCACGGTGTGAGTGCTTTGGAGGTCACAAATGCACGTTCATCTTAAACACTGGCTTTGTGGGACACTACCGGGGAGCTGGCACTCCATGGGGCAGCCAGGGCGAGGTGCACACGTGCACACTGTACCACAGTGGCTCCTCCAGCCAGCCTGAGCCTTGCTAAACCCCACACAGCCCTTTCCAGGAGCTGCTGAACCCCACACAGCCCTTTCCAGGAGCACAGTCTGCTCCTGGGCACCCTGGAGCTCGCTGCAGTGCTGCCAGAGTTAACTCAGAGTTAATTTCCCTGCAGCCATCTGCTCCAGCTCTTTTTGTTTTTTTTTTCTTTTACCAGACCATAAACTTTGTGTGGTTTCCTTAATGGGAAGAATTTAATACAGCTTCTGGCAGTGGATGTGTTTCCTACTGAAAGTTTGTGCTCTCGGGGTGCTCTGTGTGGGACACTCAGTGTCCCAGCGTGAGCTGGAGCCGCTCACAGCTGGAGAAATGGGATGGAGTCAAGCAAAAACACAAGAAACCCTTCAGATGTTGGGCTGTCTCCCCACAGGGAGCAGAGGGAGATGGATGCACTTGCTTTGCAGTGAGTGGCACAATTTGAGAGCTGCCTGCTGCCTCTTCGGAGGCTGTGTGTGTGCTCTGCCCAGCCCCACGTGGCCCCTCAGCCTGCTTGTGACACTGATCAGCAGTGACGGTGAGGAAGAGCCCGAACTGTGTCTGCCAGGGGTTTCCCACAGGGTTCCTTCGTTAGGGCTAGTTTCTCTCTCTCTCTCCAAAGGGAGCTGTGTCCATGCACCGTTTCCCAGCTGGGATCCCTGTCCCTGCAGCGAGGCTGTCCCAGGGACCCTTCCTGGCTGTGAGCAGGGACACTTGTGTCAGGGACACTTGTGTCACAGGGGCCAGGAGCACACGTCCCCGTGCAGCCCAGGGGCCTGACAGGGGCCTGTCCCCCGTTCCTCGGCAGGTGACGACAGACTGGGACCTGCAGAAGGGCACGGGCTGCACAGAGGGGCACACGGGCACGTCGGCGGCCGCCCCGCTGGCCGCGGGGATGATCGCGCTGATGCTGCAGGTGCGGCCCTGCCTCACGTGGCGCGACGTGCAGCACGTCATCGTCTTCACCGCCACCAAGGTGAGCCTGGCCCTGCTCCTCCTCCTCCCTCCCTCCCTCCCCTCAGGGTGCTGCAGGATGCCGGGCCCTGCTGTGCACATCCTTGTTTGTGTCTGCTGCCCCTCCATAAATCTCTGCCTCGCCTGGCTCTCTCCTCACCCCGTGTTCCTTCCAGGAATGTTGCTGAGGCATTTTCCCCTGTCATGATAATAAATGGGTTGTTTGCCTCAGGAATGCCTCCATCTGCCAATGGAGGGGTCTTCCAGGGGCTCAGCAGGGTCCAGGGGCTCAGCAGGTTCCAGGGCTCAGCAGGTTCTGGGGGCTCAGCAGGTCTCAGCAGGGTCCGGGGCTCAGGAGGTTCCAGGGCTCAGCAGGTTCTGGGGGCTCAGGGTGGGCTCAGGCGGGGTTCAGGTGGGGCTCGCAGGTTCCGGGGCTCAGGAGGTTCCAGGGCTCAGCAGGTTCTGGGGGCTCAGCAGGGTCCAGGGGCTCAGGAGGTTCCAGGGCTCAGCAGGTTCTGGGGGCTCAGCAGGTTCTGGGGGCTCAGGAGGTTCCAGGGCTCAGCAGGTTCTGGGAGCTCAGCAGGGTCCAGGGGCTCAGGAGGTTCCAGGGCTCAGCAGGGTCCAGGGCTCAGCAGGTGGGGCTGGCCCAGCCCAAGGGCTGCCACCTCTGCAATGTCACCTCACAGTCCAGGCACTGGGAAACAGCAGCTCTGCCCTGCCCTGGCCGTTCCTGGGCTCTCCAGAGAACTGGGCTCCTGGAAACAGCACAACAGAGCTGGGCAGCAGACACAGCCCTGCCCTTCACCCAGAGCAGGAGTGGGAACTCACTGCAGGGATGGGGCTTCTTCCTCACCCCTGTGGGGAGCAGGAGCTGTGTCCAGCTGATGCTGTGCTCTCTTTGGCATGGGACAGTGTTTTCCATAACTTCCAAGCCAATGTTGCCAGAGCAGTACGACCCAGTAAGTGATGGGACCCAGATCTGTCCTGCCTCAGCTCTTGGTGATTTAAAGGACTCCATTCCTTCTCTCCAAGGCCTCTGCCATGCCACAGGCAGTGGTTTGGGCAGCAGGGAGCAGCTGGGATGTTTCAGAGCAGAGGCATTTGTGCCCTTTCGTGCAGCTCCATTTCCTTTCTGAGGAGCTGGAAGCCGCTTTGTCCTGGGATTTGTTTCAAACAAAGATCAACCTGTTCCTTTCTAATAAGGCCATGTGGGTTTGCATCCCCACCCCTGTGGGATGTGTCTGGGCCTCCTTCCCTTCATGCTGGGGGTTCAGGCTGCCTGAGCCCCCAGGTGAGCAGAGCCCCCCGTGTGTCTTTGCAGTACGAGGACCGTCACGCCAAGTGGGACACGAACCAGGCTGGCTTCAGCCACAGCCACCAGCATGGCTTCGGCCTGCTCAACGCCTGGAGGCTGGTGAACGCTGCCAAGGTACCGCCCTGCCCTGCCACACCTGCCCTGGGGCAGGCACAGCAGCCCAGCCCAGCCCCATGGCAGGACAGCTCCTGTCCCGGTGACACCTCGGGTGGCACCGCTGCCGTTCAGCACTTTGGCCACCATCCTGCTGGCCCTGCCTCTGAGGCTGCTTTGCCTGTGAGCTCACGAGGCTCCCAGCAGTGCCTGAGAGCTGCCCCTGAGAGCTGCTGCTCTCCAGCACTATATATAGCCATGGTGAGGGCCATGATCCACAGCAACGGGAGCAGCCCAGCACCTTCCTCCCTCCACAGGGGCTGCAAGGAGGGTGTCCTGCCCCAGAACCAGGAGAGTGTCCTGCCCCAGATCCAGGCTGTGCTCAGCTGGCAGCTCTGGGGGAGTGGTGTGCTCACAGCAGGCTGAGGCATCCCCATCTCTTCCTCCTCTGTCACACGGAGCCCAGGGCACGTCCCTTTGGCACTTGGTCCCAGCTGTGTGTGGAGCTCTGTGCAGCTCTGCTGGGTCACTGCTGCTGCCAGCTGTGCCCCCAGGGTCACAGGGACCTCCAGGCTGCTCTCTCTTCCTGCAGGCACTTGGGTTCTGCTGTTCCTGTCCCCTGTATGGGGGTTGGAGTGGAACAGCCTCAGGACACCACTCAAAGCCAGAGCTGGGGAGTCCCAAACCTTGATCAGCCCTCCTGGCTCCCAGGCAGTGACTTTCCCTCCTTTCCTGGGCGTGTGGGCACTGCTCCTGTCCCTGGGGTGTCCCAGAGCACCATTGGGAGAGGCCCCTTGGCCTGGGCCCACATCCAGCACAGGAGCAGCCTGTGGGAGGGATGGGTGTGCAGGGAGGCTGCAATCCGTGCTGAACCCTCTCTCCTTCCCCTGGCAGATCTGGGAGTCTGTGCCATACCTGGCCTCGTACGTGAGCCCCGTGCTGAAGGAGGGCAGGAGCATCCCGTGGCTCCCTCAGGAGCTGGAGGTGGCCTGGAATGGTAAGAGCAGGTGTGCCATGGAGAGCAGAGCCTGCCCTGCCAGGTGTGCCATGGGTGGAGAGCAGAGCCTGCCCTGCCAGATGTGCCATGGGTGGAGAGCAGAGCCTGCCCTGCCAGGTGTGCCATGGGTGGACAGCTGAGCCAGCCCTGCCATGTGGCACAGCAGGGCAGGACCAGCCCTGGGCTGCAGGAGGCCAGGAAGGGGTTAAGTGCTGGGCTGCCTGGGCCTTTTCCGCTGCCCATCCCCAGGGGATCCCCTCCCCACACCCCCATCCCTGCTCTGATGTGTTTGGGGAGCCAGACGGGCTCAGGAGCAGGCTGGGCAGCGGCCAGAGCCGCGCTGCTGCCTTTGACCATTTTAGGAAATGCTGCAGCTCCCGACTTGGCCGGGCTGTGCCGAGCAGCAGCGGCTGCCCCGGGCTACCAGGGGCAGGGAGAGCTCAGCCCGGCCCTGCCTGGCCCCCAGCAGGCCTGCAGGCAGGGCACACTGCTGCCTCTGTGACCTGCCTGTCCTGCCATGTGCCCACGTCCCCTGGCAGGGGCTGGGGCACCCACCCAGCTCGCCCCAGAGCTGCCGAGGGGCTGCGGTCAGCAGCAGAGGGGCTGTGAGCATTCCTGGGGCTGGGAACGGCTGGAGATGGGCTGGGCCAGCCTGGACACCTGGCTTCTGCTGCCTGCCCCACACAGGGCAGTGGGGAAGAGGCAGAGACTGCGTGTGTGTCCTGTGAAGTGGCACCACAGCCCAGCAGGGCTGCCTGGCAGTGGGGACTCCATCCCAACGCCACCGGCCTTGACCAACCCCCCCTTCCCTTTCCCAGTGACCCCTGCCGACCTGCAGCTGTCCGGCATGAGGACCCTGGAGCACGTGGCTGTCACTGTCACCATAACCCACCCTCGCCGTGGCAACCTGGAGATCCGGCTGCTGTGCCCCAGCGGGATGATGTCCCTGATCGGCACCACGCGCAGCATGGACTCGTGAGCACCGAGGGCACAGGGCTGGGGCCGGGTCCTGCCTGCTGCCTCTGTGACCCCTCACGGGTTGTTTCCCCTCCCCTCTTGGCAGGGACCCCAGTGGCTTCTCCGACTGGACCTTCTCCACGGTGCGCTGCTGGGGCGAGCAGGCGCAGGGCACCTACAGGCTGCTCATCAGGGACATCGGTGAGTGCTGCCCTCAGGGCACCCTCAGGAGTGCTGGCAGCTCCGTGCCACGTCCCAGGGAGCTGCCAGCTCCTGTGGTTCGCTCAGAGTTCCCCACTGGAGCAGCCTGCTTCCTCCCCAGGGGATGACAGCCTGAGGCCTGGCACCTTGAGGCAGTGGCAGCTGACCCTGTACGGCTCCTCCTGGTCCCCAGCAGAGATGCAGGAACGGCAGAGGTAAGGCACCACGTCCCCACAGAGGTAGAACACCCCGTCCCCAGCGTGGAGGGAGCCAGCAGAGGGAGGCTGGGGGGTTCATCCCTGCCTCCCTATGAGCAGCGGCTGGGTTGGAGCCGTGTTGCTGTTGAGGCTGGGGCTGCCCTCACACCTCACAGGGCTGCAGAACACAGCTCTGTGTGCTGAAGGAGACACTGCAGACCCTTTGTGGGTGTTTTGGAGCCCCCCTACCCATGGGAGCCTCACGGGGTGTCTCCGTCCCCAGGCTGCTGGAGGAAGCCATGAGTGGGCAGTACCTGAGCAGTGACTTCTCCCTGCCCTGTCCCCCAGGGCTGGACATCCCCGAGGAGCAGCGTTACACCATCACAGCCAACACCCTCAAGGTGAGCCTGCCTGCAGGCTGGGAGCCCTGCGTGCCCCAGGATGGGCTGGAAGAGCAGGACCCTGCTCTGTGCCCTCTCTGCTGGGCAGTGGGCAGGGCCCTGAGGGGTTTGAGAGCTGTGTTTTTCAAGGGGTTTCCCTCTGCAGACCCTCCTGCTCTTGGGATGCTTTGCCGTGTTCTGGACATTTTACTACATGCTGGAGGTTTGCCTGACGAGGAACGAGGTGGGGCTGGACCTGGCCTGCTCCAGCTCCAGCAGCTGCAGGTGGTACCAGCAGGGCAGGAAGCACCGAGCCCTGGAGAGCGACCTGGAGATGGAGTCGGTGCCTCTGTACCGGGAGAAGGACGTGGAGGAGGCCGAGATGGAGTGTGAGCACCTGGAGCCTGCCCAGGATGGGCAGGAGGGGTCCTGGAGCCCCACACACCCCAAACTTTCCAGCAATGGCAGAGCTGGGAGCTCCCACGAGGCAGCCCCCACTGGAACGGGGTTCCTGGGCCAGGAGGCATCGACTGAACTCCTCGGGGAGGACAGGGAGCGCCAGCCCTGCTGACTGGGGCTGGGCTGGGCTCCCTCCCTTGGTACGACCTGCCTGGGCTCGGGCAGCACAGACTCATTCCTGAGCCTCCACGGACCATTGCCACTGTGTCCTGCGGGAGGTGGTGTTGGAGGGGCTTGGGAACAAGGAGAGAGGGCTGGTACTGGAAAAGGAGCTTCCCTTCCCTCCTCCTGGAAAACAAAGCAAGCCTTAAACCCTTTCCTGGTGGAGCCTGCCCTGCTGGGCGCTCAGGGCGCCGTTGTGAGTGGAGTGCCATTCCCACCGAGCCCCTTGCTGCCGCTGCAGCACGGCCAAGACGTGGCCCTGTGTCCCTGATTTCTGCAGAGCCAGCCTGGAAAATGCAGCAGGGCCCCAGCAGCCGCCTCTGCAGGCAGGGACCCCGCAGCGCTGGCATTTCCCCGGGCTGGCAGCCGGCCCCTGCCCACCAGTTATCCCAGTTTAGAAGCAGGGAGCTATTTCACTCATCTCCAGCCAGCGCTTCTGCCTGCCCCCGTGCTCCAGTGCTGCCGATTCCTCCTCTCCTGTGGGCACAGAGCAGCTGTGGGGTGGGGGAGGCAGGAGCCAGCCTGTTTGGGGGCAGGATGGGGCTGTCCCTGTGTCACTCTGGTGGCAGGTAGGCCTGGCTTGGGCTGGGGAGGGGAGGCTGAGTTGCTCTGGCAGTGGCTCATCTGAGCAGCGTTGGCTTCTTCACATGTCTTTGGGTTCGGTGGTTTATTTTTTTAAAGCTGGGGTTTGTTTTTTAATCAGCAAAGCCCTTTTGTGTAGCTTTCCAAATAAAGCCTGAAAAACCCTCCTCTCCCCCCCCCCACCATCCATCATTCTTCTGCCCTCCCAGAGCTTCCTCACTGTGGAAAAATGTGTCACACAGCAGCTCCCAGGGGCTGGGGGGGAACCCAGGGCTGGGGTGCTGCATCTGGGGGGCTGTGAGCCCGCTGTGCCCCGGGTGAAAGGGGCTGCTCCAGGCAGGGGGAGGCAAGGGCTGGGCCAGAGCCCTGGCAGGAACAGGACAAAAGTGGCTGTCATGGTTCAGTGGGAAGAGGGCAGAGTTTTCCGAGGCAGGCAGGGAAAATCCAAGCTTTTCCCAGCTTTGGAGGTGGCAGAAGGAGCAGCTCCCTTTTAGGGACAAGGACTTTGTCTCTCCAGGCGCCACCGGCCAGCCGCAGGAGGAAACCTCGTCAGGCCACGCTCGATGAATATAACCTTTTAATTTTGACAAAAACGAAGTACAAAACCGAGGCCAATTCTCTCTTCTCCCCGTTGCAGGGATCTCTGCGGCGGTGGCGCGGGGCTGGTGCGGGCAGGGCGGGCGGTGCTCCCGGGGTCCCACCCGAGGGTTCCGGCCGGGGCAGGGCCGGCTGGCGGCGGGGGTGCGAGGCCGGGGGCTGCGGGGGCTGCCCGGGGCACGGCGCTGGGGACACGGCCCCGGGCCGGGGGCTGCGGCGGGGCTCGTGCGGCCGCTGGCGGGGCGATGGGGCTGGCGGGCGGATGCTCCTCAATAAATACCAATGGACGGGCGGCGGCGCTGGGCCGGGGGAGCGGAGACGGAGGTCCCGGCTGGGGAGGGCTGGGGGCGGCGCGGCAGTGCCTAGCTGATGATCTGCCGGGGCCGGCCGTAGCTCATGCCCGCCTGTGACGCTCCCTTGTTGGTGCCCATCTGTAGCCCGATGATGTTCTTGCCCTCCTTCAGCTGGCTCTCGGTGAACTCCCGCTTGTGCTCCTGAGCTTTCCTGCGGGGCACGGGGAGAGGCCGTGGGGCTCCCGCACCCCCGGCTGCCCGGGAGCACCCCCCGATCCCCAGGAATGTCCCAGCCACGCTCCCTCCCCAGCTGAAAGTCTGGCATCCCAGCTCCGTGTGCTTCTAGGCACAGCAGAGAGCCAGCTCTGAGCAGCCGCAGCACAGGGCGGTCCCAGTGCCCAGCTCGGCACTCCCCCACTTACTTCATGAACCAGTTGGGGTCCCCGTGGTAGTTCCCGTCGTTCTTGGTGACTGCCAGGCTGCCCAGGGCCATCAGCGTCCTCTGCACCGCTGCCATGTCCTTGGCTGCCCAGGGAGAGAGGGGCGTGAGGATGGGCACAGCACAGCGGGACCCCCCGGGACCCCCAACCCCGCCTGCCCCCCTCCTGCACCTTCAAACAGGTCCACGGTCTGGAAGATGTCTGTCTTGACCACTCCATAGTCTTCAGCTGCCTTCAGGAACTGGGCAATCTGTTCCATCTGCTTGAAGACCATGGTGGGCGGCGCGTCGGGGATCTTGACGGGCTTGGAGCCGTCGGGGTAGAGGCTGTTCACCAGCCTGCTGAGCACCTGCCACAGAGGGGAGCCTGGGCTTGCTGCAGGAGCTCCCCATGCTGCCCATGGAGCTCCCCGTGATTCCCTCGGAGCTCCCTGTGCTGCCCTCAGAGCTCTCCACGCTACCCTTGGGGCTCCCCGTGGAGTTCCCCACGTTGCCCTCGGAGCTCCCCGTGCTGCCCAGCCCCAGCCCCACTTACGATGCCGTTCTTCAGCCAGACCTGGAAGCCCAGGCGGCCGCGCTCGGGGCGCCCCACGGCAGCCCCACACTGCGCCACGATCCACTCCACCAGCCGGTCCTCCAGCTCGTCATCGTACTTCTTCTCGATCTTGGACTGCACGTCCCTGCTCATGCCATAGGCCGGCCCTTTGTTTGCCATGGCTGCGGTGGTGGGAGACCTGGTGGCACGACAGGGACAGTCAGGCTGTGGAGATGCTGTCTCCTCTCCAGAGACCCCGCAGACACCATGGTGTCATCTGCCTGCCACTCTGCTGCAGTGGGCACAAGCCCTTCCAACTCTGCCCTCGCCCTTCAGCTCCATCCAGGTGTGTTTGGAGGAGAATTCACCACCATGACCTCCAAAATCTGCCCCGACAGATGGTTGGTGTCCTGGCAGAGATGCCTCATCCCCAGCTCAGACTGTGCACAGGAGCAGCCTCATCCCTGTCCCTTGCCAGCTCTCGGTTGGCATGGATGTCCCTGGTGTGACCCATGCCAGGATCCGGGGGCAGGGTGACCACGTCAAGGCTGGCTGGCTGTGGCATGGTAGGGTGGCAGTGGCACAGCAGGGTGGCCATGGGATGGCCTTGGCACAGCAGGGTGGCCGTGGGATGGCCTTGGCACAGCAGGGTGGCCGTGGGATGGCCTTGGCACGGCAGGTCCAGGAGCCAGGGAGGAGCAGGGGAGCAGCGGGAGCCGTGCCCGTGCCCTTGTAAGGACATGCTGCAGGCAGTGATGGCAGGTAGCCGGCTGCAGGCAGGTCCCGAGGGTGCCAGGGAGGATGCCAGGGAAGATGCCATCAGGGAGAGGCTCTGGGAGTGGCAGTCAAGCCTTTGGTGGAGCTGGCATCGCTCCCTCCTGCGCGGCTCCTTGCTTGGCAGGAAGCCCCTGGGTGCCTCCAGGAGCAGGGTGGATGTCCCACATCCACCCCAGCCTCCAGTGGGCTCCTCCTGACCACGGGGCACCCCGGCTGCTGCGGGCTGGGCTGAGAGCTGGCACAGCTCAGTGCGGGAGAGGACACCGACCCCTCTTGCTGCCAGCAATGCAGGGGCGCCCCCCGAGCCCCGTGATTAATGTGGTGATACCCCACGGGCCCCACGGGCAGCCTGTACCCACATCCCAAGCACTGCTGGGCACATCCCGTGATGCTACAGCTGCCACAGCAATCCCGCTCCGTGCCCTGGCCCGACCTGGCTCACAGGGGTCACCCACGGCTCCCTCGGCCACATGGCACTGCCTGGCGCCGGGCCCGCCAGCCCCGTGCCCATCTCCCGAGCGCAGAGCAGAAACGGGCACTGAGGTCTGGAGCTGCCCCTCCATCGCTGCCCTGAGCCCCGCACGGCCCTTCCGCGGGGACCCGCGGCTGCGCAGCCCCGCCGGGAACGCGGTCCTGAGGGGCGCAGCAGGACAGAACCCCGGCAGTGACCCCTGCCCGAGCAGGGGAGCCCGACCCTCCTCCGGGGAGCGGCATGCCCATCCCGGGGAGCAGCATCCCCATCCCGGAGGAGCGGAATCCCCATCCCGGGGAGCCGCATCCCCATCCTCGAGGAGCGGAATCCGCGGCATCCGGGGAGCCGCAGATCGCAGTCCCGGGAGCGGCTCCCCTGTCCCAGGTACAGGGTGCCCATCCCGGGAGCAGCACCCCCGTGCCGGGGGCTGGGGTTCCCACCCCGGGGACCCTCCCCGCCGCCCCCCTTCCCCCGCGGCAGGACTTACAAGCGGCTGCGGACGGAGCGAGGGCGATGCTCGGCGAGGGACCAGCGCACTGCCCCGCGGGGACCCCGACCTTGTGCTAAAAGGCGGGCGGCGGGACGGTGATGTCAGCGGGGCGCGGAGCCCGGCCCCCCCCAGACCCTCCCTCCCGGGGCGCCCGGCCCCGCAGCGCTCCGTGACTCCATCCCAGGCACCATATTTGGGGAAAGACTCCGAAAAACCAGCGACGAAAGCCCGTGCTGGAGCATTCCCCGCGTGCCTCCGCCCCAGCGCGGCCGGGGCCAGGGCGGAACCGGGCCGGGGGCTGATGGAGTAAATCCTTTTATAGCCAGGCGGCAGCGCCGAGGGCTCCTGCTCTGACTTCATGGCTGGTTTTCCCGTGCGCTCACCGCCGGGAGCCGGGCCGGCCGCGCGGGGGATGCTGCGGGGGCACGGGTGACACCCACGGGGCCCGCCCGGAGCCGCCGGACCGGCAGCGAGGCCGCGGCATCCCGCGGGCACCGCGCCGGGGCAGCCCGCACGCAGATGCCGGGATTCCCTCTGCCCCGCGGGCACCAGCTGGAGCGGGTCAGGGCACAGCGGGGCACGCAGCAGCCCTGGCACCGCGCTGCCAGGATGCCCCAGCCCCAGGGAACTTTGCTGCCTGTGAATTGGGACCCCCACGGGCATCCCTTACCCACCCGTGGGGCTGGCAGTGCCCCCGTGACCCACAGCCCGGGGAGGTGGGCTGGCCACGGCGGAATGTAGGCTGTTTTGGCAAGGAATGGTCAGCTGTATCGTGGATCATCGATTACAGAACAGGCTCCTCTAGGTGGGTTTGGGGCACTGTCAAGTCCTTAGAGTTTTAAGCATTGGTACTCATAGATCTTGGGCAGATGCTTTAGTAGGGGTAAGCATCAAGATTTAGGGCCAGGCATAGTGGGGTATCTAATACCAGTTTGGGCCCTGGCTTTCGTGGAGTTCAATTAATTGTTGTTCTTAAATCATTGATGTGGAGGCCTTACTGGCATCTTGGGCTTGTGACAGCTCAGTTGCTTTTCAATCTTAGCTACCCGGATAACCCCACCCTCCCCACATGCACTGTCCAGGGCAGCATTTCCCAGCCCCTGCAGCATCTCCCCCCTCCCAAAATCAATGGGGAGAAGGGACCCCTGGCAGGCAGCAGAGGCACGGGCAAAGTGCAGACACTTTAATGCGAGTCCCTTCCCAGCAGATCCCTGCGGGGAGCATGGCACCTTGGTGGGGAGTGACAGGGGCCCACAGCGGCCACCCCTCCTGGAGGAGACACGAGTGGGGCCTCTCGGGCCACTGCCACCACCGTGCTGGCCCCACGCACCCCCCATCCCACCCACTCAACTCAGGCACTGAAGAGAGACCCACACCCATGTGCTCGGGGGGCCACGGGGCTGCTGGCACAGAGCTCGCCCCAGTCCCCCCCTGTGCCCACGGGCACACGGACACGGAGCAGCAGCAGCAGCAGCAGCAGCACTTTTCCAGTGTCACTTGCCACAGAGGACGGATGCTCTGGTGGCCCCCCAGTCCCATTTTTGGCTGTGACGGGCCCAGGGATGGGC
This sequence comes from Camarhynchus parvulus, assembly GCF_901933205.1. Taxonomy (NCBI): domain Eukaryota; kingdom Metazoa; phylum Chordata; class Aves; order Passeriformes; family Thraupidae; genus Camarhynchus; species Camarhynchus parvulus. Next base: position 896,873 of record NC_044594.1, on the reverse strand, counting down.
ACGAAGTGCCTGGAGGGACCCGGCTGACGGGGAGGAGGCAAACCAGGACCCCAGGGCTGTGTGGGGAGGGGGACAGAGTGGCTGGCAGGACCTGCAGCGCAGACATCCCTCCCCAGGGGTGGGTGCCCCTCCCGGGGCTGCAGCCGGGCGTTTGGCACGGTCCCAGGGCAGCGCGTGGCTGCAGGCTCCTAGAAGACGTAGATCTTGTCCCGCTGGACACAGTCCAGGTCATCGTCCAGCGTCAGCAGCACCTGTGGGGCGAGGGCAGTGAGGGGAGCGGGGCACTGGGGACCTGGGCACAGAGGCTGCCGTGCCAGTGGAACCAGCACCTACCAGGAAGGAGCCGAACATGGCGATGGAGGAGAGGAAATGCCAGATGTCGTGGTCGTCAAAGAAGTCGAGTAGGATGCAGTCACGGTTGTGCTCCCGGGATTCAGCTGGTGTTTTCTGCCGGGCACAGGGCCAGCGTCACTGTGCCTGCCCATGGCCACCCTGCCCGCCCCGCTGCCCGTGCCACCCTCCTGCTCACCTGCCAGGTGCTGAGCCCCTGGAAGAAGAAGAAGAGGGCGAAGCCCCAGACCACGGAGGTGCTGATGATGCAGAGCAGGGGGATGAGCTTGATGCGCTCGCCACTGCGGAGCTGCGGGAGAGGCCGGGGTCACCGTGTGGGCAGGAGCTGGCAGCAGTGCCCACCCCTGCCCTGCCCTGCCCGTGGGGGCCGAGGGCTCAATTCCCACCTTCATGATAATGTAGAAGGCGAAGTAAAGGAGGAGGTTGCAGATGCCGATGGCCAGCAGGTAGGAAGCAAAATCATTGGGGCGGACAATGAGGCCGTAGGCAGCGCTGGGGAGGCAGGGACAGGCAGTGGGGTCAGCCTGGGGGTCCCCCTGCCATGCCCACTGCCCCCATAGCATGTCTGCAGCCCCCAGGAGATCAGGCAGCATGTGGGGACTCCAGGGTGCCACAGCTGCAGGGGGACCAGCATTCTGGGCTCACAGCTGCCATGAGCTGCCAGTCCCTGCCCAGCCCCACTGAGGGATGGCAGTGCCACAGGAGAGGGGTTGGGGCAGCAGCAGGGATGGGGAGAAGCAGGGTGGGATCTGCCACATGCCCAGCTCTGCACTCACAGCGACCAGTTGATGATGTTCCCCATGACCAGGAGCACCATTCGGTCCTGCAGAAGAGGAGGGGGCTGTGAGGGGCTGGGGGAAGCTGCTCTGGGGGGGCTGCCAGGCAGAGCCGGGGGCCCCGGGGCCAGCACTCACCACGTACATGGGCCCGCTGCACTGCCGCACGCAGTCCGTGTACAGCACGTGCAGGATCCTGCGCAGGATGCCCGAGTCTGTGGGGAGAGGGGACGTGACACGGGGGGGCCACCCACTGTCCCCTCCCACCTCGCTCCTGGTGCCCCCCTCACCCAGCTTCCAGCGGCCCATGTAGTACAGCTGGGTGCTCAGCAGCAGCGTGGCCACGATGTGGATGACGGAGAAGACGATCCAGAAGGCCGTGTTCCCCTTCCCAAAGACCTGCAGGGCGAGCGGGGGGCGGGCAGTGAGCCCTGAGGGCAGCCAGCCGCCCTCCCTCAGTGCCCACCACACTTACCACGCCCACCACGGAGAAGAAGATGACAAGGGCCAGGCAGGCGTAGGCGCTGTAGGCGCTGGCGTTGATGTCCGGGTGACGCTTCTGGTAGAGCTTCAGCATGCAGAGCCCCGCGATCATGTACATGAAGGAGGTGTCTGGGGGGGCACAGCAGTGAGAGGGGCGTGGGTGGCCCTGCTGTGGGTGGGGAGGGACCGGGGGGGCACTCACCAAACTGGAAGTTGGTGTAGTTGGGGCAGACGTGGTAGCAGGCGCTGAGCAGCCCCTCCATCATGAGGGCGGTGCCCATGGCGTAGAAGAGCCCAAAGTGCTTGGGGATGCCACACTCCTAGGGGGAAGAGGAGAGGCACGGAGGGGAAGTGGGGGGTCCCGGGAGGCTGAGCCCTCCCAGGCAGCCGCAGCCCCCCAGGCAGCCCCGTCCCTCACCAGGGCGTGGGCGTCGTTGCGCAGCAGCGCGCGGTTGTAGTTGATCTCGCGCTGCAGGATGATCAGCAGGAAGAGCAGACCCAGCAGCACGTAGCCCAGGTTGCTGAGGATGTTGTTGAAGGCGCTGCGAGGGGCCAGTCCCAGCGTGGGTGCTGTGAGCCCCCTCCCCCACCGGGGTCCTGCTGCAGCCCAGCCCTGGGCACAGGGGACCCCCAGCCACCCTCCACCGGCCCCCCAGCCCACCTGAGGTTCCCCAGCGGGTGGGCGCACAAGAAGTTGTAGTAGCAGATGTCCTGGTTGCCAGTGACATTCACCACCTGTGGGCACGAGCAGGGTGAGGGACACAGGGGGCTCCCAGGGACGTCCCCACCGTGCTGGGGAGCACGGTTTGGGACTGCAGCCCCCAGAGCTCCCGGTGAGGAGCCCTGCGTGGCTGCCCTGGCCGCACTCACTGTCTGGTAGGTGATGACGAGCTGGATGACGGGGAGGGCGTAGAAGACAGCGATGGTGGCGATGTTCCTGGGAGAGGGTGGGGCTGTCAGGGGGTCCCTGCTGTGCACCCCAGGCTGGGACACTGCTGGGTGCCCCCCTCCCCACTGCCTCCCACTCACCAGAAATAAATCTGGTACTTCTTCCGCAGCACCCGCTTGTCCTTGCGCGCCAGGTCGGCCACGCACAGGTATTGCTGGAAGGAGAGGGGGGTCAGGGGCCTGCCTGGCCAGCAGGGACATGCTGGGGCTGGGGCGGGCACTCACCTTGGTGCGGATGACGTTCTTGTCATAGTCAATGTCGGCCAGCGTGTCGTAGTCATCCTCCTCCACGGAGCTGAGCGAGTCCAGGCGCGGCCGGCTGGCCACGTTCTCCAGTGACCGCTCCCCTGCGGCCGGGCCAGGGCCATCAGCAGGGCCCCAGGGCCATCAGCAGGGCCCGTGGGCCAGCCCACCTTGGTGCCCACCCCGCAGAACCCCAATCAGCCCCAATTAACCACTGGGCTGCCTCCCTGCCAACTCACACTGGGGACAGGTTTCAGCTCCCTACAGCCCTGCCCTGGGGACAGCTGGTGGCTGTGCCCACGTGGGCAAGCACTGCCCTGTGCCCGTTCCCCGGGGCTCTGCCACGCTGGGGAACACAGAGAGCCAGGGGACAATTCCCTGCTCTGCAGCCCCTCAGGTGCTGCCCTGGCTCTGAGGGAGAGGAGCGGGGGTCCTGTGCCCTGGGCACAGCCGGGGGCTGGGCAGATTTCGCCCTGATTGGCCCGACCCTGCCCGGTACCAGCATCTACCCATGGGAATGCTCAGTGGCCTCGCCGGGGCGGAGGGCGTGCGCCGCTTGAACTGCTCCTGCCCTTCAAAGGAAAGCCAGAGTTACTGAAGCAGAGCTCCCTGAGGTGTGTCACAGATGGAAACCCCGCTGGGGGCTGCACGGAGGGGCCAGCAGCCCCAGGACCCTTCTCAGAGATGGAGGGGACAGAGCCAGGATGCCACTGGGCACGAGGCTCGGCGGGGCTGCGGCCACACAACTCACCCACGTAACTGTAGGAGACTTCTGCTGAGCCCAGGCTGTCTGTGATGCCCTCGGTGCTGCTGGAGGAGCCGTTCCCTGCAAGGACAAGGACAAAGGACAGGCAGAGGCTGGGCACAGCCCACGGGCAGGGGTGAGGGACAGGGGACAGTGTGTGGCACTCACCGAAGGAGCCGTAACCGTAGCTGTCGTAGGGGCCATGGTTCAGGAAGGAGTCGGGGATGCTGCGGGAGTGACCTGCGGGACAGGAGGGTTCCTGTCACCCTCTGTGGCACCCCTGACCCAGGGCTGCAAGGCCACTGGGCACACAGCAGCTCCCACCACCCCTGCCCTGGCACGGAGCGAGCTCAGAGCCAAGGACAGAGCTGGCACCTACCCAGGAGTGACGCTGGGAGTCCCCGGAAAGCCACGAGAAGAAAGAGATAGACCTGGTGAGATGCACAGCCCCAGCACAGCCCTGCCAGCCCCACAGCAGGGACCTCCCTGTCCCCCTGACACTGGGATTTACCCCCAGGGACTCAGGGGGATACTCCTGCAGAGGCAGAGGCTTTGCCACAGGCTAAAGAGGGCAGAACAATGAGGAACTCCCCAGGCAGAGCCTTCCATGCTGCTGGCTGCTGCCTCCAGCCCTCACCTGTGTCCAGGCTGGGCGAATCCATGGCGGCCAGGAGCCCCTTCCTCTTGTGCTGCCTGCCAAGGGAAGTGCCTGTCAGCCCGTCTGTGACACTGCAGGACTGTGCCCACGGGCTCAGCACCCAGAGGGGCAGTGACACCCAGCACTCACCGGCAGCTCTCCCAGCAGGCGATGAGCAGCGTGAGGATGTAGAAGGAGAGGAAGATGCCGAGGCAGAAGAGCACACTGCGCACGTAGGCCTCGGCTGTGCAGAGCCAGGACAGGCCCTCAGCAGGGGTGGCACCTCGGGGGCCCTGCCATGGGTCCCCACAGAGCACCCCCAGCACCCCCAGCCCCTCCCAGACTCACAGGTGATGGCGGGTGACACCATCACCTCCAGGGTCTTCTGCCGGTTGTGCTGATCCACGGGCTCATCTGGAAGAAGGCAGGGACGGGGCTCAGCTCTCTGCCCTGTGCCCAGCCTGTCCCCACACACAGCCCGCGGTGGCAGCCCCACTGCAAACCTGGAGAGGCGTTCTTGGAGAGGGGGTAGTAGGGCAGAGCCCCCCCGCACGCCTCGTCCTCCGTCTTCACCACCACCACCACGTAGAAGCTATGGCTGGGGAAATCCTTCTTCTGCAGCAAGAGACGGGGGTCAGCAGAGCCCAGCAGGGGATCTCCCATGCCAGAGGCGATCCCTGGAATGTCCTTTGTGGGCTCTGGCAGCACCAGGCAGGGACTGGGCACAGTTCAGCCCTGTGGCATAGCCCTGTGCCCACCTGCACCGTGATGGCCGCCTTCTTCGTCATGGTCTGGTACATCCCGATGAAGGCCACGTTGTTGTCCAGGTCGTAGACGGGGCACTGAGGGGGCAGAGGGGCCGTCAGCCCCCCTGGGCACCACGGGTCAGCCAGAGAGGAGACCCAGTGCCCAGACCTACCAGGATGTCCTGGATGGAGATGACGGAGCAGGGGAAGGCCATGGCTGAGGTCACCTTCACGATCACTGAATCCACTTCCTCGGGGAACTCGTACTTGAAGTACTGTGGGGAGAAAGGGCCTGTTGGTGCCATGGTGGCCACGCTCCCCTCCGGTGCAGACCTCCCTGCGCCACGCCGTGCTGGCAGCCTCACCTGCGGCTGGGCAGCCGTGGCATTGAAGCTGAACCTTTCATTGGTCCTGCAGAGAGCACGGGAGAGGTGATGGGTGGTGAGGGGGGCCCACAGCCCCTGCAGCCCCCGCAGGCAGCAGGCAGGGAAGGGGACAGGGGCGCGGGGCTCCCCTCACCGCAGCACAAAGTTCTCCACGCGGGTGACCCGCAGCTGGTAGGAGGTGTTGAGGGAAAGAGTGGACACATCCACGTAGAAGTGCTGGGTCTCCACCTCAGCCTTGGTCTGTGGCTGGCAGAGCGTGCGGCTCACCTCCTGGTACGCGTATTTCCGCTGGTACCTGGGCAGGGAGAGCCCAGGTGTGTGCCCAGCCACCCCTCCCAGGGACCCCTGCGTGGGGCATCCCAGCCTGGGGAGCTCCTGCGTGGGGCATCCCAGCCTGGGCAACTCCTGCGTGGGGAAGGAGGAGTCCCTGCCCGCCCCCTGGTACTCACAGGCCCCGGAGGATGAGCGGCACCTGGAAGGAGACCACCGCCTCCTTCTGCCTCACCACGAAGAGGACGGGCTGGTCCTTCTGGTCCGAGAGGACATGGACCGACACCCGCACGCCCTCGGTCTGCAGGGACAGGGGCAGCTGAGGCGTTGGCCGGGCAGGTCGGGCCGCGGCGCCTCGAAGCGAGGGCCGGACTTTGCTCGGCCGCCGTGGCAGAGGCTGCCGTGCCCGGCGCACCCCGCAGCCGCCCCGGGCACGGTCAGCCCGCGGGGGACGCGACCACCCCGGCTCACCCTGTTCCTGCGGACGCTGTGGTTGAAGGCGTAGATGTTGAGCAGGTTGGCGTGCACCCAGTCGCTGTAGGTGGTGTTGAACTGCGCTTCCTTCTCGTGCACTTCGCTGTCCCCGTGGGGCAGGGGCTGGGGCCGGACGGGCGGCGGGGGCAGCAGCGCCCCGGCCAGCAGCGCCCAGGCCAGCACGGCCGCCCCGGCGCCCGACATCCCGCCAGCATCCCCGGCCAAGGTCCGCGGGGCGGGACGGCACGGACGGGACGGAAGGGACGGGTCGGGTCGGGACGGGACGGACGGACGGACGGGGCGTTCAGCCGGGGCGCGCCCGGGCGCGCTGCGCCATGGCCGGGCCGGAGCGGTGCCGGGCGCGCTGCGGGGCTGTGCCGGGGCGCGGAGCCGCTCGCGGGGCGATCCCGGTGCCGGTCCCGTCTCCCCTTCCCGTTCCGCACCGCGGTAAACACGGACCGGCGGTGACGTCAGCCCCGGCGCACGCCGAGCGCCCGGCCGGGGAAGTGACGCGGCGGGCGGGGCGGGGGGACCGGCCCGAACCGGGGAACCGGCCCGAACCGGGGGGAGCGACCCGAGACCGGCGGGACGGACCCGAGCCCGGGGGACCGATCCGAGCCCGGGGAAGCGGCCTGAACCGGGGGGAGCGGCCCGAGCGCGGGGAACCGGTCCGAGCCTTGCGGACCGGCCCGAACCCGGGGACAACGGCCCGAGCTCGAGAGATCGGCCCGGCCGGGAACCCCCGCCCCGGGGCACCGAGCTCCGTGCGCGACCCCGCGGGGGAAGCCCGGCTCCATAGGGAACCATACAGGGGATGCCCTGTCCTACAGGGCAGGCCCTGTCCCATATAAAACCCCATAAGGGAGCCCTGATCCATATGGGACAACACAGGGGCAGCCCTGCTGTATAGGGGAGCCCCATGGCCATATAGGACCCCGGCTCCAAAGGGGACCCCGGCTCCATATGGGAACTCCAGTTCCCTGTGGAACCCCACAGAAAAGCCCTGGTCTGTAGGGCAGATCCTGCCCCATATAGAATGCTGTAGGGCAGCCTTGTCCTGTATAGCCCCTGCTCCACAGGAGACCCCATATGGAGCCCCTGCCCCAAGAGGGAAGCCCAGGTGCCATGCAGCACCCCAAACACCCACCCAAACCCCTTGCCTGGCCTCCCTGCCCCTAAAGTCTGTGAGGACATGGAAGAATCCTGTCGGGGAAGGGGTGGGTCTGCCCCATCCCTTTCTCCTGCTGCTCTCTGGATTCCTACCGGGGTTCCTGCAGCCTCTCCCCTTAGCTGCATCCTTCACCATCAGAGATGGAATAATTCAAAGTAACTTGGGAGTTTTCCCATGCTTGGGGGAAGCAGGAGTGATGCCACACTGCATTTTTGGTGAGTCTCCCAAAACACCCCCCAGTTCCAGCTGTTGCTGAGCCTCTTGCTTCCAGGCCTCTCTCCAACAGCTCTGTGACCCTTCCATCCCATTTTATTTGCCTGCAGTTGGGGGTTTTGATTTAAAATCCCCCTCCAAAGGGGCTCAGCCCCGTGTCACCTCACTCAGAGCCACTTCCTGGGCTGGCTCTGACATCCAGGACCGCTGCCAGCTTCCTGCTCTGCTCCAGGGGACAAACGCCACGAGACAAGGCTCTGCTGCTATTGTGCACTTTATTTCTCCGGGCCCTCCTGTCCCTGAGGATCCCACAGCTTGGACAGCCTGCCCATGGTTTCCAGGTGCAGGTGGTGGCGCTGGCGGCAGATGGGACCTCAGGGACAGACATGCGGGAAGAGAAGCAGAATTCCGGTTGACTCCTCGGCCCTGGTGGAACTCGAGTTGTCTCTTGCAGGATGGCTGTGAGCAGGATTGCGTGGGGATGTGCATTCCCTGTTTGTTCCAGGGCCATTTGAGATCAATCTCTCAGGAATCCAACACAGGCTGATGTCCTGTCGAGGGCCAAAGTAAACCAGTCCCCTTCACCTGCAGCACCGTGCTCGCAGGTTTGGGTGCAGCACCCAGATCTGCACGGGGAAAGGAGGAAAACCAGACGAAACCCAGACGGAGTGGGGAAAGCGGGAATTAAACGAGGAGCAAGTATCTGGCTGAGTACAACTCCCAGAGGCGGGGAGGACCCGCAGTGGGAGCTTTGGCAGCGCCTGCCTGGCCCCTGGAGAGCTCCAGGAGTGACCGAGACAGGGCAGGAGACGGCTGGGCACACACACACACACACACACACACACAGGCTGCGACACGGTGGGTGAAACATTGACATTTATATTGAAATATGCACTAACAGTGACTTCTACCAGCCGATGCATTTTTGCCAAAGCAGAATCACAAAGGTTGTGTCCCGGGGAAGGCTCGGGGCAGCGGGTGGGCAGCGAGGGGAGGTATGGGGGCCTCCCTGCTCCTGCCTCACCCTCCCCCGGCACCTCACAAGACTCTGTCATTTCACATCTTTTGTTTGTTTTCCTCTCTGCTGCATAAACACAAAACTGGACACGCTCACTCAGAGGAGGCCACAACTCCAGCCCAGCCCCATCCCGAGGGACATCCAGAGCTGGAACTGAAATTTTCTCACAGGAGGCACTCGGATTTCAGCACGGGGTGAGCAGGAGGCAGAGCCCTCTTGCCCACCACACCTCTCAGGTGAGCAGGGCAGTTTCCAGCCAGGCAGCAACAAGCAGAGCCGAGAGCACTGAACCAGCACAGAGCATGGCACCTCAGCAAGCCAAGTCTAAGCAGAGCCAGCAGAGCCTCCCTGGTGATGCAAGAGCCTGCCAAATTCCCTGGGCCACTCGGCACCCTGCCCACGGGGCTGGCTCACAGCGAGCACAGGGTGCTGAGCAGAGCCAGAGCTTTAGTGCAGAGTACATTCCTGGTTAGCATCTCTTCAGCCAAATGCAGCAGCAGCAGCAGGGAGGGAAGGGAGCAGGGATGCAGAGATTAAACTAGCACATGGCCTTTTCTCACAAGCCTGGAGATAAAAAGCTCTCAGGGAGCAAGAACGGGTTTTATCCCAGCTCCCTGAGGGGGCTGGGGATGGGATAAACCATTCCCCAGGAACTCTCCACTGCACTGTACTTTTAACATTTGATTTTCCACTTGCCCTTCCCCAGTATTTCCAGCCAAAGCTTATGGGAAGCACGAGCAGTGTTCTCTCAAAGCCTGCCCTGCAAGGCCGTGGAGCTGCAGGGAGCAGCACCCCTGATCTGGATCATGGGGGTAGGATGTGATCTCTCCTCTCTCATGGTACTCTGCAGCTCCCTGTGTCTGATCCTGGCCAGGGGAATGCTTCACCTTTCCTTCATCTGTGTGTAGATCACATATACTGGAAACAAAACACACACTATGCATGCAATCCAGGCAGGAATCCTGCTATGATCAAACCTACAGGAGGAGGGGGATGAGGTGGGACGTTAGGGGATTCCTCAACGCTAGGTCAGAGTTACACACCAGCCCTTGGCTACAGCAAAGGGCAGACAGACTATGTACAGTACCTATGGGCTTCAGCAAAGCCACCTGACACCTGAACCCCTCCCTTGGAGCACGGAGTGAAGCTCTCTGTTCCTCCCAGGATTACCTGCCTGGCATCCCACGGGAAGCACAAACCCAGCGTGGCACCACTGAGCTCCAGCTCCAGCAGGTAAGGCAGGGAGGAACAGATTTGGTTTAAAATAGGTCATTTGCAAGTTATCAATTCATCTAGGGCTCTGCCTCTCGGCTCCAAACCGCTTCTTTCTGGAAGAGAAGCTCCGAGTTTGAAATGAAAAGTTGTTTTGCTACAACCAGCCCTTTGAACTACAAACCAAACCAAAACCCCACTGAGCCACAGCCCTTTAGGAGGGCACCTGCCCCTCTGGCTCCCTTGCTCAAGGTGAGGAGCAGTGTCCAGGGCAGGAGAAGCTACACCTTAACTCCACTTTTTACTCTAAGAGGCCGTAGTTGCTCAAATAAAATGTTTACACAAGTAAACCAGTAGTGATAAGGAAATATACACCTTGGGATCTGTAAAGCTTCAGAGTGATTTAGGCCTTGCAGCCAGGGGCTCTTCATGTGAGTTTGCTTTAGGAAAAAAAGGATGTAACAGTCATACTTAATAAAAAAATAGAAAAAAAACTGCAAAGAGCCCGGGCACCTCAGAAGGATGTCTGTCAGTTCCAGAGGAGTGAGGAAGTGACTGCCAATTACTGGATCATTAAAATCCTACACTGAGCAACTGCTAAAAGCCAGCAACATCACGGGCAGCAGGAGCAGGGGCCAGCAGCAGCATGCTCCCAAGTGGGAGCATTCCCAGGAGGGCTGCGTGGGAGGAAGGGAAGGTGCCCCCGCTAGCAGGACTGGGGAAACGAGCACAAGACAAGCACTGGGGAGTGTTACACGAGTTCAGGTAACTGTTTGCTTCTTTGAATTTCTGAATTCCAGTTTCAAGCTGCTTCAGAAAGGAATGAGAAAGCAACACGTGTCATTTAACCCCCCCTCAGTTAAACAAACAAACAAACAACAAACAAACAAAAAAAACCCAAACCGCCTAAAAGGTGGAACCGAGTTTGGAAAAATGCATCTGTTCTGGCTTTTGCAAGTGGAATGTGATTCTTGTTCCCAGGCAAATACACAGAGCACGATGGCTGCAGCCAGGAGCGGCGAGCCAGGAGCGGGCTGTCGGACAGGCTACAGGGGCTCTAGGACAACCACGGGGCAACAAGACATGAGAGGGGCACAGAGTGACAGTCCTGTTCTCGTTTCAAATGAGGAATGGTTTAAAAGTAAAACTCTTCTTCAGCTAATTTCCTCCTGCAATAAAACCAACCCAGCCGGCCCTCGTATGTACAAGACCAGTTAAACATGAGCCTTCCCCCTCAAAACACTAGGTACGGACATCCGGTAACATTCTACAATGGAAAGTGCTTTAAGAAAGAAGGATTCTGTAGTGCCAGTGACAGAACTGATCTGATGGGCTGGATGATGCTCTCCACGCTGACAGCAGCGGCTCAGGCCAGGGCAGCTCGTTTCTCCTCGGGGGTCTCCTCCAGCAGCTGCATGATCAGTTCGTGGAGGGGCTTGCAGACCTTGGCGTAGCCCCCGCCCGTCAGGTGCAGGAAGTCGAACATGTCGTGGTAGGAGATGGTGCCATCCGAGTGCACGAAGCCCACGTCCACGTCCAGCAGCTGCACGTTGGGCAGTTTGGGCAGCGAGGCTTTCAGCAGATGGTTCACCTTGGCGTTCTTCTGCCGCAGCGGGTTTGGCTTCTCTCCACGAGGTAGCAGGCCCTGGCACGAGAGGAGGCAGAAGAGAGCTTTGATGCTCTGATGGCATCAGGAGCCCTGCTTTCCCTTCCAATTCAGGCTGCCTGTCAAGGTTTAGGATGTCTGTGACAAGAGGAAATCATCCCTTGAATCAGAATTTGTCCATTCAGGCCTAATGTGAAATGCAAGTGAAGGAGCCAGATGAGCTCCAAGCACTGACTGGCAGGGAAATTGCTTTCTTTTATTTTTTAAATGTATCACCTTGTGCTCTTTCCATACACTTAACTCCAGGCAGCAGCTTCCTTAGGACAAGGAAGCCAACTTGGATTCCCAATGCCAGCTGGGATTTGGGCACCTATTTTCCCCTCACAGAGGAAACATTAACATTCATAAGTGGGACAGTTACTGGGAATGAGTCCACCCAGCTCTGGAAGGGCCAAAGGAGGGCTCCTGCAATGCCAAGCCAGCGAGGGGAGGCACACAGCAGAGGGCAGATCAGGGCACTGCCCTCCCAGCACCGCCCAGTGACTCCCAGTAAGGCAGAGGCACAGCCAGGGAGCAGGGACGTACCAGCACAATCACTTTGGCCTGTGGCTGCTGGGTGTTTATCAGGCGCACGATGGCCTCGATTCCCCCTGCCACTTCTTCTGCTGTGTTTTCGTGGTTATTTGTTCCAACCCAAACAACAATGACCTGCAAGGAAAGAAAATTGTTTGCAGCTTTTCCAGAGCCAAGTGGTAAGTGATGACCCTGAAATCCCTGCATAAACATCATCTGTGGCCAGAGAGCTGCAGGGAGAGTCAGGCTTACGAGTTCAGCCCAGGGCTGGCACTGCCCACTGCCCTCAGGGAAGGCACTTGTGCCAGGCCTGCAGCTGCAGGAGATCTTCACTGCACACCTGGATGCCCTCACTAGCTCTGCAGCTCATACCTTGGGTTTAATGTTCTCCAGTTCACCGTTCTTCAGTCTCCATAGAACATGGCCCGTGGTGTCTCCACCAATCCCAAAATTCAGTGCATGGAGCGGTGAGAAGAGCTCTCGCCAGATCTGCAAGCAGAAACCAACGTGCTGCTTCAGAGCAGCATCCTGCCTGTGAGGCAGAGACACCACACGGGGTCCTCAAGGTCACTGAGGGCAGCCACGAGCCCTGCTCTGAAAACTCTCTCCACAAAGGGCACTTAGACAAGAATGAGGGGTTTTATGTGGAGTCAGAAGAGATGGAGCTGCTGAGGTTCAAGCTCTCAGACCTGGCACAAAGGAAGGAAAGATCTCTGCAGCAGTGATTTGCTGCACTCATCGAGCCCCAGAGTGCTGATCTATTGCAGACCACGGTGTCCCTAAGCACAGGGCCTTTGAAGAAGGAGTCTATGACCTGATTAAATCCTTCTCATCCCCAGGTAACAAAACTAGAACAAAGGGAAGCAGCTCTTGCAGAACAAAGCTGCTCAGCTGCCACCACGGCAGAAGAGAACTCTTCTTTCCCTCAATAACTTTAGGGAGGAACCAGTGGAACAATGCTCCTGGCACCCCAAATTCTACAGGCTAAGTGTGTGCTGGCCATGCCAGGTACAGCCACAGGGAACTCCATGGCCCTCAGGAGGCTGGGATCTGAGAGCTGAGGGGCTGTGCATGTGTGCCAAAATGCAGGCAGCCGGTCCTGGCCTCAGAGAGGGAGGCAAAAGCAGCCAGGTAAAGCAGTGTCCAGGCCCTGGGGAGTTCAGGAAGCAGGGCAGGAGGGCCTCAGGAGATGGCAGTGAAAATGGGAACAGTGGAAATCATCAGTGTTACACATGATCAGCCACCGGGGTAGAGAGAGATGCTCCAATTGCTCCACCCCTCCCTCCCTCCCTCCCTTCATCCCTACCTCGTACTGCTGTAGCAACTGCACCATGGAGTCCCCCACGAAGAGCACGTCGGGCTCCTTGTCCTTGCAGTCCAGGACAAAGCGATTGTGCTGCCAAAGAGAGCGACAAGGTGAGCTCCAGGTGACACTGCCCCTGCATCCACCCCTGCTGCAGCACAGGGACAGCTGCCCTGCCAGTTCCCCCTGCCATGCCCTCCAGCAGCCCTGCTGGCATTAACCCTGAGCTGCTGGACACTGCTCCCAGCTCCAGAACCCCGTGAGGATGGAACTTGGCGTGGTTTAGTTCATGGCCATTGCTCCTTGTCCTGTCACTGAGCAGGGTCAGGCCCCATCTTCTGGAGATTTTGTGTGGATTGATGGGATGCCCTGTCAGTCTTCTCAGGAGTAACCCAGCTCAGCTCCTGCAGTCACTCCTCATCACAAAGACACTCCAAACCTCTCTTCCTTTGCTCCATCGTGGCAGGACACACAGGTGTGACACAGGTGTGGCAGCTGCCAGCTCCAGGCTGTTGTGACCTCAGGGTCCCAATGTAGCCTGCCCCAACACCCCCCAGCAAGGAGGATCCCCCTGCCAGCCTTACCTGTGACATCCACCTGTCATCTCCCTGAATGTCCTCGGCGGCGTGTGGGACTGCTGCCGGGTTGGAGTCCCCCATGCCCATCCTGTTCCTGTGGGAAGAACAGCTCACAGCCACTGCTCCAGCAGCTCCCACAGCAGCAGGGCTGGCAAATGGCTGCAGGAATCTGCTGCACACAACTCCTGCCTGCTCCTGTGCCTGCTGGCAGCTGGCTGGGAACAGCAACACGGATGTTGCTCCATGCCAGAGTGACTCTGCAGCACACATTCCCCTGGAGCCAGGCCCCGATGGATGCCCCAGCACAGAGAACAAAGCCCAGCTCCAGGATGCTCTGCAGCCCCATACCTGAGCCACGAGGCTCTAACAGCTCAGCAACAACGGCTGAGAGTCCCAGGATAAGTCCCTATTAGCGCCCAGGGATCCAGCTTAGAGCTGCTGAGCTGCACAGTCCAGGTGGATAATCTGGCTCTGGGAGCAGCACAGCGTGGTGGGATTGATGCCATGATCCCAGAATCCCAGAACCGTTACAGATCGGGAGGGGTCTCTGGAGATCATCCAGTCCAGCCCCCTTGCCAAGGCAGGGTCACCTGGAGCAGGTGACACAGGAATGCACCCAGGTGGGTTGGAACGTCCAGACAGGGAGATCCCCATCTCCCTGGGCAGCTGTTCCAGTGCTGTGCCGCCCCGCAGGAAAAGAAGTTCCCCCCACGTTGCGGAGGAATTTGTAATTTAGTTTATGGCTCCTGCTCCTTGTCCTGCTGCTGGGCATCACTAAAGAGAGCCTGGAACCACCCTGCGGCGCTCCCTGGAGATATCAGTACGGATCGATGGCATTCCTTTCTCCAGGCTGACCAGGCCCAGCTCCCCATCATCTCCCCATCACAGAGATGCTCCAGCCCTTCATCATCCTCGCACATCCCGGAGGATCTAGAGCGGGAAGAGCAGCGGGACGATGCTTCCCGCGGCCGCCGCTCGCAGCCCCCCGCGCCGGGCCGGGCTGGGCCGGGCTGGGCTGGGCCGGGCTGAGCAGGGCGGGTTCCCCCCGCGGCCCCCTCCCCTTCCTCCTCCCGCTGTCCCGCTCCCCCGGCGGTGCTGGCGGGCGGGCGCCGCCCCGCTCCGCGGTGCCCCCGCACTCACGGCGGCTGCGGCTCCTTCCCCCGCGACTCCATGGCGGGCGCGTCCCCTCCGCTCGGCCCCGCGCCTGCGCCGCTTCCGCTTCCGCTTCCCCGCGCGCGCCCCGGCCGCCGCTTCCGCCCCGCGCCCGCGGAACTCCCGCCTCGCCGCCGTGACGTCACTGCGGCGCTCCCGTGACGTCACGCTGCACCGAGGCGAAGCGCCATCCACACTGGGGGGGATGGAGTCTCTCCCTGATGGAGTGATGTCACGAGGAATCCTTTTCCTGTTTATCGTGGGTTTCGCCCTAAAACCACGGCACCTCCCGCCCCTCGCCGTGACGTCATTCTAACTCCTCTGATGTCATTCTGCCCTGCATGTGCGGGGTCCCTGCTGTCCCCCAAGGAGTGATGTCACAAGAACAAGTTTCCAATTACCGTGTGTTCTGCCCCAAAACGGAAGCAGCTCCCTGGCCCCGGGGGTGCACCAGATGGGGCGGTCTCACCATGACATCATTCAGCTCTCCCCACTGGAGAGTGACGTCAGACTCATCTCCCGCATCTCACTGGTTTCTCCCCAAAACCGCAGCACCCACCACCCACCGCAGGCCCTCTCTGTGACGTCATTCTCCTCCCGAGATGACGCGTGACCCAGGTGTATGTGACCGGGGGGGTATCCTGTCCCTGGTGGCCTGACGTCACGCGCAGCAAGTTTCCCGTTTCCCGCGGGTTTCTCCCCAAACCCGCAACGCGCTCCTTGCTCTCCCCACTCTCCGCCGCGCGGGGGCGCCCTCCGCAGCCCGCGCGCCCGTGACGCATGCGGTGACGTCAGAGCACCGCCCCCGTCGCCATGGCAGCCGCCCGCCCCCCGGCGCCCCCCCGCGGATGAGCTCACGCGGTGCCGCAGCCCCGCGGGGGGGTTCGCTCCGCGCGACAAGATGGCGGCGGCGGCTGCGGCGGGAGGAGGCGGCGGAGCGGGGGCTTCCCCCGCGGCCCCCCGGCTCTCCCCGGCCCCGCCGCCCCCGCGGCCCCCCGGGCCCGCCCGCATCGGCTACTACGAGATCGAGCGCACCATCGGCAAGGGCAACTTCGCCGTGGTGAAGCTCGCCACGCACCTGGTGACCCGCGCCAAGGTGAGTCCCCCGCGGGGGTCGCGGCGCCGGCCCGGTGAGCGGGGAGCGAGCGGGGAGCGGCCGCGAGCCCCCCCTGCCCCGAGCGGGCGCTGCCGGGGAGCGAGGTCGCTGTCGCAGGTGACACGGGTGTCCCCGCGGGTCCCGTGGCTCCGGGATAACGTGGAGGTGGAGCGGGGGGATGCTCCCGCGGTACCCGGGGATGCTCCCGGCCAGCCGGGGGGACGCGGAGCGCAGGTGGGGGACAGGTCGTTCCTTACCGAGACGACGGGAATCGATCGTGGCCGAGCCCTCAGGGCCGTGGGAAAGCGCAGGGAGCAGCGCGAGGAAGGAAGGGCCTCCCGAGGGAGCGGCGGATCCCGGTGGATCCAGGTACGGCCGCGCTGCCCGGTGAGCCCCGGAACACGGCAGCAGATCCGGGTGGATCCCGGCGCGGGCGAGCCCCGGAGCGCGGCGGGAGATCCGTGAGGAACCGCGCTGTCGCCGCCGTGCTCCCGCTGGTGCCGGTGACACGGGGCTGCCGGGCACGGCTCGCGGTGCTGCATGCAGCAGTGCCAGCCCGGGATGGCCCCGGAGCTGCGGCAGGAGCGGGGCTGGCACGGGCAGGCGGCAGACAGGCCCGAACCAAAGCCCTGCGCCTGCCCTGCTCTTGGCTCCGCGCTGGCTCCTGCAAGCGCTGCAGAGGGAGGATGGTGTTGGCTGGCCTTGTCCCTCTGTCAGTTCCTGGCCTTGTCCCTCTGTCGGTTCCTGGGGTTGTCCTTCTGTCAATTCCTGGGGGTGTCCCTGTGTCAGTTCCTGGGGTTGCCCCTCTGTCACTTTCCGGGGTTATCCCTCTGTCACTTTCCGGGGTTGCCCCTCTGTCACTTTCTGGGGTTGTCCCTCTGTGCTTTCACCAATTATGCCTTTGTCACATTCTGGGGTTGCCCTTCTGTGAGTTTCAGGAGCAGCATTGTTTTGAAACAGGAGGAGAAATCCGCCATCGCCTTGGTTTGTTGGAGCTCTGGCTCTTTGCCCAGATAATAAAGTGAAATTAATTTCAGGGGCTATTTAAACATCGGTTATAACACCTCCTGGACAGTTCTTTTCAGAGCTGGGCTGTATTTGCCTGCCCTGACAGCTATTTTGTGCCTGCAAGTGCTCGGTGCCACAATTTAACCTGCACTTGAGATGCTCTGTGTTGTTCTTCTTGCCATGATGAACCTGAACCTTGCTGAGAGAAACAGGGTGATGGGTTCAGGTGCTCCAAGTGCAGGGCACTGGCCCCTCTGAGTGGAGATCACTCCTGGAAAAGGAGGGATCTAGCTCCAAGCTGCTTTCCTGTTCCTGTTTCCAGACTCCTTCCTTGGGTCAAGGTTTCTTCTCGGTGGTGCTGACTCTGAAGTTTGCAAAACACCAAAGCAGAGACCATCTTTTGTGCGATTGATTTTGTCCAAAGAACGGCAGAGTACACACACAGATTTTGTCTGGAAATTGTGTTCCAGGTTTACAGGGCCAAGGCTGGCTTGTGCACGTTGGCTTTGGGTGATGGAAGGGGACACTAAGCTTGGAAAGCTTTGCTTTGCAGCAGTGTACACTCATTCCCACTGCCCTGGAGTGACCAAGGGTGGGCTGTGGAGTTCAGGAAGCAGCCTTCTGGTGGGATGGTGAGATGCTGGGGGCTCTGGAGCAGCGGGTTTGACCGGCAGCATGTTCCCTGCACGGAGGAGATCCAGTCCCTGTCCCTCTGAACTCCGGGGCTCCCCGAGCCTGGGGAAATACCTGTGCTGGAACAACTGCCATCTGTTCGGCTGAGCTGGGATAGCTTGGAGCTGAAACTTGACCTGGAAGCTTTCTTAAGTCCGAGGTCAGGTTTCCTTTCAAATCCCAGCCTCTGGAGAGGAGTGCGAGTGAATGGATTGGATTCTGCTTGCAGACCCTGAGCACTGTGGGTTCAACACTTTTCCTTCACTGACAGAGCTGTTGCTGTTGGCTCTGGGAGAGGAGTGGGGAAGGAGAAAGGAGCTGCTTGGTTCAGGCTCTGGGACTCATGAGATTAGAGGGGAGGTGTTGATGTAAATGCGTTGGAAAAGCCAAATCCTTATGGGGAAGCGTTTTTGACTGGCAGCAGAAATACAAAATAATGCTACTGCGAGCTTGTCTTCATCACAGTTACACTTTTAACACTTTGACTTAATGGAAACAACTTGGAAGCGAGTGAAACCTTGGCAAAATGGTCCCATTTAGGCATCTGAAAGAATTCTTTGATCACGAAACGCAGGCGCAGCCTGGTTGCTGCCTGTGCTGGCAGCCCCTTCCTGAGGTGATCCTGCTCTCCCAGTAGTAGCTGCGTAAGAGAACCGGGCAGCTCAAATATAGCCACCAAATCCCTGCACAAACTTGACCCCGTGTCACATTCTCTTAGAGAAAAGCGGGTTTGCTCGGCACGGCCCCTCCTTGGGAGCCGCGCTCCTGCACCGTCTCAGACGGAATTCCGCTCTGAGTGTCTGTGTGAGCTTGGAAATGATGTACCCCGTGGTTTGGGGCCTTTTCCAGAGGGTGGAATTAGTGATGGTGTGGGCTGGTGCCCGCTGCTGAGCCTGGAGTTAGAGGTGCTCTGTGGATGGGTGTTGGATCCTGTTTTCCTTTCTGACGGACATTTACCAGGTCAAGTGGACTTTGACATGGCAGCTCGAGATAACAGCCAGAGCATTCCTGGCTTGTGTCCCCTTTTCCCTAAAAAGAGAAGCGGAGGGTAGTGGGTCCTGATCTGAATGGACTGAGATTTTCCTGGCCCTTGGGAAGTTGAGCACTGCATTTGTTTAGAGAGAGGAGCAGAGCGCCCGGCCCTGCTGGCACGTTCTGCTGACACCCAACGTTGCAGTTTACATAGAACTGCATTTCAGGAGCTGAATGTGGGTCAGCAGTGCTGGGGACACTGAGGAAGGGGAATGTTAATCATCCCAAAGGGCAGGAGGCCTGTATTCATAATTGTCTCCGCTGGAGCCGATGGAATAGAAGGGAACAGTCTGCAATTTATGTATTAACCAAGGCAGCAATTTACATTCAGTCCCTGCCCATGCAAAGTTGGACTCTTGTGCTCTGTCAGAGCTGCTCTGGTGGCTGGGCAGGAGCTGGAGCCACTGCTCTGACCTGGATCAATTGGGTACCTGCGGGATACCTTGCTGCATCCCTCCTTCTGTCCCCCTTCCTTTTTCTTTTCTCATCTTTTACAAGAAACCCTCATTTCTGTGCTAAAAATCTTCAGAGTGACCTGCTGAATGAATTGTTTTCCACAGAATTTCCATTTATAAATCATCCAAGTGACTTCATTAGAATTCCAGCTCCGTTCAGGCAGTGGGGTTGTTTTTAATGCCACATTTTTTTCACGAGGGCTGGTCAGGGAATGTTGGTGAGTGTGCCAAGGAGCACATACCTTATGTTCCCATACCCTTTGGGTGCTGTGTTTGAGCTTTCAGGAGGTGTTGGGGCTGAGGAGGACAGAGAGGGATGCTGTGGTTGCTGGGCACTGCTGAGAGCTCTCTGCTGTCCTGGTTCCATCCCTTCCATCAGCTCCATGTGGCTGGAGATGCAGCTGGGGCACAGAGCAGCACCTACCTGCCATGGCTGCCCTGCTCTCATGGAGCGTTTCACTGGGAGATAGGAGTCACTTTCATGTCCATCTTCCTCTTGAGATGGGATTGACAGTCCTGGGAGAACACAGCTCCTGCCCAAGTGCAGTGATATTCCTGCTGTGCTGCCTTTGCTTCTTGAGGGCTGGTTGTCAACTTAGGTTTGGGTTAAATTTCAGTAATATCTGGATGGGCAAAGCTCAGAGCACGTTTCACTGGCTGTCTGTTGTGAGATCCTGTTTAAGGGGTACCTGGAGTTGTTTAGTGGATAGTAACCCAAATCCATGCTGCTTTAATCCTTGGCAGAACACAGCCCTTCTGCAGCACATGCGCAGCTGCAGAAAGGCTGGAATTGAGCTGATTTTTATTGAGGTTTTTAAGGAGCTAAGCCTTTTCTGAAGGATGGGAGGCAGCTCTGCCCTCACAGGGAGAGGACATTCCCTTCCATGAGAGAACAGGCTTAATTTCTGTGGTCTGTCTTTGGGTGAGTTGGAGTCATCAGTGGAACACATTTTTCACCAGAGTTCTTGGAGGTGGGCAGCGTGGCTCTGGAACCCGGGATGAAGAGCAGGCTGGCACTTCATGGGGAGCTGGGCTTTGCCCTGGGAGCACTCAGGCTCCGTTTGGTACCCTCTGGTCTCTGAGCACGGGGGCTCCAGGGCTTGCCTGGATTTCTCTGCTCAGATGCAGAGCGCTCTCAGCCCAGAGGGTGGGAGAGCCTTGGTGGCTCTCTGTCCTGCTCTGGCCGTGCTGCAGCGAGGCACGTGCCTCTGGGCTGACTGAGGGCTGCTCCCTGCAGCCAGCTTGCCCGTGTGATAAGCCCCGTGCCAGCGTGCCCTGACTCATCGGCCTCGTGTCAGATGGGATTGTTCAATACCCGTGCCACATGTTTTGTAATGACCCACACCTGCTCGCCTTTCATCAGTCATTTTCCTTTTTTTTTTGCAGTGTTTGGTGGTGCTTCACCTGTCCTGCTTGTTATTTCTCCTGGCCACAAGGAAAGCTGATGCTGTGGATGGCTAATTCCTCAGGCAGCATGATCCTGCTGCTCACAGGGCCTTTGTTCTCCTCGCCTGTGTGCTGCAGGAGAGTTGTATTTTAGTTCTCATTTGGTGAGGAGATTTAGCAAAAGCCTAAAAGCTAGAAATGAACTTTGGCTAAGCAGAGTTGCCACAGTGAGGATAAGAGGGAATATTTCCTAAAACCTCAGAGAGCCATTGCCTGTATCAACTGTGGGCTGAAGTACTGACATTTTATGTTTCATTGCAATATTTTTCTTGCTACAGCAAATAACATTTGATTACCAAGATGTTAATGCCAGAACATGATTGAATTGTAGACCAGGCTTCTTCCTGAGATGCTCACAGGTAAAAACAGGAGAGCCAGCTGACAGAGGGCAGGGTGAGCTGGGGGGCCTGTGGCATGTGTCCTGAGCCTTTCTGGGCAGGGAGAATATTCCAAGAGAGCCAGGATAATTAATACCTACTTCTCAGCTGTGTGGCTCTTAGCTTATTTGGGGGGTGAGGTGGGTACAACTTCTGTGCCTCTTCAAGCTGGCTGCCTCCCACCTCCTGCCTGGAGTCCCTTCCTCCCGAATATTTGCTGTCCCACAGCTCTGGGGCTGCTGCAGCAGGAGGCAGTCCACACCTGATGAACGAGGTGGGGGCACCTTTGGCCAGGTACAGAGGCTGCCCTGTGAGGAAAAGCCTCTGACAGGAGCAGGAGGAGGAAGGGCTGTGCCAGACAGGGATCAGTGTCTCTTTTCCAGGAGGGTCTCCCAGAGGTTTGGTGAATGCTGCAGAGGCCTAATGAGGGTTTCTAGAAGCTGTCTCCTCATTTGTGTTTGAAGGAGGAATTACGTGAGAGGGAAATAAGGAAATGGCAGTGTGTTGCTGGGAGACTGGGCTCCTTGGGTATTAGACATTTTCACAGAGAAGCAGCTCTAAGCTCATTTTTCTCTTGTCCTCTCTCTGGGTCCTGTATCAGCCCTGTGGAGTGGCTGGACAGGGTGCTGCCCCTTCTTGCTCTCACCAAGACGATTGCATAACAGCTCCGTGTTTATCCCCTTCAAAGTAAAGCTTTGGGAAGTTGCTCCAGCATTGCCAGCAGAGTAGAATTCACAGTTTGTGGTGGAAGTTCTCCCTTCCTTTCTGGCTGAAAAGATTCTCATGAGAGTTGTGACTTCCCTGTGTGACCACGGTGGGTCTCATGCTCTGCACACCCCCAGCAAGATGCTGCATTTAGCTGAACCTGCACCAGCAGAGGTTGGACTGGCTTGGAGCTTGCACAGGTTTAAACAGAGCAATTTGGGGATTCTCTAGTTAAGCCATTGTACTCATTTAATGCATTCAGGGCCTTTCTGCTGATCCCAGGCCAGGGGTTTAATATGCTGCGTTAACACTTAAATGAAGAAACCACTGAAGGCTGATTCATTATTAGTCATTATGTGTCTTTTGCTAGTAATTCTGACCCCAAGTCTCTCTAGTTGAGGCTAAACCTCACCCTCTCTGCTAAATGGCCATCAAAAGGGTTCCATGAAAAGGGAATTATGTGGCTTCAGCCAACTTTCAAAGTAGTCGAATCATGCTATCCCACACAAACAAACTCCCACAGCCCGTGGAACTGACACGTTGAGCTCAAAAATAGCCCAGTGTGTGTGGGGGGAGCCGAGCTGAGCTCTGCTCCGCACATCAGAGGATGGGCAGGAGATCCTGGGGCAGCACAGCAGCAGCAGCAGAGCTGGATCTCACTGGAGCCTGTCAGACCCGGCTGGGTCTTATCTTGAAGCATTGGGTCCTTTCAGAATGCATGGTCTAATCCCAGAGAGATATTGCTGACGCTTCTGGTTTCTTCTCTGCATCCAGTGCAGGGGACAATTTCCAGCCAGGGCAGCTGCAGCTTGGAAGAGCTGCAGGAAAGAGCTGGTCCTTGTGCAGTGCAGGTGTGTTGGGAGTGACTCCAGCATCCCTCTGCGCAGGATGTGGAACTTTATCCTGGGAGCTGGGCTTGGGCCTGCACTTTGTGGCTATAACTCCGTAGCAAGAGTGCAGATGCTCTCCTTGGAGCTGCTTTGGCCATGGAATGTTGTAAATGAAGGTATCAACATGAGTACTGGCTCGTGCCCTCAGCTGCAGGGTGTGCAGGAGTGGCTGCCTGTGCAGGGTTTGTGACGGCTGTCAGAGGCAAACATGGCACTGGGAAACCTCCCCGTGGCATTTGGGAGCTGCAGTTCCTGAGAACCTGTCTGAAGGAGCAGGAGAGGAAGGTGGGGATGCAGACACAGAAACCAGACGTGCTCTGGCACAGTGCAAGGTGCAGCAGCAGGCTGTGGTTCACCTGGCCTGCATGGCAGTGCTGGGGTCAGCTTGTGCACAGGGTGATTCAGCACAGCCTGCAGCAGGTCAGCTGAGCCACGGACAGAAACTGGCCATGTCCTCCCAGCGCCTGCAGTGGGAGCCTGACCAGCTTCCCAAATCCTGCCCTGGCTGCCTAACTAGGGCCTGCTGACAGCAGTGATCTGTGTGTTGAGTTACCGCCTCGATTTGCAGAGGGATGGAGGGACTGGCCTGAGGCTGTGCTGTGCAGTGCAGGGGTGCCTGTTCCCCACGCCCCACTGGGGTGTTGCCATTGTAGCTCGGGATCTCCTCGATGTTCGCCACTCTCCTGTATGGTTTGGCTCTGCCTCCAGCTCCTTAAAGCATCGGCTGCAGTTACAGAGCATTAATTACAGTACATTTGGAAGATGGTTTAGAAGAAAAGGAGTCTGTGGGGTATCAGCGTGCGACTGCGGGCCCGGAGCTGGAGGCCAGCGTGGTTTGACAGGGAGCCAGGCCCAGGACGACTGTCAGAGCTCCATTAGCTGAGCACACGCCTCGGCACCGCTGGGAATACAGAGAACGCGGGGCCGCGGCAGCGCATTAAAGTGTTTCAATTAAAGTCTGCATTTGGAGGCTGTGTGCGTCTGCTGCCTTTCAGCAAGCAGATGGATGTTTCTTGTCTCCTTCCAATAACTTTTAAAATGTGGTTGGTCCTGTTGGAAGGAGTTCTGAATGAGAGGGACGTAGCGAGGTGTTTGCAAGGCTGGGGAAGCGTGCGTGGATTTCTGCAGCAGAAGGGAAGACACATTTTTTCCAGGTTTTTCCTTACCTACACAAGTCAGTCTCAGCTTGTCCTGGCTCTTTGGCTGTCTTGGCTTTCAGCTGTGCCTTTTCCTGCATAACCTCTGTCTGTGCAGAGACTTTAATTGCAGCAATACCTTTGGAATGTATATGGAGAATAGCAGGGATGGGTGTGTGACAGACCCATGGCCATCACACTGTGGGCACAAGGGTTATTTTTTAAGGCTCTGGGATCTGCTGTCATGTAACCTGAAGCGTTTCTGAATTTTTTGCGTGCATTCAGGCTCATCAGGTACTTCCAGGTGTGTTTCTGGCCGCTCTCAGGGACAGTATCTTTAGAGCCCTGAGGCTTCTTGCTGTTGGGCGAAGGCAGCTGCACTGAAGCTGATGCCTAAAAACTAATTGTGGCATTTCGCAACATGAAGTGCTCCTAATGGAAGGAGTACGTTTATGAGCTGTGTGTCATTGTGTGTGTGAAGTGTGATCAGATAACACGCTGAATTGCAGCACTGAGCCTAATTGGAGCTGGTTCCTGTCTGTGGAATGGAAGGATACAGTCTGTTCAGGTGTCGTGCTGCTCCTGCAGGCTCACAGGAGTCTGGAGCACTGCTGATGCTCAGGGTAGCCTTGCCAGGTAGATCTTCTGTGATACAGTCTTCAGACAGTGACAGTGAAGAAACTAGGGGGAAAAATGCCTCTTGTCACGTGTATATCTAAATTCTTAAAGATGTTTGTCTGTGCCCCTTTCAGCTGAAGTAATTAGTGCTACAGGAAAGAGTTTGCTTTTGTCAGTCACTGTGACAGTGTGGTCGTGTCTCTGCGTGCCCCAAATTTTCATTTAAGCTCACAGCACTGGCAGCAGCCAAAGATGAAAAGTCTTAGTCTTGGTGCTTAGTCCTTCCTCTCTGGATGTGCTTGTAGGAAATCCTTGGGCTGTAATCTCGCAAGTGGCTCTGTCAAGGTTATCAGGCTGGCCGGAGTGCCGCTGACGGACGGGCTCCGGGCAGCCTGCGCAGCTCTTCCCGGCTCCCACCGAGCCTCCGCGCTGCCGGGAATTGTGCTGGCCTCTCCCTGCCTTGGACAGAGCAAGCATCATGTGCTGGCTGATTTATGGCAGGTTTGCTCGTTCCCAGGTGGCCGGCAGAGAATGGTGCTCTTTTGTTGTAGCCGGTGTCCTCTGCAGCCCTAGGCTGGAGCAGCTGTGGCTGCTTTCAGCAGTTTTGGAGGTCGGAGGACCCCCCCAGCAAACTGATTATGATACAGCTTAGCTTGTGCTCTATTTCTTTGCACATGTACCATTAATGAAATCGAACTATTCCCCAGCAGCCATGGAGGAGCATGTTCTCAGCTCTACAAAGCCCATCTATGTTCTCCCATCTCTCTGACACAGTGAGGGGGTTGTCAGTCGTACAGCAACTGTTTGTTTTCAAGCACAATCTCATTGGAAACCAATAAAAATCATTCTGATTCATTCTCTGTACGAAGATTTCAATACTTGGCTTCCACAGAGGCTGTTTTTCCCCTGAGCAGCTCTGGGAAGTGTAAGATTTAAAAAAATCCAAAGACTTTTCCTTTCTGCTGGTTAATTCAGCTGGTTTATGTTAGAAACAAAGTGCAGAGTTGGTGGAGAGGGAAATCACGGTCGCTCCCTCCCCCTTGCTGCAGTGTGGGTGTCGTGTGCCCACTGCCCTGGCAGAGCTGAGGTACATGGGGAAACCTGTGCTTAGTCAGAACAAAATATTCATGTGTTTTTCATCCAAGCTGAGACTCCCATTACACAGTAAAATGACAAGTGAAGGCTGACTATAGGTATTTTCCCACTCAGTGGGCGCTTGTGCAGTTTCTGAGTCATCAGCTGACAGTGTGGGCCTTAGTCTCTGCTTTTCCTCGTGTGTGTGTGTGCTGCTGGTCCCAGTTTGGTTCCACAGACACAACTGGATCCTTGTTTTCCCTTACCATTGACACAGTTGGGAATGAACTCAGTCCCTTCACGTGAGCCCAGAGGAAAATGGGGTGGTTTGGTGACTGCAGTCTGGGATTTGAAATGCACCACCTTCTTTTAAGGTAAGGTGGGATACAGCCCCTAATTATGAGATCACTGAATTGTCTAGTTCCTTTTTGAGTGATGGTCAAATCTCTAGAACTTTTGTAGGGCTTAAAGGCAGATGGGTTTGGGATATGGAGGAGGTGTAACTGAAGTTGCCTGGAGCAGTGACCAGCACGTGGCTGGACCTGCTCCCTGTTTCTGGGGCTCTTGGGGTTCCTTGTTGCTGTGCCATGGCAGTGAGGTGCAGAGCAGCAGTTGCTTTAGTACAGCAGGAAATTAGTGGGAAAACTAAACGTGTCAGAGCTTTCACCATGGCAACAAAGCCTGGCTGGCTTGCAGCACAGCGAAACAAAAGCGGGTCAGGTCTGCACAGAGCAAGGTGGGAGCCTTCTCCAGGCTGAGTGTCTCCAAACCTGCCCCATCTCCTGGGGAAAGGGCTGGTGAGGTGACCAACATCAGGATTTGGAGCTGGGGATTAGAGGTGTGCTCCACTGATCTCATTCTTATGTCATCAAAGCACCTGACTTGGGAAGTGCCCACAGCCCCAAGGCTGCAGGAGCTCAGGGAGTGTTTGGACAATGCTCTCAGGCATATAGGGGGATCCTTGGGGCTGCCCCGTGCAGGGCCAGGACTTGGACTTCATGGGTCCCTTCTGACTCAGGATACTCTGTGATTCTGTGCTTTTTGCTCTGGATGGAAATGTTTTCTAAAGGCCACACAGTCACTCTGATTGTTTCCCTTTCCCTGAAACTGTTTGTAAATAATGGAGAGGTTGTAAGTCTGCCTTGTGTGACAGTGCCCAGACACAGTTGCTTAATTCCTGGGCTCTTTCTCTCGGATTTGCGAGCAGCCCAGAGGTTGCACGAGCACTAAGTCACGTTCTGATGGCACACCATCCATTTGCTTATCTGTCTTCTCATTCCATGTGTTCCAGCATTTTCAGCTCTTTGGTGAGGTCAGCACAAAAAGGGTTGAGAGCACCGACAGTGGCAGTGACACGTGGAAGGGCTGTCTGTGCTCTGTCCCCCTGACAGTGTCTCAGTGTGGTTTTGCCATCCCCAGCCAGGCTCAGCAGCGGGCCCTGAGCGATGCTCCTGCCGTGCTGCTGCTCAGGAGTTGTTTTCCCCATAATTGAGCGGGATATTAAAAGGTTTATGGTTTACAGTTACAGGCGTTGCTCCGGCCGGAGGAACGTCGAAATCGATACGGCAATTACTGCCCGGCTCGTCACGGGTTGTGACTCTCACATGCTTGGGGAGACAAAAGTGGAAGTGGCTGGAGGAGTGCCACCAGCGGGGTGGCCACGGGCTCGCCTCCAAGCCAGGGATGGGCAGCATTCCTGAGATGGGGACGGGGTGGCACACCAGGAACTCGCAACTGGGCTGTCAGTTTTGCAGAGCATGAATATTTAAAGAGAAAAAAAGTAACTTTAGAAGCGCTCTAAGAGCAAATTTTATACAATTTTCTTGTTCTTGTCATCTTCTCTTTGGATTCGTCATCCAGGCTGGGAGTGCAACTGGAGGAGGGTAATGGCAGCAGTGACCAGGCCTGGGTGGCCCTGGTCGGGAAGCGCCGCTTCCTGCCGGATTTGCATCCCAAGCCCTAAGTCAGCACTTCGGGGCTGTGTGTGGTAGGGTGCCCTGGCTTGTTGGAGTGAGTCATCATTCAAATAGACACCAGAGCAAACGTGCTTGTCCAAACAAGAGCAGCTCTGCAGAGGCTGCTCCGTCTGAGGTGAGCAGCAGAAGGCTTCTTGTTTTACCACCTGCAGGTCTCCAGGTTCCAGCCCTCGCGCAGTGTTGGTGTGCTAGCACCGCTCTCCCTCCCTGCTGCCTGGAACAAAGCTGCCTTCCTGTGCTCCGAGGTCAGATCCTATCGCCCTGGAGGGAGCGGTGCTTTGGGCCTGGCAGATGTTTTCCCCACCAGGTCCCAGAACAAAGGCTGCTCTGCACAGTCTGCCATGGTGCCTCCTGCCCCTCGCTGCTGGAAACCTCAGCTGTGCATATCAGTGTTGGGATTCAGTGCTAGCATGGATGCTCCAGTGGTTTTGTTAGAATAGGAGTATCAACTCCCAATTAAAATGGCGATTAAGATAGCTTTTTGGTTTTTGCTAGCTGTTTTTTTCTTATCTTAAATGTGTTTGAAGATCTTGAACAGCAATTCCAGTCCTCTGTTTGCTTTGATCCTTTGGTTTCAGGAGAGGCTGCGAGCGGCTCTGCAGGAATGGCATGTGTCATAGGAGCTTTGTTTGAGTTCTCTGTGCTCCAAATTCAGGGCTGGAGTAAGAAGTGTTTATGATGTGTGACTTGAGTGAGTCACCTCGAGTTGGAGGCAGCTGTCAGCCACGGGGACCTGCACAGCCCAACCCATGTGCAGTACACCTGGCTGGGGTTATGCCGAGCAGGGCACCTCGCTCAGCAGGCTCCTGGCTGGGCTCAGCTCCTTCTGTCACACAGAAACCCTTAAAGCTGTGTGAGAAAAGCACTGTCACCTCAGCTGTGCTCTGCCTCCTGCCATGCTCCTACCTTGTCGTCTTTGGAGGGATTCCTCCCCCAAATGCCCTCCCAAAGGCCAGGAAGAGAGTTGTGCCCTACACAAAGGTGCAGATCAGCTCCTGCTGGCACAGTCCTGCTGCTCTGGCCCTGGCAGCATCCCTTTGGGGTGACAACACTGGGCTCCCAGTGTGGGAATCCTTCCATGGAGTTCATTTTCTTCATTGTTGGCAAACTGTGAGCCAAATGTGTACACAGTTTAGAGCAACAACTTCCTATTGACAGTGCTTTCAGAGGAGCTGTTGTTTATAAAGTGAGGGATTTCCAGCTTTGTTTTTCTCTCTCTCCAGTACAGAGTAAACTCTTGGAATTGAATGTTTCATTTTTTGACTGCTTGATAATAGTTGTTGGATTCTGCTGCTGTTGGTGAAGCCCACAGACTGAGGGGAAGGCTGAGCTCTGTATTTTGGATGTTTTTAGATCTATGTGCAGCGTCAGTCCTCAGAGGATGGATGGGATCTGGGTAACAAAAGGTGTGTCAATGGGAAACACAGATGTCCAGCTGAGCCTTACACCTTGGCTCTGTGTGGTATCAGTAGAAAGGTCTTGACACAGGCTCTGTCTGTGTTCTAGCTGGAAGAGAAATAGGAACAAGAGGAAGAAAGGAAGATAGGTGTATCCCTGCCGTTTGGTCTGTGTGTGTACAGCACAGAGGGCCTGAGCAGTGCTGTGCTGCTGTCCCGTGTGCTCCTTCTCACTGCTCGGTTTTTTAATCCAGGCACTGCAGGAGCATTGCCAGGAGCTCTGAGGGAAGTGCAAGAGCTGGGATCCATTGAGCTGCTATCAAGCTGGTGTGTACAAAGTACCTTTTGATGCCATTGCCCAGCCAGTTCCATCTGGGTGAGCGGGGCGAGCTCCTCTCTCCACACAGTTGGGCTTCACGCCAGGGTGTTCCATCTCACACACATGGATGAGAATGTTGTAAAAACATAAATCCCTAAGCCTCTCCTGGTGATGTTACTGTCATTACTCTGCTAGTAGTGTTCAGAAGTTGGGGTTTAAGTGGTTCCTTGAGTCTGCCCTCTCCTGTGATATGTCTCAAACCGCCCCTGGAATTAGTGCCAAGCGCCGTGGTTGGGAGTCAGGTTGAGTGACGCCTTCGGCAACCAGCTCGAGATCAGCAGGAGGAGATACAAGATACTCGGGTGCTGTTCGAGCTGATAGTGCCAGAGAAATATTTAGCACATAGGTGACACTTCTAATCTTTAAAGCACTTCATAAACATTGGCTAATCCCACAGTGCAGTCTTGGTTGGCAACCTATCTGTCTTCCCTGGAGAGAACAAACGGCTGGAGGACTCTGGGAAGCTGCAGTGCAAGGCTGTGATAGAGCTTGAATTTCACTTGGATTTTTTAAAGTATAATTCGAGCTACAAGATCCGCTGCTTCTGTGACCTGAAGCACATGAACTGCCTGCACTTCACTCATACCTGGAGTGGGGGTTCCCTGTCCTCATTCACGGGACACTGGACTGCGCCGTGCGGCCAGGCAAGAGAGGATGAGGAGAGCCTTCAGCTCACCTGCTCCCTTCAGCACACCCTGGGGCCTGGCCAGGCAGCTGCAGCGGTGCTGTGTGAGTATCAGCTGTACAGGAGAGTCATGAGCACTCAGGGTGGGAGTCCTGAAAAAAAAAACCTGTGGCAAAATGCTGTTGTACAGCTGCCATTTGCTCTGAGGAGAAAACCTGAATGACTTCTGCTCTTCAAGAACTTGACCTTTTCCTTCAGCATCCTCATGGAAAGAGCAAATCCATGGGCTGGGAAGGTCAGTGCTTCCATGGCCTCCTGCAGCCACGTCCTCAGTGGCAGATGAGCACTGCACCCTGTGGGCGAGTGAAAGGCAGCTGGGAAAGGGCACTTGGTGTGACACCAGGTGAAGCATCTCCTCGAGCCTTGGGGCATCCCTGACTCCAGTTCTGAGAGTGCCCAAGTCCTCAAGCTACCGGCTGAGGAGGGAGGAGAGGCTCTGCCGCTCATGTTGAAACCGGGGCACTGTGTAGGAAGGAACGTAAGATTTGTATCATCAAAGGGCTGAAAGCAAGAGGGAACATGATTTTGTAGCCTAGTGATGAGGGAACTCCCCTGGGAGGGGATAGGGATCAGCTTCCATCTGTGCTTCAGGGACTGTTTATGTATTTTGTGTTGAGAATTGCTGGATGAAGCACATCTCGAGCAGCAGTGAGTTGCTGAGGAGTAACTGGCAGCTCTGCTGGGCTGGCTGGCTGTGCCTCACCACCACTGGGGCTTCTGCACTCACCTTGTTCTTTTAGGCTGTTTTTAGGACAGGGACCGTGGTTATTTACAGCTGAGTTACCAGAACTTAGAGAAATAATAGACCTCATCCCACTGCAAGTATTAAGCAGCCACAGGAGTACTGCCAGCCTTCTAGAAGGAAACTAAAGTGTGTTTGTTTGACCTCCTTCAGACACTTGAAGGTGTAAAGATAATGCAGTGTGTGAGACAGCTTGGACCAGAAGATGGTGGTTATCTGGAGCTACGAGGTGACGAAAACCAGTGTTGTTTAGATCTGGCGATTAAGAGCCTTCCTTTCACTTCTGATTTACTACTTGAGTATCTAAATTGCTTAATGAGAGACAGTAATATGGAAAACTAACAAGGTAGGAAGCCTGGTTTCCAGTAAAGCTTAAACCACAAGGAGTTTATCACAACCTGGCAGGGGGCAGTCCTGTTATGTATTAATAAAGAAATCAAAAGAGTGTCTTTGCTTCACAGCTCAGAAGACAGAATATATATTTTTTTTCAGGCCTTGGTTCATAAAAGATGGCAAAAGGCAGCCAGGTGAGGTGTACAGAGCTAACTGCTCACTTGCTACCGGGAGTAGAAGCTACAAGGGCGTTGCACCAAACAAGCCTGGTCCTGTAGCATTTTGCTTAGATAAAAGATACAGAGAACCCTGGGCAGTAACCTGCAGTTATTTCCAAGCGCTCGTGAGTTAATGAGCCGGTTCTGTGGAGCTGCCAGGTCAGGCAGCACAGCTGGGAAGGGGCTGGGGCACGGAATGGTGTGACCCTGGTGCTCACACCATCCCCTGCCCCAGGGTTTGGGGTAAATAAACTCTGATCCCTGCAGATTTTCTGTACAGGATCAATGTGAGTGGTAGAATTCACTGCGAGCTGGCAGTGAGCACTCACAGCCCAGAAAGCCAAGGGTGCCCTGGGACACATCAAGGGAGTGTTGGCAGCAGGACTGGGGAGGAGATTCTGCCCCTCTGCTCTTGACAGACCCCACCTGGAGTCCTGCACACAGCTCTGGGGTCTCCAGCACAAGCAGGACATGGAACTGTTGGAGCAGGTCCTGAGGAGGCCATGAAGTTGATGAGAGTATCTGTGTGGAGACCTCACAGCACCCTGCAGGATCTGGAAGGGTGGTGAGGTCCTGCACTGGTTACCCAGAGAAGCTGAGGCTGCCCCATCCCTGGAAGTGTCCAAGGCCAGGTTGAACTGGTCTTGGAGCAACCTGGGGTAGTGGAAGGTGCCCCTGGCCATGGCAGGGGGTGGAACTGAATGGTGTTTAAGGTCCTTTCCAACCCGAACCATTGTGGGACTCTATTCCATGCTCCTGTCAGTGGGCATTATCTGGCAGCTCAGCTCTGGCTACAGCACGCTGCCTGTTGGCTGGGGAAGTTGTTTTGATTAGCTGCATCACCCTCGTGTGTGCAGGGATGAGTGTTTTCCTCACCCCTCCGTAGTGAGGAGACTATCAGCTCGTGTGCAAGAGGAAGGGTCTGAGCTTTATATAATCTGTTGGCTCAAAGACTTTTCAGAAATAAATCTTGCGACGGAGCTAGAGGCTAATGACAGCAATATGTCTGCTGGCAGGCAGCAGTGATTCAGAAGAGCTTTGGATCTATCCATATGCTCTTTTCCTTGCGTTACTTCTCAGCAGAGCCGAGTGCACTTGAGGAGGGGTTTGGGGAGGGTGTGTGGCATGGGAGAGATTCCAGCTTACCTCCTGTCGGGGTGAATCCACTGCCTGTCTGTGTGAGGCAGTCATCTGCCTGTGTGCTGTTACCTCTTGCATCATAACATGTCATGGCCTTGGAAATAAGCCCCCACCTAGTGAAGAATGGGCTGTATTTAGAATTGCTGGGGTGCTTCATCTCTGTGAATTAATGTCCTTAAGCAGCCACTGCAAGAACTCTGGTCTGTGACTGGATGCTCTTTTGGAGTGCAGCTTCAGGAGCCCAGGAAAGCCCGTGTGTAATGCACAATTCCTGCTGGTTTCAACCAAGACTTGCATTCTTCTCTTCTTTCTCCTTAGGGAAATGGCTACAGTGCTTCAGCAAACCCTGTCAGCTCTTTGAGACAGGGAATTTCTCACAATGCTTGTGGAAGGATGAGTTCCACCATTCCATGAGTGTCTTGGGATACCGTGAGAGTGGGGTGCAGCTCATGTCACCCACTCAGAGCTGCAGTGGTGAGGAGGTGGCCCTGCTGCACAAAGACTCCTTACTTTAGGGGTGGTTTAGGTCTTGCTTTCTGCTTTTTATGGCTCTTACCTGCTGGTTTTGTACTGCAGCTGATAAGTTACTGCTGCTGCTCATCCTCCTTCCTGCACACCTCTGCAGGGATGTGCAGCCGAGGCAGGGATGAGTAATGCCTTTGGAAGAAGTGCTACCCTAACCTTTTATTCTGGGTGCGTACATCGAACACTCGAACCTCTACATTTTCCATTGCATTGCATGACTGTACATTCCTATCAAATGATTCATTGGATTAACATAACTTTTCTGTGAACCAAAATATCTCCTCAGACCCTCAGAGCTGAAGGGATCTTTAGCAGATGCACTGTTGGATGCTCCATGTGTGCCTTCCCCAGCCCAGTGCTGTGTACACAGGGGCTGGAGTGTGAGGCTCTCCTTTCGCTCCCCCTACTAGTGCACTTGGTTCCCTCACATTCCATTTCAGTGACGTTGGAAAGCTTTTTTCTTCCTTTTTCCCCAGAGGGACTGAGCAGAGCTGTTTACCCTCTGCTGGCCAGCTTCCCCTCGGAGAGCAGGGCTGGTGCACACGAGGGGGAAGGACAGGAGAGCACAGGCTTGGGGTGGGAGCAGGTTGATCCTCACCTGCTCAGGTGCTGTGCTGCTGCTCGTTCTGCTTCAGCAGCTGTCCTGCAGCTCTGTTTGGGCTTTCAGACTGGTTTGGCACTGTGCTTGGGGCTCTGTAGCTGCCTGTGCCCGTTTGTGATGGAGTGCCATCCCTGCTTCCATCCCTCGACAGCTGCTCCTTGGAGAGTTGCAGGCTGCAAAGCTGCTGCCCAGAAGTGAGGCGTGTTCTGTGTGAGCAGTGCAGCTCAGCTCACAGCTGCCAGAATCACAGCCTGGGTGCCTGTGGTACCGCTGTGGAGATGAATGGATCCCAGGTTTGCAGCGAGATAATTCCAGGCTGTTCCTCAAGACTTGCCAACGTGGGGTTGATTTTTTTCCTTGGTTGTTGTGAAACTGCCCTCGTTGCATGCCTTATCTCAGAGCTGCTTGCCTGTCCTGTGCATGTCCTGCTCCTGGAGCCCTGCTCCTGCTCCCAGGCTGGTTTCCAGGGGTGTTTATCTGTGCCCTGCCGAGCTGCAGTCCTGGACGAGTTGTTCCTGAGCAGTAAGCTGGGAATGATTTCAGCTGGGCAGTGCTGGAATGCTCTGTGCCCATAGGGAGCTGTGGACTGTGGACCATTGGGGTGTTTTGTGTGCAGTGACCTCGTGTCCTGCTCTTCTGGTGACGTTCAGTACCTTGATGTCCCCTGGCTCTGGTCCCCTCTGTGGCCATTGAACTCTGGCTACACCACGCCATGAGCTGGCCCTGCAGCTGTATTCACCTGTGTTACGGTGTGAAACTATTATTTAAACACTTACCTCCTCTTAATGTGACTTTTTTTTTTTGTAATTTTAAGCATCTCCAAGTTGTTAATCCTGCTGGAATGGTGGCCCTGTGTTTTGCAGCTCCCTGGGATACAGGGCTGTGTGATCTGAGGGTGCAGCTAATGACTTTACAGCAGCTCTTACAGCCTGACCTCGGAGCCTGCTGGTTGTGTCTGGGAATGAGCAGGGGAATGTGAGGCACAGAAGCTGTGGCTTGTAGGGAATATGTTTTTGTGGAGCCTGACTGATGGCAGTGACTGGCTCCCCAGCAGCCTTGTGGGCTCTTTACAAGGTGCACGTATTGGTCCTGGACCATTATAGTTATCTCAGATATCACGTTTATTGTCTGACACTCTACCACATTCTGCAGCCAGGGAAAAACTCTTGTTTTTCCTGAGGCAGCTGTTGCACTTATGGAATTTTTGGTATGTGCTAGAATAGAAACTCATTTTCATTTTGTACCTGAATCATAGAAAGTCAGGCTAACACGACAGAGCTCGTTGCTGCAGAGACAAAAGTTCTCCTGCACCACACAAACCTCGGGCTGTGCCGGCTCCGCTCAACTCTTCCCTCTCCTCACTCCCCCAGTTTCAGCACAGCTGTAACTGCACGGGGCAGACACCCGGGGCAGATGCCTTGCTGAGGGGGATTTTCCTGGCAAAGTGGCAGTACCTGCTGTGGACTGGGGAGCAGCACCCCTCACCCAGCGGGGCTGGAGCAGGAACTGTGCACGTTCCATGCAGGCTGTGGAGAGCAGTCCTGCCCTGAGTGTTCCCCTTGCACACTCTGAACAAAGTACAAAGCAATCCTTGGGCATGCAGGATCTCCTCTCTCCTGGTGGCTGACATCTTCCTGCATCCTGCTGCTGGGATTGAGCTGAAATAAGCTGCTCTGGTTGCTGGCACCGAGAGCAGCCATCAGTGTGGCCAGTCCTGCAGCTGGTAAATAAGCCTTTGTTTTCATCTGCATCTAAAGAGAGAAAAAATACTGATCAGCCTGGTGAGACAGCGCCTTCAGTTTCTTACTGCTATCATTCAAATTAATAGAAATCTCATTTATCTCCTTCTGGTGATATATGTCCCTGGAGAGCAAGGTCATGGCAAATGATACAAATGAATGAATAGGGGAGATGGGAAATATGATCTGAAATTCCTGCAGGCTCGCTCATCTCGCACCCTCCGTGTGTCAAGGGAGCCTGGATTTACGTCACTGTGCCTTACATAAGGATCTATAATGTGATAGCTCCCGAGGTTGTGTGGGTCTTGGGAGGCTCCTGTGTAATTGGTTCAGTATGTGCTCAGCAGAGCTGCACAGCTCTCGTGGACAGCTCTGCAAGGCTTGCTGCTCGGGAACCTTTATCCAGCCCTAAAGCCTTTTTTTTTCCTATAACATCACCATTGTCTTTGGGTGATGTTATAGCTGTTTCAGCTGTTGCAGGTATCTCAAATGGTTAAAAATGCTTAAGGGGGGAAGAATTCACTTAAGGTTAAATCAGCTCCCTGAAGCTGAGCACTCAATATTTCACAGAATCCTGGAATCACTGAGGTTGGAAAAGACCCCCAGGACCATCGAGTCCAACCTGTGCCCCATCCCCACCTTGTCCCCAGCCCAGGGCACTGAGTGCCATGTCCAGCCCTTCCTTGGACACCTCCAGGGATGGGAGCTCCAAACCTCCAGGGCAGCCCCTGCCAAGGGCTGAGCACCCTTTCCATGGGGAAATTCCTGCTGGTGCCCACCCTGAGCCTCCCGGGCCCAGCCTGAGGCTGTTCCCTCTCCTCCTGTCCCTGTTCCCTGAGAGCAGAGCCAGAAGGGCCCCCTGATCCCCCTTTTCTCCAGGCTGAGCCCTTTTCCAGCTCCCTCAGCCTCTCCTGGGGCTCCATTCCCTTCCCTGGACACAGAAGCAAGGAAAGAATTTGGGTAAATGTTGATATCAAGTGTGAATAAGCAAGGCAGTGTGTTTGGATTGCTGCACTTTTCCATGCTTTCTTGTACAGCTGCAATAAATCCCTTGCCCAGGACTGGTCAATCACTTGTTCAATCAGCTGCCCCCTCTCCTATTCCAGGCACTCCAGATGCTCTCTGTGCCCTGACCAGTGTGCCTGTCCCCACATAAGCAGAATTGCAAATGAAGACTCTATGCAGAAGGTCTGTGCTCAATCCTTGCAGGTTTTAGGGCACACTCAGTGGTTTGGCTGCAGGGCTGGGTGCGAGCAGGCACTGCTGGGCCTGACATTTATGTCGTGGTCTTGTGATAGTCCAGGTTTAGAAGGCAGGCAGGCAGCTTGTTTTACTGGGCACGTCACCCGAGAGCCGTACAGTATGAGCTGCTGGCTGCATCCCCTCTGACTGTACAGCCCAGGCAGGAGGGCTTTGGAGCACTCGAGCTCCAGGGCCATGTGAGAATCTGTGTGTGACAAACCTGCCCTGCGCTGGCTTTGTGCTCACAGGGATGGATGGAGCAGCCTCCCTCCCTCGAGATGGGAGTCTCGTCATCCTTGTGATAAGAAAGAGTCACTTCAAGTTGCACGTGTACTTTGAATTTTATTGTGGTTTTGTGTGGATGTGCAGGAAAACGAAAACTTGCTTTCTGAGTGACACTGAGGTGCTGAAGCCTGTGCAGAGAAAGGCAGTGGAGCTGGGGAAGGGGCTGGAGCCCCAGGAGCAGCCAAGGCTCAGCCTGGAGAGAAGCAGGCTCAGGGGGACCCTGTGGCTCTGCACAACTCCCTGACAGGAGGGGACAGCCAGGGGGTCGGGCTTTGCTCCCAGGGAACAGGGACAGGAGGAGAGAAAACAGCCCCAGGTTGTGCCAAGGGAGATTTAGATGTTAAGGAAAATTTCTTCACCGAAAGCATTGTCCAGCCCTGGAACAGCTGCCCAGGGCAGTGTGGAGTCCCCATCTCTGGAGGTGTTTTAGAGCCATGTAGATGTTACACCTGGGGACACAGGGGGTGGTGGCCTTGGCAGTGTCACTGGACTGATCTTAGAGGGCTTTTCCAACCTACACAATTCCATGCTTCCAAGGCAGCAGGGCAGACTGAGACCTTTATGTGCTGAGGCAGGGGTGATGGTGGTCTGCTCCATACACAGCACCTTCCTGGGCTGCCATTTTCAGTTAGGAGTTCTTAAAACAAAGTCCTGTAAGGGAAATGAAGCCCTGCCTTGGCAGCCCTTCTGTCTGATCTTTGGTAAGTGCAGATGTGCATCTTGGAACAATTTACTCCTGGTTGTGTTTAGGGCTACCAGAGTGACTGTTCATTCCCACATATGGAGCATGGTTTCAGAAGGTAATTTAAACAAATGGAGCGCCACTTCCAATTTTTCAGGCTTCTAGTTTAGGAGCCAAAATTGTTCTCCTGGCTCCAGCTTGCCCACCCTGGCTGTATCAGTTCCCACATGGCCTGCCAAGTTTGCAGAGAACTATCTATGGTCCCTTTTCCCTTCTGAGGAGGCAAAGCTCCCATGGCTGAGCATGGTTTGGGCTTTGTTGGGACACGGGGCGGGGCAGGGAAAGCCCTGCCTGGGACTGACCCGTGCTGTTCTAAAGTCACGGGTTTTGTGAGCCCAGCTGTGCCTTTGCCCATGTGAGGGGTTAACATGATCTGTGAGGTGCTCCTGGCTCCTGCTGGATGCTGCCAGGTGCCATCAGTTCCTGCTGCTGCGCTTTGGGAAGGGTAGTCTGGGATCAGAAAGTACCATGGGCTGCGTGGACCCGGAAAGCACACCTCTGTTTTGTGGCTGTTGGCACTGGAGAGTTGCCTTAATACGTAGTTCTTGTGCTGTTCATGGCTCTCGCTGGACGGTTAGGTCTAGGCTAAGTGAAATGATTTAGTAGCACATCAGCTTGTGCTTGTGAAAGTAAATATTTTTGTTCTACTGAAAGCAAATGGAAACGTGTGGTCAGTGTCCTGGTGCAGTAAGTCCTGACCTGCTGCTTGGAAGAAGTAGGAAATGCTGTGATGAGGGAAAAGCGATGTATTTTGAGCTTGGTGTGTGTGTGTGGAGGGGAGCAGTGCTGCACCCCAGAGATGCACAGCCACTTGCAGTGGCCAGGGGCCCATCTCTGTGCTGCTGTTACTCAGTGGTCCTGTGAGCTGTGAGTACTCACTGCCTGCCCCGGGCTTTGTGCATGTGGAACGGCTCAAATACCCAAAATTCAGACACGCTGAGCTGTGTGCTGCAGACTGGGTTTAAGACCCCCAAACGGATCTGTAGGTTGGCTGTATTTGTTTGGTTTTTGTTTTCTTGCAGTTTCTGCACATATGAAAGAGCCTTTGTCCTCTGTGGGCCCTGAATTTCCCATGTACAAGGAGAGGCATTGAGAGAATTCCAGGCTGCGGCTTTGCTTCCACGTGCCCCTGCTGCATTTACCTGTATTTAGTGCGTGTCTCTGACTCAGTGTTTACTCTTCAGTATTTAAACATTCCCTAGAAATTAAATCTTTTAAGAACATTATTCTTCACACCAAGTGCTTGTAGAAGCCCAGTTGTGCAATGCCTACGCTCATGTATTGGCTGCTGTCTTACTCCCTCGGAACAGGATTTATGGTGGCAAAGCAAAGCAGCAGCCACAATTAGAATTTGGGTACTACAGCGC
This sequence comes from Camarhynchus parvulus, assembly GCF_901933205.1. NCBI lineage: Eukaryota > Metazoa > Chordata > Aves > Passeriformes > Thraupidae > Camarhynchus > Camarhynchus parvulus. The sequence continues at coordinate 858,108 of NC_044594.1, read as the reverse complement.
TGAAGTGCTTTCAAAATAGCAGTGTCTGTGCTCCAAAAATACTCCATTGTCCCCTGCTTGGAGAGCTGGTGACAGCCATGGTTGCCAGCCTCACGTGAGGGCTGTGTGGGTGCCGAGGGCAGGATTCCCTCCCGAGTCTGGGGGCACCTGAGCCCTTGGTGCTGCCTGTTGGCACCAGGAACGAGTTTGATTTGCATGGCTGGAGCAGCAGGGATCAGAGGGACACCCATTGCTGTTTGATCTTTGGCCCTTTGCCCCGTGCTGTCACCAACCTGGGGCTAATGGCCGTGTGTGACATTTGGGAGCCTGGCTGCGGTGATTAGTGGGACGCTCCAGCCCAGACCTGAATTCACTCCTTGCAGTGCAGAAAGTGAATCACGAGCCCGAGGCCCATCCTCTGCCATGCAGTGACACCCAGCCTGTGTCCCAGGTGGCTGCCCTGCTGCGAGCCAGGTTCCTGGGGTGGCTTTGGCAGCCCTGGCACAGGGCAGGGTCTGGGTGCCCTTTTGCTCACACCGTGCTGTGCCACGCGGCCCCGAGAGCCCGGGGCTGGATCATGCTTTGGCTTTGAAGTAGGGTTTCAGCTCCTGAGCGTGTAATCTGTGGGTTTAAGTCATTTCTGCTGATAAGAGAAATCAGATAGTCTTGTTGGAAGTGGCTTGTAGGCTTCTCTAGTGTTGTAATTCAGCTCCATGCCCGAGTGAAAGGTGATTCTTTAACAAGTTGGTCTGTGCAGTTACTGCTGTGGGAGATTCTTCTGTCAAGCTTGCTTTGTTATGAAACAAATTCAAATTTCAAGCAAATCTTTGTGGTTTTGGGGGGAGCAGAAACTTCCTGAAGTTCCAAGAGGCAGCTCCTGTGTTCTGACATCACTGGGAGGTCTTAGTGGAAATGACTGCAAGGGTGTTTGTCCTCAGCAAGCTGGAATGAGATTCCCTGATTGTCCCTTGCTAAAAGGGAGGGAATTTCTGCCTTCACTCAGGCAATACCACTGTAGAACATCAGTTTATTTTAATCTGGACTTTACAATCAGACCCAAGCTGCCAACCTTTCACCTTCCTTTGTTATAAACTCTGCTGAGGGCAGGCAGAGGGCTGGGGGCAGCCAGTGCCTCTCCCATCTAACTGGGGGTAAATCTGTGGTGCTAAAGCTGGCACAGTTTGGTTTGCTTCTCCTGCAAAGCCTGGGCAAGCTGAGGGTGAGGAAGGGACTCTCCATCGCTTGGATGTGGTTTATCTTGGTTGTTGAGGGTTAATGTGTTGAAGCCTGCATTCCTCACAGTTTCACTTTTGGCTTCTCTTTCTAAAAATTTCCACTCCATTTCATAACAGTTCTGGAGTGAGGGGTGGTGATACTCGGGAACCTTTGAGTCTGAAAATGTTCCGTGTAATCGGGGGCTGGAGGCAGCCACAGTTGTTTTCAGGCCCAGGGGAACCAGTCTTCCTGACAATAACATTAACCCTCCCTAAATCAGCTAATTGAAGGATTTTTAATTAACTTAAGGGGTGGGGATGGTAAATAGAAGCAGTGGTTTTGAGAAGAAAATTGCTTTCTGCTGTAGTCTTGTGACTGATGAAAATTCTGATGTTTGAAGCTAAAAAACAGTGTCTCACTAGTTTGATCATTTCTATTGCTTTTGGAGTCAAGCACAGACTCCAGTGACTGGGTTTTGTGGCACGTAACAAACATCATTATTGATGGAGGAGTGTCTGAGAGGCACACTACAGCCTTCCAAAGCTGTGTGTGCACACAAAGGCTGGATTCAAGATTTTTTGAGTGTAACAACTGCACTGACTTTGTACTGAAAATACTTCGGGTGTATCCTGATAGTTCTGCCTCCCAACTGATAACCCGAGCTGGAGTATCTTTGCCAGGCTGCAGTACAGCATAAGAAACTTTCCTGAGACTCAATGCCTTCATCAGTGTCTCTACAAGACATCTTGTGACAGGGCCACTGCTTGTTTGTTCCCATAGAAACTGCCATCTGATCGTGGCAAACTGCACAAAGGCTCCCGCTGCAAACGCAGCGTCTAAAAATTCCTCAGTGTATCATCCAGATCTGGCATGGTGCTTTATTCCTCTCTTCCCTGGCAGAATCTCGGCCCTTCCCGCTCAGTGGGCTCCAGGACCCGCAGTGTTAATGCAATTGGCACCTTGAAAATAATCTAGAACTGGAGGTGATGGTGTCACTCCTAATTGTGATCTCAGAGGTGCTGGCAAGGGAGCAGTGTTTGCAGTCTCTGCCAGCAGCAGGATGATGCACATGGAAATCATAAATACTGAATAAAAGGCATTTGATGCATTTGAAATCTTCGATATTGGCGGAAAATTCCTTTTCTCTAAGTGTGTGGCTGTTGCTTTTGACTTGTTTTGAACATCCAGCTAGTTTGACTTTGGTGTAGAAAAGACCCAACGCTTACAGTTTTAGGAAAATATCTGTGCAAGTCTGTTTGGGAGCCCAGAATCCCACATTCCCAAATGGACCTGGTGGCACATGAAGAGGAGCAGCGATTCCTTCCATCCTCTCTGTCGCTGTAGGTTTTGTGTGGTGATCCCAGTGTGATATTTAAGGCTCCTGCAGCCCTGGTGTGAGCAGGAGCTGCTGCACTGCTGTACGGAGCTGCACACACGGTACATGCACGCTGCAGCTCCCGTGCATGGTGCAGGGCCCAGCCTCCCCTGGAATGCAGCAGGATCCGGAGCAGGAGCCCAGCACGGAGCCAGCAGCGCGCTCGGGCTGCTGGGCTGAGTGAAAGGGATTGTTATACGGGATGACAGATTCCTCTGGAGCTTGTTGCTGTTTGCAGAAGGGAAGCCAAGACATTGGTGCTTAATATCTTCCAGAAGTCCTTGGCTTTAACCCTTAGGGAACCTCAGGAAATCCACTGGAAGCCAATGCAAAGGCTCCCCGTGGCTCTGGCAGCTTCTCCAAGCAACCAGCAGCAGGATGAGGGGACGTGATAGCCCCAAGCTGTGCCAGGGAGGCTCAGGTTGGACATCAGGAGGGATTTCTTCACAGGAGGGGTTGTTCAACATTGGCAGGGGCTGCCCATGGAGGTTTGGAGACCCCATCCCTGGAGATGTCCAAGGAATGCCGGGATGTGGCACTCAGTGCTCTGGGCTGGATGACAAGATGGGGATTGGGCCCAGGTTGGACCCAGTGGTCCTGGAGGTCTTTCCCAGCCCAGATAGCTCTGTGATTGTGCTGCACGTCCTGGTGCAGTGCCAGGTGTTTTCCCAGGATGCAGTTTGCAGCAGGAGCATTTCTGTGGTGCACGGCAGGCTGGGGAGCCCAGCCAAGGGTGCTCCTGCTGCGTGTGTTGGTTTTGTCATTAAAAAATAGCCATCTTCTGTCTTTACAAAATAGCTGCTCTTAACTTGTGCTGCACCAGTGCTGGGTGCTCCATATGGGTTAGGCAGGAGTGAGGTGAGGTATTCCCTCTCCTCTCAGGAGACTTCTCAGTCCAAGTGGTGTTCTTTGCAGGATAAGCATTGCTTAAAAAAATCCAAACCCTAACGTACAGTGTGTTCTCAACACATCACTTCATGCGCACCAGCTTCTAAATTTCCTTATTTCTGAGCTTTTATTTTATAATCCAGTAATTCAAAGCTGCCTCTGACTGCACACTCTGTACCTGAAATGCACTATTTTTCCCTGTCACTTGCATTTTTAGGTCATGACTGAATTAGAGCAAAATGACAATCCAGGGAACTTTGTATAACACTTTCAAAACCTGCTTGCTGTAATATCCTGGCAGCTTTTTAAAGACTTGTCTTGGCGTTTGAGCCAGGCCTTTCCCATGAAACCTGGCAGGTGACTCCATGTCTCGTGGTCCCTCTGCTCTCAGGGATGGTCCCCACTGGGGCTCTGTTCCACAGCAGCATTCCTGATGCATCTCCTGCTGTCACAGATTTCTTCCTGCATGCAAATACGTTTCCAAAACTCTGCTGCTAAGCAACTCTCTCCCAGGCTGGAGAGTAAGGCATGAGGAGCAGCTGAGGGAGCTGGGGGGGCTCAGCCTGGAGGAAGGGAGGCTCAGGAGGGACCCTCTCATTGTCTACAAATTCCTGGCAGGTATTGGAAGGGGCTGCCCAGGAGGAGGTGGAATCCCTGGAGGTGTCCAGGGAAGGGCACTCAGTGCTCTGGGCTGGGGACAAGGTGGGAGTTGGGCACAGGTTGGATTCAATGATCTCAGAGGGCTTTTCCAACCTCAGTGATTCTGGGGTTCTTTAAATGCTTCAGTAGCAATCTCAGGAGAGGTTTGGAGGCAGAATCCTGCATGGAGGTCAGTTGCAGTGTTCAGCTGACATCTCTTGAGATAATACTGACAGATGGGTATTCAAGGTGTTGGTAAACTGAACTGGATTTGTTTCCATGGGATGTTTAGGCTGCAGTGCCTGAATTGAGGGGAGAGCAAGTGGTTTGAACGGGCGATCTGGACTGGGAGGGGACCAAGGTGGGCAAGTGTCCTCCCAGAATTTGATTCACCTCTTGGCTTTGCTTGCCTGCAGGTGGCTGGGAGGCCGAGCTGTAGCTCAAGCAGGAGTGCAGTCAGGCCTGAGCAGAACTGCAGCGCTCCCATCTGCTGTCACAGAGGCTGGAGCCTCCTTGGCCAAACAGTCAAGCTTACGTGACCGGGCTCTGCTTTTTCACATCACATTTGTTAGTTAACCAGTTTGCATCGATTTAAATGCACCTCCATGAGCTTCTGCACCAGTTTAAGTGCATTCAAAAACCGGTTTTAATTATCAAGTGCAGTCTTTGTGTAGTAAGTGCCAAGAGTGCTTTTAATTTGCATGGAAGCCATGGAGGTAGTGCTGCAGACTGTCAGCAGATCGTGGGGCTGCACCACAGCCGTGTTCAGGGCTCAGCCTTCATTCCTTCCGCTCAGCAGTGTCCTGCTGCATCCCACTAGAATTCCTGCTGATGCCACAGGCAGGAGCTTTTACAACCTGCCTTTTTCCTCAGCCTCTTTTCCTTTGGCTTAAGCTGATTTTTAATACTTGTTCTTAGATATTCTGCTTTTGTGGTCCAGGTGTGGAGGAGTTTGATGAACTGACCTCCCAGGCATGCAGCTCTTGGTGCCTGCTCTCTGTGGATGGACGTGTGGACATGTTTCAGGTAGCAGCACTCACTGTAGGCTGCCATTTGTCTGTGTGGTTTGCTTTCTTCCCTCACCAGGATAAATAATTTTCCATACCACCTCTAATTCACGGTTTCTGACTCCTGTGAAGTTCTCAGCCTTGCATCTGGGAGGCATTACAGGAATTTTACAAGGCTTCTGAACTAAAAACAAATTACTGGCATAAATGTCAGCCGAAGCTGTTGGGGCTGGAGGGGTTTTCTGCTGTAACAGAGTGAGAAATGAAAAGACAGGGAGGTCAGTGGGAATGCAGACAGGGCACGGTGTGAAGCTGTGGAATCCAGCAGACAGGAGTGGTGTGGCTGTCCCGTGCTGTGTTTGAGGTGGTTAGGTGTGGCTGCCTGCAGTCTGCTCTGCTGAGACTTGCTCTGCCTTCGGCTCAGTCCCATGGAGTCTCTTGCTGTAGCCCAGGAGAAAAAGGCAGTGCTGGCAGGGGCCAGGAGATTCAGTGTCTGACCAGAACTTTAAAAAGCTTTGGAAATCTTGTCATTAAGAAGGATAAGGGCTAGAAGGAGATGTGGTGTAGCTTAAGAGATTGCTGTTCTTAAGCTGTGCATGGCTGACCTCCTTGGTTGCTGCTTGGTCCTCTGAGTCCTGCTGAGCCTGAAGCCCAGGGAACTTGCTGAGCAGCCATCAGGTTTTGTGGGGCTATGTGCTAATTCCATACAGCCTGGAAATTCTCTTCCCAGCCCTGTGTGGAGTGCTGTGGCCTGTCCCTGTGCTCGGCCTCTTCCCAGGTGTGTGTTTGCAGCCCGAGGTGATGATTCACGGCGCTCGCCCTTGCGGCACCTCCCGTTTGCAGCGGGAGGTTCTTCGTGCACCAGGATGGTTTGTTTATCTAATTGGCATCTGCAGCTCCCTTCCCCGTGCCTTTCTCTGCAATCCCAAAGCCCTTGATGCTGTTCAGCATGCTCTGATGTAGTGTGTGTCAGCCAGGGCAGGTAACTCCGAGTCTCAGTTGTTTCCCGCTGTTGCCCCAGGTGATGAAATAATGAGGAGAAGCTCTCCGGGAGGGTTTGGGACCTGGCATCCAGGTGAGTGTGACAAGTGGAGCTCTAGCAATGTGACCAGGCTTTCTCGTGGCTGGCAGGACATTATTTACACAGCTGTGCTGTGGCTGAACATGACAGAATTTACCTGTCAGCCCTTGCAGCTTCAGAATGGGAAAGAGTTTGCATTTGGGATTAAATCACCACTGAGCTGGCACCGAGGCTGTGCAGCAGCAAGTGTCAGGTGGGGGGCACTTACCTCTCAGACCTGTTTGATGGCTTCTGTTGGAAAAGAGAAGCTGTAGCTGCTGGCATGGGGTTAATCCAGGACTGGGAAAGGAGGACTGCAGCACGGATAAAGGCTGGGATCTTGGGGGTGCTCTAGATGAGCTTCCTGTCCTGTGACATTTGTAAGCTGCCCTGAAATGATGAGATTTCCTTACCTGGGTGTAGCTGGTTCTCTGAGCCATGGATGTGAATGTGGGGTTTGTGCTTTGGCCACTGAAATCCCAGCTGTGCTCCCTCTGGGACGAGGAAAGGTCACGGCAGAGCACAGTGCTCACACAAGCCGGGTATTAACACTGCAGCCAGCCAAGAGGATTTGGATGTATTGACTTTTCTCGTAACACCATCAGTATTTTCTTCACCTTGTGCAAGACACAAGTCCCTGCATTGATTGTGCAGAGGGATGTGGACAAGGTGAGAACTTCCTTCCTGAGCAAATGCAGCTTCTCTGAGCACATCTTCGTCCACAGTTTCCTGCTTTCAGTTGCTGCCAATATTTGCATTTGTGCCACCTCCAAAAGCCACTGATGTTGCTGCAGACTGGCCTAATTTTATTTGCTGTATCACTTTGACTTAGGTAGGTTCTGTGTTGGTTAATTCCGAGGAGGAGATGCCCCCGTGTTACCCATGAGCTTGCCAAGAGAAGTCTGGGAATCAGCAGTGTCAGTGCTTCCCTTTTGTCGAGCGCTTTCTTATGGCTAAAAACTGTACAAATTGCCTGTTTGCATGGAGAGAGCTCGCTTTTGGTGACCCCAAACACACCAGCAGGCTTGTGCTGACAGCTTGCCTCAGAAACATGTGCCTGTGCCATTGGAGTGTCCGTGCGGGAGCGCGGCTTTGTGTGGAGTGACATCCACCCAGCAGAGCTCCCGAGGAGGACACGACCTGCAGGAGCCTGGAGCTGACGTTGTGGTTTTGTGTTTTTATCACACCCGTGTGTCCATATGCCACGTGAGTGCATGTGTGTGCCTCATACACATATCTCCAGTGTGCTTCCTTAGCCCTCTGTTTTCCCCCTTCTTCACTGTAATTCTGGTCTCTGCTGCTGGAGTTCTCCTGTGCAGCTCTGGTATCTGCTTACAGGAGTGATTTTTACCCCTCCAGCAGCTGCTTAATCCAAACAGGCCGTGTTCCCGAGCTTCCCAAGTGTTTGTGGCAGGCAGGAGCAGCTGGAAGAGCTGTTCCCTGCCAGCCCCTCTGACAGCTCACGTTGTCAGCCCAGGAGGGCTGCGGTGGACAGGGAGGAGGGGGCTCCTTTGCTCACTGCAAATGCAGGAGGAATTCGGGTGGATGAGCCTGCGCCAGGTTTATTAGTTTATTCCAGAGACCTTCTCTGGTGACAGCTCTGAGTGTGGCTGCAGGCTGCCACGTGCCCTCGGGGTGACACGGGAGCCGAGCTGCAGGGACACCTCCGTCCATGGCAGAGGACACCCTGGGACTGTTTACTGAGCCTTTTCCAGGAGGAATCTGGAGCAGGAGGACTCCCCAGGACAGTTCTAGGAAATGTCTTGCTCCCAAATAAACATGTTGATTTTCTCAATGCAGTCGCTTTGGCGGTGCCATCTGTTGGCTCCCATTCCATGGAGGAGACCCGTGCTGATTTACAGGAATGCCACTGCCATAATTACACTTTTACAGTGATCACTGATCACACTGAGCACATGGGCTCCTTTTGGAAGAAGTGGGAGTTTCTGATTTTCACTCAGGCCACTGCAGAAGCAACTGAACTAAAAGGGAAAAGGTGATTTCTTTATGGAATGATCACTCATGCAAGAAATTTTATTTATCATTGGATTATAATTAGATCTAAGTAGATGCATGGCATGAAGGAGCAGATTTTAGCCCAGGCCAGGGTCTCTGGCTTGTTCCTTTGTTCACAGCACAGAAATAAAAGGAAGCAGTGTCCCATGGCTCCTTTCCACTGAAAACAGACCGTGCTTCCACCTCTTTCTCCCCCAGAGCCTTTGCAAGCAGCTGGAGCAGTGCAGGGCACAGTGGCTGTCCTCTCCCTGCCCATCCGCCTGGGCACCCAGCAGTTCATTTCCCTTCCTGTTGGCAGGGCACTGTGCATTCAAGGAAGTCTGTCTGGATTGTTATCCACACTCAGCTGAGAAACAAGACGTCCATAGAAATTTTAACTCCTGCAAGTTGATATCCTCCTCTCTCCTGTTCCAGGCCTTGTGCCTTGTTTCAGAGCCCCTCACCTTGGCATATTTAGCTCTGCTGGCTGCCAGATTTGAAAATCTGGTATCTCAGAGCAAAGTAGGAATTTATAATGTTTATGTTACACTTTGGGAACTTTAGGAGAATCCTGTGAGTTTGAGAGCAAGAGTTGTCCAGGCTTTGTGTTCTGGGCTGAAGGAAGTGGTCAGTGCTCAGTGCAGAGGGGCAGCCTGGGCTCCTCCCCACATTTCTGAGCATTCTGGGCTGACTGAAGCCACCTTGCCTTGCCTGACACATGCCTTCCATCCCTCCTGCCTTCCCATGGATGCAGTGGGATGTGCTGGTACAGGGATATCTGGGTGCTCCCTTTTGGCCCCCAGAGTTTCATACCCCTCCCTCCATTTCCCAGCTAGCCCTTCTGCTTTCATGTGGTTGGAATTTCCACTCCTCCCCACAGGGCTTTGCCTGGCGTGCACATCCACCCAGCACAGCTTTGGGATCCCAGGAGTTACAGAGCAGTGTTCAGCTGAGCGCCAGGAGAAGAAAAATCTGGAAAAGCAGTGAACGAGCCACCTGCAACCTGCTGTCCCTTTGAACACCTTGCCTGCTCTCCACCAATTGTTTTTAGCTACTTGTCATTTCTCCCAAGTAACAATTCCTTCCCAAATTACTAGTGCAAGTTTTACTTGGATGCAAGAAGGAATAAATGAACTGTTTACAAGTGGCGGGAACATTTTGTTAATTGGTAGCAGCATGCATGCTCCAGGCTTGGCATTTATCCTCCTGCCTGTAAGCTTCATTAACTTCTGATAAAAGAATAGTTAATTTCTCAGACTCCTTTTTTAGAGTATTTCATTGTTTGAGAGTTTGGATCATGGTTTTCTTCCACTTCTACTTGTGCCTGAATTTTTGCTTTACTTAATGATGTTTAGTCGTCCTCTCTATTTTATGTGATGTTTGTAAGCCTGAGGGAAGGCACTCGATTTTGGGGTTTATTATAACTGAAACTGATTCTTTTTGCATAAATAATTGTGTATATTTATTTGGAGGCAGGGCAGGGCACCCTGACAAGGATTTTATCATAAAATATGAAGGTTAGTTTTCGTGTGCTTTAGATTTTTCCCTTAAAGATCCTAAAGATCCTTTTGTTTGGCTGTTTTTCTCCAATTTATGATCTCCAATAAATAAATAAATAATAAAATAAAGGACTGAATTCATTGTGGCCATCCCTTGAGCTTTAGATGGAGTCAGCGTGGCTGGTGCAACACAAGGACCTCAGCCAGTCCCTTCTCTGTTGAAATCCCAGATCATCTTTTGAGGGAAGGGGGAATATCAGCCAGCTAGGAGATGCAGGAATGGAGAAACCAACCTGATCTGTTCTGGAAAAATAGTGATTCTCCAAAAGAGCAGAGCTCTGGAACAGACCAAGTGCAGCTCCCCTGCTGCAGAGCCCCAGGTGGAACATCAGCCCCCTGAAATCCCTGAATTCCCTGCGTGTCCCTGCTGCCCAGCACACAGGGGATTTCCTACTTCCACCCTCGCAGGGTCCTGAGGAAGCTCTGCATTTCCTGAAACCGGAGCACGAGGTGCTTTCCCCAGGATTTTTCAGGAGACTTTTGCCTTTCATGTTGCATCGGTTGCTGGCGGCGTTTGTGTGGAATGAAAACATTTGGAAGAAACCCCTTCAGGTCTCTCCTGCGTAACTGCTGAGGGTGGGTTTGGGTTTGGGGCTGCTTGGCTGAGATCCTTCTCAAGAAGAACATCTCCTGAGTGCTGCAGGTCTGGCTTTGCTCCCCATCCAGCTATTGTGTGTCTTGTGGGTGTGGAGTTTCACTCACCGCGTGGAAATCCCGCAGCGTCACAGGGAGACGGGGAGGTGGCAGCCTGGTGCTCCCTGCCCCGGGTTATCAGGGAAAACCAGAGGAATTCAGTTCTGTTGTGTCTGGCCCTACTGACCAAGTTGGGTGCAATCAGATGCTCTACATACCCTGAACTTGGCCGAGAGTGTCAGCTCGAGCCATATAATTAAGCTGGGAAATGAGAGTTCCTTAGAGCAAATATAGAGCTGGGAATGAGTAAGGAGCTCAGGAATACTCCAGATCTGTGGATTTTCATTTACGTCTTTGGGCCTGAAAATGACTCATGTCTCTGGGTAGACATCTTGGCTTTGCTCTCGGAGGAAGCGTCTCTTAGCTTTTATGTGTATTTATGCTCCAGCTTTACAAAAGCCCGTTCTTGTAGGAAAACCTTGGGTGAAAAGCATGTGGAGAGTGTTTCCCAATCCCCCTCTGGTTCTCTGTACATCCCCAACCCTCTCCTGAGCGCCGTGCTTGGATCCCTGCGATGTGGATCCGCGCTGGGCTGCTCCCGGGGCTCTGCCCCCGTTAATCACAGCCCCGGTGCCTGGCAGCCCCTGCTGCCGTTTCACCTCGTGCCTGGGCTCCAGCCCCTCCTGCCAGCAGCTCCTAGCGCCGAGTGCCAGACCTGGCTGCCGTTCAGCTCCCGCTCCTGCTGGAGGAAGCATGCTCAGTGACTTGGAAGGCTGGAAGCGTTCCTGCGCTCTGAATTAAAGGTTTCAAATGAAAGAAACAGCTTATTGTGCTTGGGTGCCTTTTCGGGATTCTGCTGGGTTCTGCTCACATGCAGGGCGGTTATTGCTCTGGCAGGGATTTGATCATAAAATATGGGGCTTAATTTTCATGTGCCTCAGATTGTTCCCTTAAAGAAAGATTCCCTTAAAGGATCTGAAGCTGCTTTTGTGTGGCTGTGTGCGTGCCTGTGAGAGCATCCCTTGGCCCTGCCCTTGGGGCTGGCACCAGGACAGGGACATGTGTTTGGGTCGTGTGCCCCCGTGGGTTTGTGCCCGTGGTCCTGGCACGCTGCCGTGCACAGGGCACTTGTCCTTGTCCCCACTGAGCTCTGGGGTCTGGGACAAACCAAGCATTTCTGTGTCAGATCTTTCTGGCTGTGCATCCTCAGCGGTTTTCGTGGCAGTGCTGCTTTGCATGCCCTTCCCCAGGCCTTTGCATGATCCTGCAGCCTTCCTGGGCAGGACTTGTGTAAATTAGGCTCTCCAGCAAAGCAACCAGGAGATTTGTAGAAGCAGTTCTTTTCCCAGGGAGGGCCCTCTCTGAGTGAGAAAACTGCTGGGGGTGGGAACTCATCCCACAAATCCCCAGACTGGAGCTGCTCGCTCAAAGGAGTGTTTCGTGGTGGGGAGGAAGACACTAAAGGCTGAAATTTCATTTAGAAGCAGCAGGGCAGATGTTCCTCTGCCAGGCAGGGCAGCTTTTTCTCTCAGCTGTTTTCTCCATCAAGGTTTCACTCTGCCTTTTCTCTCCTGTTCATCCTGGCATTGCAGAAAAGATTCCCATGCCAGCTGTCTGTGTGTGGATGAAGCAGGGTGCCCAGTGGACTTGAGGACAGGTGGTTCTTAGCACAGAGGTGTCTCCATGTTTGGAGTCTGGTGGTTCTACAGTCCATGCCCAAAGGAGCTGGGAGCTGCCAGCACCAGGGAGGTGGAGGGAAAATCTTGGAGACTGGAGAGCAGCTGACTGGAATCACTTAGACTTGTTTAAACTCCATTAGTGTAGCGTTACAGAGCACTTCTGGTTTAAAACAGATAAATAAACACCTCAATTGTTAGAAGCCTGACACTACCCCCCATTCCCATCCCTGCTGGGGTTTATCAGACCTGGTGCAGGGAGCTGCTGTGTGGATAATGCAGCTGGGTCAGTAACTTCTCTTCTGCTTCCCCTCTTCCAGGTTGCAATAAAGATCATTGATAAGACTCAGCTGGATGAAGAGAACCTGAAGAAGATATTTAGAGAAGTTCAGATCATGAAGATGCTTTGCCACCCACATATCATCAGGTTGTACCAGGTAGGAGCATTCTGCCACGGAGTTCCCATCCCTTGACTCCACAGTGTGCAGCAGCACTTCCTCCAGAGCTATCCCTCCATTCCTTCCACTTGGAACTGGGAAAGCCCCTGATGTTTTCAAGGTCTCAAAGTGCTCTGACTGGAGGGGCAGGGGGAAAGTGTAGCTAATCCTTCTCTTTCTGGGACATCATGCTTCCGCTGTGGGCTGGCCTCCTGCCACTTGTTTATGGCCATTGTGTGCTTCTCAGTTTCCCAGTTGAAACCGGATGCAGGTTCCCCTTCTCCCTTTAAGGGAGGGAGTAATTCTCACCCTGGAGCAGGACTGGGCTCTCCTCTCCCTGCCCAGCTCCCTGCGGCCCCCAGGCCTTGCTGATCTGCTCAGCCCTTTCCTGGAAGGGGATCAATACTGGCAGCAGACCTGCTTTTGAATATTGTTTGCAGACTTTTTTTCCAGCTTGTTTGACTTTTTTTTGTCTGCAAACAAAATCCCCAGAGGCAGAAGCCACGTGGTCTGCCCTTTACACAGGTAGCTGGTTGTGCCCCTCTGTGAGGAGGGTGCAGCAGAGTGATGGGAGCAGAGGAATAAAGGACTCTGTTTCCCATCTGTGTTTGAGAGATATGAACATTTATTTGGACTCCAAAGAGTTAAAACTGAGTGGAAGTGACAGAGGTTAATGTTTAGCTCCTTTGACCAAACCATGTGTGAGATGCTTACAGGGACTGTGGCACTTTCAAGGTACCCAGGGAGTGCTTCTTTGCAAACTTACTCCTTAAACCTTTTGAGCCAAAAAACCTCTTTAAACCTGTTTCATTCCATCTAAAGCTTTTGATGTGGTACTGAAGAGGTGACACTTGCGGCTTGGCTTTGTTTAGGGTGGGAGAAGAGCAGGGTGGCAGCCCTGAGAAGTCTCGTAGGCTGCTGGAACAGGACAAGACCTGGGAGCACATGCTAATGGGAGGGGGAACATACCAGGAGGAGGAAGGTGCAGGTGAAGTGTAATGTGTAGTTACAGATTTAGTGTTTGAAACTTGCTGTTTCATCCTTACTGTCCCCAGTTCCTGTCATCCCTGCACCTGGTTCTGGGGAGCGCGGGAAGGTTATAGTTTGGATTTGATGAAAGCAGTTCCCTGTGTTACAGGGGATAAAGGTGGTTTTAGGGCTATTTCTTGTTGCACTCAGCAGTCTCCTTATGTGTCACTGCTGTGTCCTTGTGTGCAGGTTATGGAGACGGAGCGGATGATTTATCTGGTGACAGAGTATGCCAGTGGAGGGGAGATATTTGGTAAGTACATTTATTGCATTCTTTAATCAGATAATGCACTTGGTCAACTACAGTAAACTGAAAATAGCCACCACACTCTCTTGTTTCAGCCGAGAGGTGCCCTTCAGCCTGCAAACTTTCCATTGACAAGAGGAGTAAAGGAATAAATGAGACCAACTCAATGGAAAAATAGCCCCCATAACCTCTGTTTCTTCTTTGGGTTTCATTGACAGGTGGTGCTGCTCCTCTTTCGCGCTCACTTTGGGATTAAAGATGTTGGAAATAGTCATGCACTTGGATTTTAGTGTTGCTGAGTGCTTTGCTTCCCAGCAAGTTACATGAACCTTGTTGATGATAGTGGAACTGTTGGGATGTGCTAGTAGCTTTCAAAGAAACAGGCATTCCTGCAGTTCTGGAGGGTTTTGTGCTTAAAACCATGTCTTGTCTTTTCTTTTTGATATCTGATGTTATCTTAGCAAGCATTGGTTACATTCCTTCCAAGCACCATTGTCCCAGAGAGTTTTGGCTGAGTGTTCTTGACCACAGGAGTTGTTCTTGAAAGGGAAAAAAGTATCTGTGCAGCACAACTGAAAGAGCTGTGGGCTGATTGATTCATTTGTTTGGTGAACAATAGCAAAACTTATAGAAACAGGAATTTACTTATACACTGGAATTTTGTACTGGGTGACAGAGTTGGGATTTTGCAACACTGGTCTGTACTGGCTTTGCCAATATGAGCCTCCAAAAAGGGGGAAAATCCTGTGTGCTTGAATTAGCTTCAGTCAAGGAAGTGAGGACAGTCACGCGTGGCCTGTCAGCTCCTGGGAACACTCCCCCTGTCCTCCTCAGTCATTGCAGAAGATTCACTTTGGATTTTACTTCTCATTTCTCTGGAGGAGAAGCTGAGTTGTAGTAAAAGACGAAGCTTTTAGTGAAGCAAGAGAAGCCCCAAATTAAGGAAACTAAAAGCTGAAAAGGGCTGGTTTGCAGCCACTGCAAACTGCCACCAGTTCCTCAGTACCTCTGTAGATGGTTGCCATGGCTTCTTGTCAATATTGTCCATGTCCCTTGGATTTCTCCCTGAGAAGGTGACAGCCGAAGGGGAAGCAAGTGACAGCTGATGTTTGGGAAGTGTGGATTGCCTGGTGAAAAACTGACTTGCTGAGCCTTCCAGTTGTTTATTCAAATATGAATCATGGTGCTGGACACACTCAGCAGTTCCAAAGGCTTGTGAAATTCACCTTCCCATGCACAGCAAAATCACCTGCCTAGAGTTGGCTTGGGTGTGTATCACCACAGAAAAGTATAAATCTCTTTTTATTTTTTCTCCCTCTTCTGTTGAATTTGGCAGGGATGGGCTCATCTTTTTTTAAATCCAGAGCTATGTGCAAGCTCACATACAAACTTGGAATGAATTCTTTGGTTACAAAAATAGCCTTCTGCGTGAGTCGAAGTGAAAACCTAATTGCTTTCTGAAAGATTTTCTGCTGTAGTAAATTCAGCTCATTAGCATGGCTAATTTCCATGTTGCTGCCCAGCATTTTATCCTCACTGATAGCTGGGAGCAGCCAGCTCTGTAATAGTGTGAGGCATCTCCAGACCCAAGCCAGGAGGTCGTGCCTCTCTCCCCAGTTTTGAGGATTTTTGGGCACTTCCCTCAGTGCAAGAGCAGAGAGGGGAAAACTCAAGTCTCAGCTTTTTGTATTCAGAGTTTCCTGAGGAGCCATTAAGACTTTGTTCTACCAGCGGAAGCAATTTGCAGGGAGGAAGCAGGAGCCCATTCTGGGGAGGTTTCCTTGCAGTCCCTGCATCTCCAGCGCTGAAGGGTCTCACGTCCTTGTGTGCTGGAGACAGTCGATGGCAGCGTGGGCAGCTGGGCTCTCCTCCTGGGTAAAACTTCAGCTGCACCTCCTCTCAGTGCCTGTCGCTGCTAGGGCAGCTGGGCTTGTTGGGAATGGCTGGATGTGCTGCAGGGATGGTGTGTGAGGTGTGTGTGGGCAGTGCAGCACTGGCACCGTGCCTCGTACTGGGCACTGGGGGTTCTCTGTGAAATGGCCTCTGCTGAGTCTCTTCAATCTTCTTCTTGGTCATGTCTTAGCACCTGCATGACGTAGGCATGAAAATGTAGTGCTGGAGGGTAAGGGGGGCTGACAGCTCTGGTGTTCTGGGTGCCAAATGCCATGGGGCATTTGAGTGCAGCCCCATAGAACCAGAGTTGCAGCATTGTGCCATTGTAAACTGCAGGCTTTTGTAAGGAACACATCTTAAACTGCTTCTCTGATGCTTTCAGAACTTCCCAAGGCTTAAAGCTGTCAGGTTTCCCAGGCAGTGCCAGAGGTCAGAGCTTTCAGCTGCAAGAGCGATGGTTTCTGTAAATGGCTGCAGTCAGTCAGTCAGGGCTGGCCGTGTGTCTGGCCTGTCCCTGCCCATGGGAGCTCCACAGGATCCCAGCTCAGCACCTGGGAGGGCTGCACCACCTGTTTATCCCAAGTTCCAGTAAAGGGCTGAGCGCTCCTTCGGCGGCCAGGCTGTGCCGTAAGAGTCTTTGATTCATCTCTTACTGGAAATGTTTGATAATTCACTTTGTTTGCATAGCAGGGACCAGGGACAGGCCTTGGGTTTGCTGTGGGCTCCAGCAGCCAAATGTAAATTGTTATTCTTGTCCCTGTCCGTGTTTTGCATGTGGTTGGGTCGCTGGTTTGACATTATGAAGAAATGAATGTCTCCTTTTAAACATAGGGTGGTCTCTATTCCAGGTCCCTCGAGTGTCCTTTTTTGAGGTCAGATGGAATATAGTCTAAAAATCTGGTTTGCTTTCAGATGTTTACTATGAAAACTGTAAATAATCCGCAGTCCTCACTGACGGTATATGAGTTCTTGGTTGATTATCAAAAAAAAAATCACAGGAAATTTAGAAAATTATCATCTGGTTGATGTGGTTCCCACATCTGCCCTGTCTCCCCACTGCCCGCCCGCTTGTCCTGAGCACACTGAGCCTGAACTGGGCAGTCACGTTAAACAATGTTGTGGTGCCTGTCTGTAGAAGGTCAGACTGCTTCTGACATCACAAGGTCACCAAATTCACTGGAAATGTGACTTAATCCCCCACGCAGAGGAGATGTGAAGATTCATCAGCGTTTGTTTTCCAGACAGAAAGCAGCTTAAAAGCATGAGGCGTCTGTCCAGAGGCGGGGAGTGGAAACTTGTGTGTCAGTGCTCTCTGAACCAAAGGTGATTTTTCCCCAGTGTAGGATTGGATTGTTTTTTTAAGACGGAGAGCAGCGTCAGGTGCCTCATGTAAGTAGGGAGAGCAGTGACTGATGTGCGTAGGGGTTGTGCAATGAAATGATGCATTCCTTCCCCTCTGGAAGACACCCAGAGGAGCATCACTGTGCACGAGCCCAGCCAGGCTCTGGGTGCTCTGGCACGCTCAGAGCAGGGTGCTGGCTCCCAGCTCAGCACTCAGGTCAGCTCTGTAACCTCCCCGCATGGGAGGTTTGTGCAGACTAAGCTCTCAATGGTTAATTTTGGCATACAGTTGCCCTTGGTGGTATGTGAAGTATTCTGTAGCCTCATTGTTTCTGTCCTTCCTCTGGAGCTGGTGCAGAAATGTCAGTGGGCTCGGAGCGCGGTGCCTACGTGCAGAGCCTGGGCCTCTGCTCCCAGTTCTTCAGCAAAAGTGAAATTTCACGCCTAACCTAAAAAGGGCTTTTTGCAGCCTAAGCAGGGCTGGCTGGGCAGAGGGGCAGCAGAGTTTTCTGGGTGAGAGGTGTGGGGCAGGGGGTGCCCCAAGTGCGGCACTGAACGCGGGTGTCACCGGCTGTGCCGGGACTGGTGAACTTGCTTTGGGCAGAAATCCACTTAGGAAAGCCTTGCAGAAAGACACCTGCTGCAGTAGCTGGGTTTGCTTTCTTGCCTGCAGAATTGCTAAAATATTTTGGAAATTGTTGAGAGATTGGAGCCTTGTGCTTTGTTTCAAGGCACATGCTGTATGGGCAGGCTGGCTCCAAATCCCAGTGGAGCAGAAGGTGTGAATGACCTTGTTTAGGAGCTGAGCTATTACCTGTTGATCAGTGGCTTAAATTGGAGCAGCCCTTGCTGTGCTCTGCTGTCAGTCTCCTTAGAGTCACAAATTTATGACCATGCAAATGCCTTAATGAAATACGACGGGGCAATTTGAGATGGTGACTTTGCTTTGCCCAGCGAGCAAGCTGAGGGTCAGATTGGACTTGGGGATGGTTTTCCTTCTCCAGCCCTGGTTCAGATTTGCTTACGGAATAAGTTTATCCGATGAACAAGAGTTAATTGACAAGTTCTTTGAAAAACACCTCGAGTCTGTTGCACAACGTGAGTGGGCAAAGGCAGAAGTAGGTTGCTGTGCAGTCAGGAGCAGCACAACTGCTTTGATGGATCTTGGTAATTAGTATTTACTGCGAGTCAATTATGTTGCAGGTATTTTAATGAATGGGTGACTGGGGAAAAACACAACCACCCGATGAGAAACCTGCACAAGTGATTTATTGTTATTATTTTCAAGAACAGATATCTGTATTGAGCCCCCAGTTTAATGGAGTTTTAGGGAGGGATGTGAATCATTTCAACCTAATTTTGGCCAGACATGTTTTGAGGCCAACTCAATGGCCTGACCATAGAGTTACAACCTCCTGAAGTTACCTCCTCCTTTCTCTGCCATTTCTGCTGCCTGTCTCCTGCCTGTCCATCCCTACTCATGGGACAGTGACAAGTGGCTTCTGTGAGCCTTGTGCTTCCAGGTTTTAAGTGAACTGAACGTCAGCTGGGTCCCTGCTGTGTGCCTGCCTTTGTGATCTCTTGGAGAGGCTTTTCCTGTCTGTGTGTGCAGTGCTGGCTTCCAAGGAAAGCCCAGCTGGCAACAAACACTACCTTTGAGTGAGAGTACAGGCTTTCAGCAAAATATTTGGGAGTGCTCAGATTTCCGTAGTGGAGGCCAGCTCCATTTTTATAATGAAATGCTTTCTTGGATTTCGCAAGGGTGTTGTTGCATCGATGCACAGAGAGGGAGGATGTTCAAGCCCTCCCGCAGCTGCTGGTAGCTGTGCTGGCTGGGGAGCTGAGGTGAGCAGCTGCTTGTGTCTGTGACTACCTGGGAGCTCGCTGGTTCCAGCAGGAGTTAGACCAAGGACACGTTTCCTGTGAAAAAGCAGGAGGAGGGAAGGATGGCACGTGGTCAGGAAGCTGCACCTCTGAGGTGATGTGGTACCAGGCTGGGGTCTGACTGAGGGCAAAGGCTGGAAAAGCTTCATTTTTATTTTGATGAAAAAAAAGATTTAAAAACCTTTGCCCTTGTGTAGAAAACAGTTCTGATTTTCCAGGCATTCCTCAGCTGTCCTCTATATAACATCAATTTCAAAGCCAGCCCAAGCGAGGACCGGTTGGCAGCAATGTGCCTGTCCCTGTTTGTGCCTCCTCCACGTCTGCTGCTGGAGCTGGGAACCACGCCGTGCCCACATTCCTCCCACCTCCCCAGCTCTCTCCACGAGCAGGAGAAGCCCCTGTGTCCCTAACCCTGTGCTCTCCTCACCTCACAGATCACCTCGTGGCCCACGGGCGCATGGCCGAGAAGGAAGCCCGGAGAAAGTTCAAGCAAATCGTGGCTGCTGTCAACTTCTGTCACTGTCGTAACATAGTCCACAGGGATCTGAAGGCAGAAAATCTCCTCCTGGATGCAAACCTGAACATCAAAATAGCAGGTGAGCTAAGCTGAGCGGTGTGGGAGGAAGGCAGCTGCTTTCAGGAGTTAATAAATGTAGGCACTGGCTGCTTCCAGGTATTCAGGGAGAAGGAAACGCGGTGCAGCTAAAGGAAGCTTTGGATTTCTGTGTGGCCTGCTGCCCAGAGCTGGAACTGCCAGGTTGTAGCCAGGAGATTTATACCTCCCTTCGAGTAGTGCAAAGTAAAAGAAGGGAAAAAAGGGCAGGTTTGGCTTCCCAGGCTGCAGCCACTGCAGTGTTCACTCCTCTGGGTGATGGGTGAGACAGTGTCACAAAACTGACCTTGTTCTGAGTCCTGCTGCTGGTTCTGGGCTTCTTCAGAGCAGGTCAGGCTAGGTGAGAGAGCAGGAATGGCAAAGTAGGGATGACAAGGTGGATGGGGGAGCAGTGAAGGGGAAGCTGTGCTCCTGGAATCGTTCCCAATGTGCTGTGACAGAGCCAGAGGGCCTCAGTGCTTTGGGGCTTTGTTCCCTGCAGGGAGAGAAGCTGAAGCAGCTGAGCACACAGGCCCTCACTGCCTGCTCCTGGATTTTGCAGGGATATTTTTTGTCACTAACTGCCCTTCCAGAGAGCTTCTTCCCTGGGCATTTCTGTCCTGCTCTAACCCAGCTGCATGTCTGTGATCCTCTGAGCATGAGACTGAGCCTTGGCTCATCTCTGGGGGGCGCTGACTAGGCTTGACTTTATTGGGCTTGGTGGGATTATGACCAATTGAACCAATGAGATTTAATTTAAGAGTTGGACTCAATCCTCATGGGTCCTTTCCAACTCAGGATATTCTGTGGTTCTGCCCTGGTCATCTCATTGCACGGGCTTTGGAAGTGGTAGATCTTGTACTCAGCATTTAATTCTCCCAGAGCCTAGGGCACAGCAGAGCACCTTTAGAAAGCACTTGGTCGCTCCCTCTCCCAGCAGACTTCCTGGGTGAGATTGTTGTCTTTTGCAAGGGTTTGTAACTTGATTTTTTTTTTTTAAGTGCTGAGGGCTACAAAACTTCACTCTGAGCAACGTTACTTCTGGGACATGGGAAATACTCCTCTGTCTAGATAGCATCTTGAAGAAAGGAAACAGTCTAGCTCATTGTTGCTGTTCTCTCGTGTACCATCCTGAGGTGTTAGATTAGAGCTCAGCACTCGGTTTGTGGTAAAATCATCAGCAATTTCTTATGCTTCCCTCACACTCCATCTGTGGGGAGGGAGTGGGGAAGGAATAGGAAGGAGAGCAGGACTTCATGGACTTCCCTCTGGTGCTTAACAGTGTGAACCACGTCCTCCTTGGCACAGGGATGATAACCTGCTCCTCACTGTTCTGGGAGCAGCAGATAAGTGACAGAGGCATGGCTGATGAAGCAGGAGTGCAGCTCCTTGGAGAAGGAGTGCAGGGGCTGTGGAGCTCGGGGAGAGCTGCTGGGGAGGTCTCTGAGCAGCACTTTCTGGTGTTCCATGCAAAGGCTGCACTAATGGTTTGAGGCCATCTTGTGTTCATGGGGAAAATCCGCTCTGTGTGGAGGGGGAGGGTGCCTGGCAAACAGCAAGAAGTTAAAAACTAACCCAGGTGGAAACTGGAATTCAGCTGGATTTGCTGGAGAAATGTCCACATGAGCAGGCTGAGAAGCTCTGGAAATTGTGGAAGCCTTTTTTTCATCTAAGGGAGTTGGAAACTATTTTCCTTCCAAATCTGTGCTCCCAGAATGACTCCAGGAGATAGTCCCCACCCTGGTGGTGGCAGTGTTTGCCTTGGCAGGAAGATGCTGTAGCGCTTTGAAAAGTAGCCTGGAAAAGCTGATTTATGGTATAGGATTTTCCAAGTATTAACTTTTCTCCCTATAACTCATCAATTACAATTTGACACCAGTTCTTCCATTGTTTCAAGAGAAAAAAATAAAAAGTGATAGCAACAGATCTGCTTCACAGCAGACCTCCCAGGAGAAATGCTACAGAAATGCACACACCAGTTACACTGGTGGAGAACCAGCTGAACCTTCACTTATTGGGCCAAACCCATTAGCTGTGTCTAACTCAAACTTTGGAGCCTTTCAGACTCTCATCAGTGCAGATTTTCTGGCGCTTTCTGCCTGATACCCATTTGCAGCTTTAAATCCCTTGCCTGGCATTAGGCAGGTGCCAGCTCCTGGGGTGGGCAGTGCAGCTCCTCTCACTGGTGGGCACTCTTTGGGCTGGGTTTTGATTGATTGATTGATTGATTGATTGATTGCTGCCTCACAATTTTTCCATAAACAGCGAGATCCCAACGCCGTGACCCTCGTTCTCATTTTTCCCATGGATGCTTTTTCTCCAGTGTACCTTCTCAGAGGCTGAGTCAGTAGCTGCTGGCACTGTGTTCCCTGTGCTCCCAGCCCGAGAGTTCAGCCAGGAGTTGATGATTGCTAAACAGCCCGGCCTTGCTGGGGATGGTTTCAGAGAGGAATCTGATCTATGCATTGCTTTGCATTCGCTTTGCATTCGTCTGCAGGAGTCAGCTGCTCCTTCCCCTCCTGAGGATCAAATCCCTCTTGGGCAGGGACTGAAGCCACTCCCTGAGCTCGGCTCCAAGGAAACTTGAGGGACTGGACCCACTGTTTTGTAGCAGGGATGTTTGTTTTAAATATTTTCCCTGTATCACATCATTGTGACTCACCTTGCTGCTCAAAAATGCCTCTTTCCCTCTGCATCTGTTTGTGGAATGTGACCTGATTGCTCCCTGAGGATTTGGATTTATGCATGTCCTTGGCCATAGATTTTAAGAAAGTTTATTTAAGTTGTAATTTGTGTTTTTGTTTGGTTTAGATTTTGTGCTTAGTTGCACCAGGGTTTTCAAGTCCTCCCATGAACTTTCTTTAGGTTTTTAAAGCCCTGCTGTTTTCCCCAGCCTTGACCTCAGTCCCGCAGTGCAGGTGGGATCTGGAAGCTGTTTCCAGCCCGGGAGCAGTGTCCCTGTGCAGGATCTGCACCCTGCAGAGCCCAGCAGCCTGCCTGGCCTGCCCTGAGCCCAGGAGGGGCTGGGCACAGCAGCACCCCTGCCCAGGGAGAGGTTTCACCCTGAGCCAGGGCAGCTCTGGGACCCGCTGGCCCCGTTCCCTAGGGACAGACTCTGCATTTCCCCTTCTCCCCATCTCCTCTCCGTGTCCAAAAGAGCTGTGAATCCCTGCATGAATTTCAGCACCATGGGGAAGGGGTGAAGTTTCCCAGCCGACCAATCTGCAGGAAGCAGAGGAGGCTGCAGGAGGCAGCTGTTGCGTGTCTGTTCCGAGGCTGCGGTGCTGCCAGCTGGCATGGCACAGCCCTGGAATGGCACGGACCTGGAATGGCACAGCCCTGGAATGGCACAGCCCTGGAATGGCACAGCCCTGCCCCTGCTGCTGGCACTCGCTGTGACCTGTGCAGCAGAGTGAGGAGCACCTCGGGCCTCTCACCTGAGCAGGGCTGGAGCTGCTCCTGACTGTGCACTGCTTGGAAAATGCAGGTGGTTCCCCAAGGCCTGCTTGTGTGCTTACAAAGACAAATAAAAGTAACTAAACTAGGATAACTTGCTCAATATATGGGAAGTGCCAAAATTCCACAGTCACAAGGAGTTTATGTCTAAACCTGATACAAATGCTGTGTGTTGGGAAATACATCCAGTGCTGCAGCATTTATTGCTGGCTCCAGTAGCCGTAACTCAGGCACTTGTTACACATCCTACCTTGAACGTGAGACAGCAGCTCAAAGGCTTGCAGAGGTGGAAAAGACAATTGTGCAGCTGTGTGCTATTTCCCTGGAATTGTCCTCCAAAGGCTGACTGGGGGTTTAGATGGCTTCACTGCCAACAGTAAAAACCCAACGGGCGTGTAAGTGCCTTGTTTTGATTCCACAGTGCCTTTAAAGAACATTTACCATCTCTGCTCTGTTTGGAGGTGCGCTTGGAGCAGCCTGGTGTGTACTCCAGGTGTTTCCACAGGAGCAGGCTGCGTCAGGTATTCTCCACATGCATAAATCATCTCCACAGTGAGAATTTCCTCCCTGCAAAGGGACAGGGAGAAGGAATTTGGCTGTGTCCCCCTGGAGCTGAGCTGGCAGGAGCAGTGCCAGGTGGTCTGCTGGATTCTGCAGACGCTGTGCAAAGGAGGAGAGGAGTCACCTGAAATTAGGTCATGGAAAATCCTGTAAGGAGACCAGCAAGAGGGAGCCCGGACTCACCAGTTAGTGCATTCTGGGGAGTGCTGGTGGGATTTGCCTGCCTCTGGCACAGAGCTGTTGGCATCAGTGGTGATCCTCACTTGGAATTTGGTGTGGAACTGGTAGTTAATTGGTAACTAACTGGAAATATTGGGTAATCTTAAATGTGTTAGAGAAAACATGTGAACACCTCAGAACTCCTCTCTGTGACTGTGATTGCTTCAATTCAATTAAGAAAAAAAGGAAGGGAACTTCTTTTTTTTTAACAAGAGCCAGCTCCCTTGTCTTGGATCCAGACTGGTTTCCTTGCCCTTTGCAGTGCAGGTCCCAGCTGTGAGCCAGGGGGAGGCAGATTAATTAACAGAGAATGCCATTAGTGCCCACATAAGCTGATGGTTGGCTGCCTGTGAGGTGAAGACCTTTCTCTTTCAGGATTTGTTATTTGCTCTTGGTGAAGGATTTGACTGTTGGTAGAGCTGCCCACCATAACCCTGTAGTGCTTTCTGGAAAAATCAGAATTCCCATTCTTCTTCCCTTTGCACTCTGTCCTTGCTGGCACTGCTCAGAGCTCAGGGCACCAGGGAGGTTTGGAGTTGCCACCTCTGGAGGTGTCCAAGGAAAGACTGGACATAGTACTCAGTGCTCTGGGCTGGTGAAAGGGTGGGGATCAGGCACAGGTGGGGCTCGATGACCCTGGAGGCTTTTCTAACCACAGTGATTCCATTTCCAGTGTCTGTGTACCAGTTACCCATTACAGGATGGTACGTGACCTTACCAGACTCAGCAAGTTACTGAAATACCGTTTGTTCAGGACAGTTGGAGTGAATCACATTCCTCTCATCGGTTCTCTTTGTTCTTTCAGATTTTGGGTTCAGCAACATCTTCACCCCTGGCCAGCTGCTTAAAACCTGGTGTGGGAGTCCTCCCTATGCTGCTCCAGAGCTCTTTGAAGGCAAGGAGTACGATGGGCCAAAGGTTGATATTTGGGTATGTGATGAGCCTCTTTCTCTCTGACTTTGATCTGATTTTTGCTGTGTTTGTTTGGCTTTGCTTCCCGAGCGCTCAGTACATGTCTTGGAGAAAAGCCCTGACACAGCAAAAAGCGTTTTCCAAAGGAACATTTCCCGAGCTGCATTCTGGCTACTCCATCCTGTATTTTCCCCGTGGGGAGGTGCCAGAAGCATGCCTTGCCCAGGGATGGGTTTTGGTTCAGTGTGGCGCTGCTGACGGGGTTTGTTTGGTGCAGAGCCTCGGCGTGGTGCTGTACGTGCTGGTGTGCGGGGCGCTGCCCTTCGACGGGAGCACGCTGCAGAACCTGCGCGCGCGGGTGCTCAGCGGCAAGTTCCGCATCCCCTTCTTCATGTCCACAGGTAAGGGGCTTGTCACTGCACCTCCCTCACGTTCAGCTTTTTACTGCATTGTGGGGCATGAGTTCCCAGCAACAGCCCCGTCAGAGATGAGCGTTTGTGTCCTGCTGCTGCAAAAACACTTTGATAATAAATCTTGGGTGTGAAAAGTGTGATTAATTTTCATTTAAAATCAGCCTAACAAAGAGTCACGTGGAGGTACTTGGTTGCCTGCTGTCAGGTTAAGGAACAATTTTGCGTGGAGTTTCCCAGCTGAAGACTTCCTTGCTTGCTGTCTTATCTGGGGAAGAGGTTCTCTCCATGCAGAAAATTCTGCTAAAATATGGAGCTTTCACAGCAACCTTAGATCCCAGCCTAGATAGGAGAGCCTCAGCAGTCCGTCTTGGTGACAGCACAGGTGTAATATGATGGCACAACTGTGCAGTGGAGAACATTCTAAGAGTCCTTTGCTGTCAACCTCCAAAAGCCACTCACATCAGGACTGGGGGGGGACAGGTGACAGGGCTCTGTGTAGCCAGAGTGGCTTCCCTCCTTCCATTCCAGGGGAGTCAGTGTCTGCAGCAGTGAGGCATGTTGGGAACCAGCAGGTGTGAAGTGCAAGGAGAAGCAGTATTTCTGTGAGGTGGCTTCCCAGAGGGGAGCTTGGAAAGGGAGCGCTGCAGCAGCCATGTCCCTCCCCATGGGTGACCCGGCCTCTCTTCCCTGGCAGAGTGTGAACACCTGATCCGCCACATGCTGGTGCTGGACCCGAGCAAGAGGCTCTCCATGGAGCAGATCTGCAAACACAAGTGGATGAAGCTGGGGGAGGCTGATGCAGAGTTTGACAGGGTGAGCAGCAGCGAGCAGGGTCTGCTCAGTGACTCAAACGGGCTCTGGGCACGTGGTGCTGCAGTGTTGGTTCTGCTCTTTGGGAACACTCATTCCCGGGCGTGGCCTTTCCCTTTCTCTGTCTCCTGGCCTTGCTTTCCACATCACTCCTTATCTATGTACATTTTTTATCTTCCCCTGTGGCGCTGGGAGCTTGGGGCACTGGATTTCAGATCGGTTGCCATCAGACCTCACGCCAGCTGCAGCCAGAGCCCGGTGCTTGGGCTCTTGGGAGCGCTGTGACTCATCGGTGTGCCTTTGGGAATGTCAGCTCTGACTGTGTGCCTGTGCCCTCACAGCTGATAGCAGAGTGTCAGCACCTGAAGACGGAGAGGCAGCTGGAGCCGCTGAACGAGGACGTGCTGCTGGCCATGGCGGACATGGGGCTGGACAAGGAGCGCACGGTGCAGGTGAGGCCTGGCATATCCTGCCTGCTCCTCTTGCTCATCAGTGCCTGTGTTTGGTGGCAGCTGAGCAGCCCCACACAGTATAAAATGTACTTTATCACTGTCCAAGAGGGGGTGACCGCTGTGCTGTGCCTTGCAGTCGCTGCGAGCCGACGCGTACGATCACTACAGCGCGATCTACAGCCTGCTCTGCGACCGCCTCAAGCGGCACAAGAACCTGCGCATCGCGCCCTCGCCCAGCATCCCACGCACCATCACCTTCCCCACCTCGGCCAACATCCAGGTGCATCCCCTCTGCCGGGGTTCCTCCAGCCCTGCAGGGCCAGCCAGTCCCTTGCCTGCTAAACTCAGACCCGCTCGGGGGTGCCCACACCCTGGCTGGGTGTCAGACGTTCCTTGTCTGAGAATTTGGTGTGTGCTTAGGGTGCCCTGTTCCTGAGGTTAGGAACAGTTTGTGCATTGGCTGAACATCCTTCAGACAGTCTCTGCTCGCTTAGTGACAGAGGGGAAGGAGCTGAGGGAGTTATTGGGAGCTGGAGTTCCCAGCCCAGGGCTGCTGTGTGATGCTTCCTCCCCACCTGTGCTGCTGATGGAGCAATGAGCACTTGCTTTGGGAGAGGCCAGGCCACAAGGGAAGCAGAAGAGATGCTGACCCTGCCTGAACAGAAGGAAGGGGGGTAAACGAGGCAACCTCTTGAGAATAAGCAGCTCTTCACTGGCTCCAGGGTCACCTCCCGGTTCCAGGTGCTTAGGGCTGGTGTTAATCCAGCAGTGTTTGTAAAGCAATGCTGTGTTTGTGTCTTCTGACCCTAATCTCTCCACTCAGCAGACAGAACAGACAGGCAACACCATGAACATCAACGTGCCCCAAGTCCAGCTCATCAACCCCGAGAACCAAATTGTGGAGGTGAGGCACATCCCCATGACCCCTTCAAAGCTCTTTTTCTGGCTCACATCGAAGCCTTTCCTTTGATCCTCATGTTGCATTTCAACATCTCCCGTGTTTGTCCTGCCCAGACTGATGGAACAATGAACTTGGACAGTGATGAAGGGGAGGAGCCATCCCCCGAGGCTCTGGTCCGCTACCTGTCCATGAGGAGGCACACAGTGGGAGTGGCTGACCCACGGTGAGTACTGCACTCCAGCCTGCCCATTCACTCCCAGCAGGTGACTTTGGTCCTTCTGGGTGTTCCTTTAAAGCTGCCAGTCCCCCTGCACAGCTTGGTCAGTATTTTAGATGGGGATGAGGTACTTTCCTCCTGCCCTTCCTGATCAGCTCTGGGTGAGCTGTGCTTTGGTCAAGGCAGGTGTCTCACCTGACCTGCACTGCTGTCATGCCCAAGGTGAAGTTTTTGTGATAAATGCCATTGAGGTTAATGCCCAAGAGCTAATTCTGCCAAATCTCAGCATGGAGGAGAAAAAAGGGACAAATAAAACCAGAGTGGCTTGGCTGCTCTGTGTGGCCATTTTCCAGAGCAGTAAGAAGCTTTTTGTGAAGGGAAGCTGGGTGTGCTGGGTCTGAGAGGAGTTTCCTCACATTATGGCTAATTCCCCTCTCCAAATGTGGCTGTACAGGACGGAAGTCATGGAAGACCTGCAGAAGCTCCTGCCTGGCTTCCCCCGTGTCACTCCTCAGGCCCCGTTCCTGCAGGTGACCCCGAATGTGAACTTCATGCACAATGTGCTGCCCAGGCAGAACCTGCAGCCCACGGGGCAGCTGGAGTACAAGGTACTGCCCACGATCCCTGCTGTGCTCTGTGCCCTGCCAGGTGGGAGCGTGTTTGTGCTCCCTCTGTTTGTCACTCCTTGGACTGCATAGGCCTCAAGAATTACTCTCTTTATGTATGATTCCATTTGGTTCTCTAAAGTAGGTTTAGATCAAATATTAGGAAAATATTCTTTACTGTGGGAGTGGTGAGGCACTGGAACAGGTTGCCCAGAAAAGCTGCAGATACCCCATCCCTGGAAGTGTCCAAGGCCAGGCTGGATGGAGCTCTGGGCAAGCTGGGATAGTGAAAGGTGTCCCTGCCCATGGCAGGGGGTTGGAGTGAGATGATCTTTAAGGTCCTTTCCAACCAAAACCATTCTATAATTCTTTGAAAAAGCTAAAGAATGAAAGAGCAGTGTAATATGAAATGAATAAATGGGTTGGGGAGAAGCAGGACTGTGCTGCCTGGCTTTGAGCTGCAGGTTGCAGCCTGCCTGGCAGCTAAAGCAGCGTGCAGGGAGCTGCAGAGTTAAACCCTGCTCATCCACTGACCCTGCCTGTCCCTGCCCCACATCCCTCGAGATGCTGGTGACATCCCTGAAGCCCAGAGGGTTTGTCTTGCCCTGCTGGGTGCCCTGGGGCTGTGCTGGGTGGGTGACAGTGCTGTGTGTGTCGGGTGACAGTGCTGTGTGTGTTGGGTGACAGTGCTGCGTGTGTGTTGCAGGAGCAGTCCCTGCTGCAGCCCCCCACCCTGTAGCTGCTTGTCTCCTCCTGCTGAGCACCTGGGGCTGTGGCAGGGTGCCTGATGGTGCTGTGTGTGTGTTGCAGGAGCAGTCCCTGCTGCAGCCCCCCACGCTGCAGCTGCTGAACGGGATGGGCCCGCTGGGCCGGCGCGCGTCCGACGGCGGGGCCAACATCCAGCTGCACGCACAGCAGCTGCTCAAGCGGCCCCGGGGCCCCTCACCACTCGTCACCATGACGCCAGTGAGTAGCACAGAGCTTCAAATATCCGCTCCTGCAGGCAGAGGTGGCTGTGCCCAGGTCACAGCAGGCCTGGTGCTGCAGGGATGTGCCTGCTCGCTGCCCAAGGTTCTCCTGCTCCCCTTGCAGGACTTGCTGTGCTCTTCTGGAGGAGGCAGGTGGGGCTGTGTGCTCCTCTCTGGAACTGACAGTGTTTGTGCACTTTTTAATGGTTGCTTTTGTCCTTTGCTGATCCCATGGAGAAAACCCAAGTGTCCATCTCGGGCATGTTCTCGCTCCCTGGGTGCATCTGTGTCAATGAATTCCCCAGCAGCAGGAGCCCTGCCCAGGCACTTGGACTGGGGAAGGAATGTTGGAAGGGGTTCTTGGCCAGGTTTCCTTGGTGCTGCAGAGGAGCCAGCACACACCCCTGTGGAAGCTTGTTTGGGAAGATCAGGTGTCCCCTGTGTGGAGGGGGCTGTGCTGGGTGTCCTCCTGAGCCGTGGCTGTCTCTCCACAGGCTGTGCCAGCTGTCACCCCTGTGGACGAGGAGAGCTCCGATGGGGAGCCGGACCAGGAAGCTGTGCAGAGGTAACTCCCAGTTAACATTTGCCCTTCCTACCTCCACAAGGCTCACCTTGCCTGTTCCAGAGCTGATTCAAACACAGCCACCTCTTCAGGGCACCACTGTTGATTTTACAGCGAAGGCTCAGCACCTCTCCTGTTCCTCTGGGTGTTGATTACTGTAGGCAGTTGCTCCTCTGGCACTTCTGGGTGCTTGCAAAGCTGGATTCCCCTGAAATGGGTAGCTGATTGAGCAGTAGGTTCTCCAGAAACTCTTGGAACTGCTAAATTCCTTTGCTTAGTGTGCACCAGCATGCGATCCACACTAACCTGCCGAGTGAGTGCCGAGGGATTCCCCTCCCTGCTGGGTGCTGGAGGTGGGAGAATCTCCTCTGTGGCCTTGGGTGCCAGTGCAGCAGCTTTTGTATCAAGACATGCAGTAAACATCCAACTCTGATGCCTCAAACAAAATGAGCTTGCTGGAATTACGGGTACCTCTAGCTGCTAATTTTAGCATCAGGCCTTAAAATAGTCTGCTCCAGTAAGGGAAGCATTATTAGCTCTCAGGCTGGGAACTTCTGTTCTCTGTGTCTGCTCTAAACACATTGTAGGAAGTGGGTAGAATGTGCTTGTACTTTCTCAGTCCATGAACACACTAACCATGGCCTTGCTAACATTTTCTTAGGAGCTTTTGCATAGTTTCCTCTCTGCTAACCAGCTGGGCACTACGTGTGGTGGGTGCTCCTGCTTCTCACCTCAAACTGGAAGAGCTTTCTGGATCCCCCTTTGTACAGGTCATCACCTGGGTAAGGGAGTGGCTCCTCAGGGGCTCACAAGGGTTCAGGCTGGGGGTTGTCGCAGGCAGGGTGACACTGGGGTGGGTGCAGATCATGCTCCAGAGCCTTGGCCAGCTGTGCTCCTCTCAGTGCTCCCAGGGATCCGTGGCTGTGAGCAGTGACAGGCTGCGCACTGAGACTCCCTGTGCATACCTCAGCCTGGAAAGTGTACTTGTAGCCTCAATAATAGCTCCAACAGCCATTAACAGTTCTAATATAGGGCCAGTAATGTCCTCTGACAGCACCTCAAACAGCAGGTGGTCTTCTTGGCTGTGCAAACATAAATCTCATTCTTGGCAAGGGCATGCCTGGACATCTTACCTGGGCAGATTTTCACTATTCTAAACCTGAAGGTTTCAGCTGAGTCTTTAAAGCACTAGCTCAGCTGGAAACATTTTGAAACCCCTGTGCAGTGTTTTGCAAGGCACTGAAATGTTCAGATCCCACTGAGAACCAAGTCCCCTTGGACTCAGAGATCACTTCACTGCTCTCGACAGCGCTGCCCTTAGTTCTTTCACAGCACATGTTCTTCTTCCACCAGATGGCCTTGAAAAAGCACCATCCAGGTTGTGTGTTAACTTGTTCTCCACCCCTTGTGTTGCAACATGTCAGTAGTCATCAGAGGAGAAGGGTAAATAGCATTAACATCAGGGACAGATGCAAATATTTAGCTTCTCAGGACACTGCCCCAGATACTCTGTTTGCAGCCACCAGTGAGCAGCTTTTGCCCTCCTTAATCTGACCTTGAAAGCAGAGCACAGTCTTCTCTCTGTTCCAGGGAGCAGTCACATCTCCTTTGAGCTTTGGGAAACTTTCTTCCACCCGAAACGCTCTTAGAGCTCATGATTGGATTGTTCCCTGGAGGGCTGAAATAAAATGATCTTAGCAAACCACAACAGTAAAGCTCTTTGGGAACCTTTCCCTGTCTACATCAAATGATTCTTAAACAGCTAATGGCACGGGCTTTGGCAGGGCACCATGGCACTGTTAACCTGCTGCTTCTGCTTAAGTGGCTTCAGCAGCAAACGGAGGCTGGGTTTGGGCAAGTCTGTGTTGCTTGCTGCTCTTTCTGCTTCCCGGGGGCAGTAGCTGGGTAGAAGAGCAGAGGTGAGGGTGTGCAGGTGTCAGTGCCTGAGTGGAGCCTGGCCTGGTTACCAGGGCTGCTTCACAGGGCACAAAGGGTTCAGCTCATCCCAGCGGCCTTGAGCGGGCACAGCCTGGTGCAGTGCCAGCCCTGGGCAGGGGCTCCAGCCCCTCTCTGCCAGCTCAGCTGTGCCAGGAGCAGCAGGCAGGCAGCAGCTCTCAGCATTGCCTGGCCCTTCCTCACATCCTTGCCGGAGCAGAGCTCCGAGTTCCTCCTCCCCGGTCTTTGGGGGCTTTGCAGGAGACCTGCAGCTCTTCTCCAGCGCACAGCGGCCTTTTGTTTAAGCTGTCTCCTCCCAGCTCAGGTGTGAGAGGCAAGCCCAGCCCTGGTGCTGGTGGATCCGGAGGGAGGAACCCTCTTGCTGCTCGGTTCCCGTTCCCTGCGCATCCCGGGCCATTCCCGGCTTTGAGCAGGGACTAGATGGCGCACTTGGACCGGGCTGGCACAGCCCTGCTCAGCCCAGCCCTTGTCCTGCTCCTCGGGCAGCCTTCCCCTGCTGGGACAAGGTGGCCGCTGCTGGTGGCCGGAGCCGGGGCGGCGCAGGGTGGCTCTGAGGAGCCAAGGCTCCCGGGCGGAGCAGCAGCTCTGCTCTGTGCCCAGCTCCTGCTGGGTTATCTCTGCCCTGGCTGGGACACAGGGACAGTGAATCCCTGCTGAGGCAGGGGGGTATTCCCAAAGGGACATACCAGCATTCCCCTTGAGGTGAAACGTGGCTTTCCTGCTGGGAAGAGCAAACGGCTCCTCTTTCCTTCCAAGGCTGGCAGTGGAGCAGCAGCAGCTGCAGCTACACTTGTCCCCCAAGCACCGGGGAGCCAGTGCTGTGACGGGCATGGGCAGCGTGTCCTGAGCTGTGTTCTGAGCACTGCACAAGCTTCTTCCTTCCCGTGTTCTCTGGGTTATCTAACGCTCCCTGTTTTCGGAGTACTCCCATCAGTCTCTTATAAAATGTGCTCCTGCTTGTTGCAGATACTTGGCAAATAGGTCAAAAAGGCACACTCTGGCCATGACCAACCCTACAGCTGAAATCCCTCCAGACTTGCAGAGGCAGCTAGGACAGCAGTCCTTCCGACCCCGGGCTTGGGCTCCACACCTGGGACCCGACCAGCACCGGTGAGTAACGGCACCGGCCGGCCGGGCGGCTTGCTCAGGAACCCTGCCCAGGTGGCCCTGGAACGGAGCACTGAGGACATCCCGCTGGCAGGGAGGGGTGACGAGGAGGAGCAGGGACAAAGAGCAGACGCACAGAGCAGAGGGTGTCTGACCCCCTGCCTGCAGGGACCAGCAGGAACCAGCTGGCTCTTCCCTCCAGTCCCGCTTTTGTGGCTGGAAGCGATTTGCTGGAATGGCTGCCATCACAGAAATATTGGGAATAAGCTATTTTTTTTAGAGGAAAGCTTTTCCCTGTGTAATGGTAGGCATCAAGGTAGCAGATTTGCTACAGAACATTTTTGGAGGCAGATGCAGGCAAAAGATTGCACCAAGAGTCATCCACAGCAGAGCTTAAAACCCTCACTGTTCTGCACCAGAGTTGTGTGTTCTGACTGCAAAGTCTCTGTGCAAAGCTCCTCGAGAGTAACTTCATTTCTCACCTGAACCCTTGATGGGAATGATGTGAGAAAAGGAATCTGGGTGGGGAAGGAAATAAAACAATCAGAGTGTTTGGGAAAGGGGGAACTTTCGAATTAGATCTAAATACACTCAGGATATGTGGGAGGGACAGTCCTGATGAGGTGTTAATGTGATAGAGCCCTTGTCACAGCAGCCAAATGGAGACGCTAATGCCACAGAGGGAGCTTAAATTCCTCTTAACAAAAAAAAAAAACCTCCTAAAAAATGCTTGAAAGTGCTCTTGACACCTCAGTGCTAGGAGCAAACCAGCTGCACACTGGGGTTTGCTGCCTCTTGGGAAAGCAGCGGCTGCCAGGCCAGGCTGGTGCTGCTGTTCAGCCCCTCAGGCAGCTCACAGTGGCAGGCTTGACAAAGCCCTTTTTATTGGAGCCACAGACCTGCTGAGCTGAGCACGGATGTAATCAGCAGGGACAGGTGAACTCTGAGCAGACTGAGACAGTGCTAGTGCCACGCTGGAGCTGGAAAACCAAGATAAGCACCTCTCTGCCCTCAAGTTACTCTTCAGAGGTGCCTGGGGGATGGGAAGAGCAGAGGGGAAACATTTCTAGGGCCACAGCTTGATAGGAAGAGGAGTGCAGCTTGCAAAACAAGCAGAATGTGCTGTGTCCTGCTTTCAGGATTGCTGCAAATCCTAAAGGTAAGCCAAGTCCCTCACCACAGCAGGAACGGAATTTTTACAAGACTTTAAACACACTTACCCTGTAAATAACGTTGGTGTCACCTCTGGCTCTTGGCTCTGGAGTCCTGAAGCTCTTGCATCATGAGCAGGGTGGTATCTACTCGTTCCACTCTTGGTGTTGTAACGTGCTGTGAGCCTGTCCTGTGTTTTTCCTGTGAAATCACGGAAATTTCATCTGACCATGGTCTAAACACAGTGTTCCACAGTGAGTTCATTACATACCTGGCACAGAAATTAGCAGTCATTGTGTAAATAAATCACATTATTGAACGGCAGGTGGGTTTTATTTTAGCCCTTAACCTATTTTAAGCCATCTTATGTATGTTCTTATTTGTCACGTTAAATGTCTGAAAGCAGAATTGAAGTCCAGCTGTACAGGGAAGTGCAGCTGTTCTGCCTTGCCCACACAGGTTTCAAAGCATGATTTTATCTGTAGCTTCTGCTTTCCATCAATGCAACAGGAGAACAAATGGATCAGGATAATAGATGGGATGGCTTCAAAAGGCAGGAGCACAGCTCTTTCCTTGGAAGGAAGCTGAACTATGTCCTCCTAAGACAGAGACAGGGACAAAACAGAGCCCAGCCTGCTGGAAGTGGTGCAGCATCAGTCACTTGTGACAAGGGGAGCTGGAGCAGGCCCTCAGAGTGGCCTCTGGAGCTCAGGACCGCTCCAGCTGCAGCCAGGCGGGCTCCTGCTGGGTTTGGTGTCAGAGGTGCTGTAAAGACCACGTCTCCATGACCTTCTCACACACTAAGGCTGCTGCTGGAGCCTGTGCTTTAAATGCTGCTTGCTGGGTTCTGGAGGTGGCATCTGCAGAATCTTTACAAAAAAATCCTTTAGTGATGGAAAGAAATCCTCCCTGTGAGGGTGGGGAGGCCCTGGCACAGGGTGCCCAGAGGAGCTGTGGCTGCCCCATCCCTGGAGGTGTCCAAGGCCAGGTTGGACAGGGCTTGGAGCAGCCTGGGCTAGTGGAAGGTGTCCCTCCCAGGCCAAACCATTGTCTGTTTCTGTGATTTGCACAGAAATCAGGTTCCAGAGATAGCACTTGCCCGGAAGCCATCAGGGCAGGCAGAGCCCCAGTTGTTTATTGTGAGGCATGTTGTGCTGAGTGTCTGCCAGGTTATCTCTGCTCCTGATAACACAGATGGCACCTAATGGCAGGGCAGGAACTGAGTGATAATGAGGAGCCCCAGCTTCGGGAGAAAACAACTCCTGAAAAAAATCTGGCTCCCTCTGATGGCAAAGAAACCTCATTGAGAAGGGGAAGTGCTTGAGGTGCCTTGGGCACAGCTTGGTTCAGGTGTGCCCATTCTGATTGCCCAATGTGCAGCACCCAGCACCTGGGAGGCTGGTGGAAGTGGAAAGCCTGTGCTGCAGTTTGTGTTTTGGCTGGTCACGCGTCTGTAACCCCCTTCCCCCTGTGTTCAGTTCTATTTACAAGGACTCCAACACTCTGCACCTCCCCACCGAGCGCTTCTCCCCGGTGCGGCGCTTCTCCGACGGGGCCGCCAGCATCCAGGCTTTCAAAGCCCACCTGGAGAAGATGGGCAATAACAGCAGCATCAAACAGCTTCAGCAGGTGAGAGGGGGCTGGGGAAACAGCCTCCACAAGGAATTCTTACTGCCTTGGCCTTGCTGCTTCAGGAAACAAAAGAGGAATCTTTACACCCTGGGGACTTTGCAGGGTTTGTTCCTGCCCTGTGTGACTGCAGCAAACCCCAAGTGTCCTCTGGATGTATGAGCTGTTCACCTGCAGCTGGGCACCTGGGGGGATTCCTGCCCCCTCTTTTCTGGGGAGAACCATCATGCTGTGCCCACCCATGGGTGTGCTGCCTGTCCCACCAGCGCTGTCAGACTGCAGCTCCTGCTCTCCCACATTTCCTCTGGCAGCAGTTTGGGGCTGTTCCAGGGTGTCCTGGGAAAGGGCAGCCCCTGAGTGTGTTGTGGGATATTCCCTGCACAGCCAGGCACAGCTTGCCAATGGCTGGAGCAGGATTTGGCCCCAGGACAGGCCTTTCCCCTTGCAGCACAGCACGAATGAGATGCTCTCCTCACCTTGAAGTGTCGTTCCCAGAGCTTGCTGCCTGCATTAAGGGAACACAGCAGTGCCAGCTCAGTGTCACATGCACCCGTTGCTTTCCTGGCTTTTTGCCACGTCCCTGCACACCTGATTCTGTCAGAGGGAATGGATTAGGCTTGCTTTGCCAGCTTTTCTCAGAGGGGTGGGCTGCAGAGTGTGCCATTCCCACACAGCAGGGTGCTGTGCAGCAGAAGGTCATTTTTGGGACGTGCTGGATTCCTTGCAGGAGTGTGAGCAGCTCCAGAAGATGTACGGGGGGCACATGGACGAGCGGACGCTGGAGAAGACGCAGCAGCAGCACATGTTGTACCAGCAGGAGCAGCACCACCAGATCCTTCATCAGCAGATTCAGGTAGTGCAGCCCGAGCCAGAGCTGCTGAAGGCTCAGCTCTGTTTTCCTGTGTTGCTGCAGACACAACTCGTGAGCGGGTCCCGGCGGGATTGAGGGAGGGGCGTTTGCTGGGCTTGCTGTAGCGGGAAGGCTGAAGGATTTCAGCAGAGATGTTTGCACAGCTGCTGTGGTAGCTGTGGCAGCCAGGGCTGCAGTCAGGGACTGACACTCAGTGAATCTGGATATGTCCTGCTTCACCCAGCCGTGTTTCTAAATTTACTGACTGAGACATTGACTGCAAACACTTCTTGTTTTCTTGTGGTGCCTGGTTCAGGACTGTATCCGGCCTCCCCAGCCATCTCCACCCTTGCAAGCTCCATGTGAAAACCAGCCAGCTCTGCTCACTCACCAGCTCCAGAGGTAAAGAAATGGCTTTAGGACAGCTCTGGGTTTGACTCTTTCTGAAGCCCAGGGATGAGCTGACACACTCAGGAGAGGCCAGGCTGAGTTGGAGGTTTATGGAGTCAGAGTGGCACTGCCAGTTCCCAGGTGAATGTGCCTGGTCCTTTGGGCTGGATTCTCTCAGAAGGACTTTAGAATCAGAGAAATCTGTTCCAAAGGCACAGACCTGCTTTGAGCAGAGAATTGACAGTCCTGCCTTTTGAGTGGCCTGAAGCTCTCTCATGCTTCCTTGGGTGTCTCACACCTTTCCAGGCCCTTGGTGAGCTCAGCCTCCTTGCCCTCAGCACCCTGACTTGTGGGTGAGGGAGGCTGAGTTATGGGAAATGACAGCAGGGTGTCTCACCAGGTGCAGTGACTCAGGAGGTGAGCCTGCAGTGTCCTTGTCCCCAGGTTTCTGTGGTAGGCACCAGGTCATGCTCACTCCCTGTGTGACTTGGACAAGGGAGGTGGCTCTCAGAAGAGAAGCCAAGCTGCAGAGACCTTGGGATCCCCAGCAAGGGCTCTATGGTGTTTATTTTGAACAAGACACAAGTGTTTGGCATCAGTTCTCACAGTTGAGACAGCATCTTGACAAGGAGCAGGCCTGGTGAGAAGGTGCTTGTTTCCCTGCGTAGGTTACGGATCCAGCCATCCAGCCCACCCCCAAACCACCCCAGCAATCATCTCTTCAGGCAACCCAACAGCAGCCCGCCCCCCGTGAGCAGCAGCGTGCTCCAGCCCCATGGTAAGCACTTCTGGGAGCTGGGCAGGGCCGTGGGATCCCATCAAACCCTGCAGGAGCAGCCTGGGGTTGCCAGGGCTCCTTTCCCCCCCAGCCCAGGTCCTGCACAGTTTGGTGATGATGTAGAAGATTCTCCATCTGGCAGCAAGGGCTGCTGTTATCAGAGCTCGCGAGGAGCTGCCAGCTGGAATGTGCTGTCAGGTTCCTTGTCACAAGATCCTTACTTATCTCTCCCAGGGGTGGGGAGGAAGGGCTGATATTCTCAGGTTTATGCAAATCCCCGTCAGCTCTGCAGAGTTTCTGTTTTGGTGCAAGGGGCTCTGGCTGTGACGCTGGCACAGCTGGCACAGCATGACAGAGCACCCATATGGACACGTACTGGGCTCCCAGCCTGGCCCAGAGTCATGGAATGAATCACAGCATGGTTTGGGTTGGAAGGACCTTAAAGATCATCCCTCTCCAGCCCCCTGCTACGGGCAGGGACACCTTTCACTAGCCCAGGTTAATCCAAGCCCTGTCCAGCCCCTTGGGGAACGGAGCAGATCTCGCTCCCAAGCCTCGCCCTGGGCTGGCAGAGATGCTGAGTGTCTTTGTTCCTTGCAGGTGCTGCCTCCCAGTCCCAGTTCCAAGGGATGCCATCCCACAACACAATCTTCCCGCAGTCGGGTAACTGTTCCCCTCCCCCGGCCATGGGGCTGACGTGCCTGGCCCTGCAGCAGCAGCAGCAGCAGCAGTCCCAGCAGGTCACCATCCAGGTGCAGGAGCCCGGGGACATGGTGGGCAGCAGCCTCCTGCCCGGGGCCTCCCACGCCCGGGGCATGTCCCTGAGCCCCAGCGCCAGCCAGATCCAGATGCAGCACCGTGCCAACCTGATGGCCTCACTGAGCTACGGGCACCGGCAGCTGTCCAAGCAGCTGAGCGCCGACAGCGCCGAGTCGCACAGGTGAGGGCCCCTCCTGCCTGCTGGGGCTCGGGGCAGCGCTGTGGGCAGCAGGGAGCGGCAGCCTGAGACACGGTGTCCTCACCGCTCCGCCTTGTGCTTGTGCTGGCTGCCTCGCTGGCCCTGGGAAGGAGTTGGCCAGGCCAGGGCTGCTGTGCCACATGCCTGGGGAAGCCCCTGCAGTGCAGGAGCAGCTCTGGCTCCCTCTGAACACCACAGTCACTGGTCCTTTTCCTTGTCCTTGCAGTCTGAACGTGAACAGGTATCCCCCCGCCAACTACGACCAGGTGCACTTACACCCCCACCTGTTCCCGGAGCAGCCCCGCGTTTCCCCCAGCAACTACAGCCCGCCGGGAGGGGTGGGGTTCCCTGCAGCCCAGCAGGCTCTGAAGGTCCCACAGCTTGAGCAGTACCCCAGTTTCCCCCCGAACGCACATCAGCAGCAGCAGCAGCACTACACGGCATCGGCACTACAGCAGGCACTGTTGTCCCCGACCCCGCCCGACTACAGCCGACACCAGCAGGTACCGCACATCCTCCAGGGACTGCTCTCCCCCCGGCACTCGCTCACGGGGCACACGGACATGCGGCTGCCCCAGGCAGAATTTGCACAGCTCATCAAACGGCGGCAGCAGCAGCAGCAGCAGCAAGAGTACCAAGAGTTGTTCAGGCATATGAGTCAAGGGGATGCTGGGAATATGGGCGCCAGCATGGGACAGAACCTCTCGGAGCGCCAGTCCTTGTCTTTGCCTTATCAGAGTGCTGACACGTACCACCCCCAGAACAGCCCCCAACATCTCTTAAAAATCAGGGCGCAAG
The DNA here is from genome assembly GCF_901933205.1 of Camarhynchus parvulus. Classification (NCBI taxonomy): domain Eukaryota; kingdom Metazoa; phylum Chordata; class Aves; order Passeriformes; family Thraupidae; genus Camarhynchus; species Camarhynchus parvulus. The sequence continues at coordinate 818,965 of NC_044594.1, read as the reverse complement.
AATGTATCCAGCAGGTCCCTGCCTCCGTGCCACCGCCGCAGGGATACGGACACCAGCCAGCCCTGTTCCACTCGGAGAGCATGGAGGAGGACTGCGCCTGCGAGGGAAACAGGGACAGCTTTCCTGACAGTAAGAGTTCAAACACATTGACCAAAGGTTGCCACGAGAGCCCTCTGCTTGTGAACACAGGAGGGCACGGGGACCCCGAATCTTTGCTAGGAACTGCTAACCCCGCGCAGGAGCTGGCAACGCACCAGTACAGGCATCAGCCCGCATTCAGGAATAAGGTGCCCAGCAGAGGTAAGGCTCCCTGCTGCCCGTGCAGGCCAGCTGTCTGTCCATCTGTGCCAGCCGCTCACCTTCCTGCCCAGGACATCATCCCACCCGGCACACCAAGGGTTTCCTGACATGCTCTGCATAGCACAGAATACCGAGATTCTTTCTGGCTTTTGTGGCCTGAAGTAAATTGCAGGCACAGCCTCTGTAATAAACAGGGTTGAATAAGGAAGGAGCCCCATGGGCTGCTGCTCTTGGGAATTTGACCTACTTCTGCAGGCAGGTAAAGACCAGGGCCCAGCTTGGTGCCATCTTCTCAGGGGTGCTGCATGGTGGCCACAGATTTATTCTTGTTGGTGATGTTCCCCATCCCCTGTAAACACGGGATAGGACCAGCTCAGCTGCCAGCACACCCCAGCTGTGGCAGTGCAGCCATTTATTTCTGCTCTTAAGCACAGACGCTCAGGCTCAGGCACTGCTAAACCTCCCACAAACACACACAGTAACAGTGTTGGTCAGTGTCCTGTGGCTCCAGCAGCCCTGGCACTTTGGGAAGCAGCAGCAGCAGCAAGATTCTATTCCTGCTTGAACTGGGAAGGGTGAATTCTGGAGGGAGTTAGTTTAAACTTGCCATTAGGATCTGAAGACCTTTCCTGCTCCTTGGAAGCAGCTGCACCTTTGCTCCTCAGTGGCTGCTCTGGCAGCACTGGGCTGTCAGAGAATTCCTGCCTGAGCTGTAGTCACAGGCTCCTCTGCAGGAAAAACACCCCTTGAGCCCCTTGCTAAGAGGGCTTTGAGGAGAGGCTGAGTGGGCAGATCAGTATTCCCTGCAGGACTCGGCGTGCTGGGCTGCAGCCACCAGCTCGCCCTTGGCACTCGGGGCCCTGTTGCGGAGGAGCTCTGTCCAGGGCACAGGAGGCCCAGCTTTGTTCAGGGACACAGCACGGGTTTGTTGGGAAAGTACCGGGCTGGAATAGGCTGGCTCAGAGGGCTTAGCGGGGCTGCCAAGCCCTGACCCCCCAGAGCGTGGGCGGGGGGCAGGGACGAGGCTGGGCTGTGCTGAAATCCTCCTAAATTCTGAATTCTGTTTGCTCTCAGAGCTCTGCTTCCCTGCTGTGCTTGGAGTGGGGGGAATAGCCCCAGGCTCAGCGCAGATTGGAAGCTCTGGAGGGGCGTTTGGTATGAAATCATGAATCTGAATTTTGTCACTGAAGCCTGTTAGATGGACAGTGAGGTCTGCTGAAGTCAGAAGCCAAATCTCAGCCCCCACACTGCTGGTGCGAGGGCTGGTTACACAAAGGAGAAGGACTTTAGACTGCAAGGCCTTGTAAATGAGTAAAAGCAAATAGATGTTTACAAATAGGCTTGTGTAAGCCCTTCTCACAGGGCTGTTTGTAGTAAACTCTGTCCTGGGATGCAACTGCTTTTACCATTTTCCCTATGGCCTCCATAACCCACTTGGACTCAGGCCTGCGCTGCTTCAGGTCCAGGCAGAGGCACCTCAGAGCTTCCCAGGCACCCTTACCTACAGCAAATCCTACACCCCTGGGCTTTCCTGGTTTTGACCTACACCAAATCCTACATCACTCAGTTTTCCCACTATCCACCTACATCAAATCCTGTATCCCTGGGCTTTCCCACTATCCACCTACACCAAATCCTGTATTCTGGGCTTTTCCCACTCTTTTCCCTAGACTGTATGATGAGGGTGCAGTTTGAGGGGTCTCTTCCCTCCCTGCCTCAGCTCCCCAAATGTGTTTTCCCTGGAGCAGAGTGTGGTTTCCCTGTGGCTGGGGAGTGTCTGTGCTAACGCTGATCACAGCGCTCTGGATGTCTGTGCAGCAGCTGCCAGGGATGGCAGCCGGGGACCTCGAGAGCCGACCAGATCTGTTTGGGATGTGACTGAGCTGCCTGTGGATGGCCCTGCTCCAGTTTTGCTCCAGCGTGGCCGTGCCGGGGCTGGGAGCGCTGCCCATGGGAAACCTGGGCGGAGGGAGCCGGGCTGGCGGCAGCGCCGTGCCAGCGTCACATGCCACAGGGACACAAAGGATGTGGGCATGAAAGGCTCTCCTCTGCGGGGCTGGGGGTGTCAATTCGGGCTGTCTGTCCCTTGCTCCAAAGCAGCATCCCCAGAGGCGAAGTGCTGGCATTGGGAAGCAGCTGGTTTTGGGCCCTGGCTCTTCCAGGCTGAGGGAACTCGTCGCCCGCAGCACAGGGGTTGGGGCTGTTTGTGGAGCTGGAGCAGCAGGCTGCTGGCCCCAACCACTGTTCCCACAGTTGGAGCAGCATCCCAGGCGGTGTGTGGGTGGCACTGATCCGCTAACATCTGTTACCTCATGTTTTCCTTCTCGCTTTTCCGGGAAAGCTGACTGCTAACCGCACGTAACCCCACGGTTGTGCAAAGGAAGGGGGAGGCTGCATCTCTGCCTGCCCTGGGACAGGGCTCCGGCAGGAATGCCACATTCCTGATGGAGGAAGGGCACGGGGAGCAGTGTGCTGCCTGTGCTGTCCATGCTCTGCCGTGCTCTGTCCATGTGCTGCCTGTGAGCAGCGTGGGGACCACATGGGATGGGGTCTCACTTGAATTCTGCTAAATCTGTGGACAGATTTTGGGACTGCTCTGTGCAGGTCAGGCATGATCCTTGTGGGTCCACGTGGGGATGTTCTAGGATTCTGTGAGATCTCTTTGGGGAGCAGTTTTGTGGCAGTTGCAGTGTCGGCTGGGCCGTGCAGTGTCCCAGCACAGCAGGACATCACTTCCACTGGCCAAAGCCCTGGGAAAGCTCTGGCTTTGTGAGGGATGTACCTGCAGCTGTGTCACCTTGGGGCAGCTCCCCAGCGCTCGGGCGTTTGTGCTCAGCAGGGTCTGCACTCAGCGAGCTCAGCCCCGATGGAGGCTCCTCCATGGCTCAGGACTTTATCCAAAACATCATGTACTTGATGATGAGAGGCTTTGCCTGATAGGAATGTGGCCTTTGCCCTCAGTCACAAGAGCTTGCAGTGCAGATGGACTTTGCCAGGCAAAGCACTCGTGTGCTCCCGCAGCCAGATTGTGGGAGGGCAGGGAGAAGTCATCTGATAAAAGTGAAGATCCTGGCAAGCTCTTTCAGCAGGATTATGTTGCTTACAATTGCCAAGGGGCCCTGCTGGAACGTCCCGTGTTGGAGGCTCCCCCAGCTCTTGTGTAACAATGTGGGGGTCGAGCTGAGGCTCGAGGGGAAGGCAGAGTGGGAAAGGGTCTGGTTCCTGTGCTCCTGCCCCACTGCCTCCAGCCTTAGGCTGCTTTTGTAGACCTGATGGAAGGCAGCTACCATTGGGATCTTTTGGGATATTGATGCTATGAGTGCAGCTGGGGGCAGTGGTGCTGCACCACTCTAACTGGAGCAGCCAGGGGTCCTGTCCCTGCCTCTGCCAGCGAGGAACGTTTGTGCGTGGCATCACATCTCAGTTCTGCAGTGGCACAGGAGGCTGCAGGTTCCTTGTACTAACGTGTCCTTTTTCTGTCCTGTCTGGTTTTCAAGAGTCCATCGTAGGGAACTGCATGGACAGGAGCTCCCCCGGCCAAGCCATGCAGGTGCCTGACCACAACGGCCTGGGCTACCCCGTGCGCCCCTCGTCCAGCGAGCACCCGCGGCCCCGCAGCCTGCAGAGACATCACACCATCCAGAACAGTGATGATGCCTACGTAGGTGCCCCTGCCTGCCAGGTCCCTGCTCTGAAACAGCCTGGCCTGCCTGTGGCCGCACAGGGCTCTGCAGACACAGCCAGCCAGCTGAGAAGGAGCTGGTCAGGGCAGCCCAGACCTCAGTGCTCTGTGCCCTCTGGGCTTTGGGGTGCTGGGGACTGTCCTGCCCAAAGCTGGGTGTGGGCTTTGCTACAGCTCCCTTCTGCTGTAGATGCGAATGTCAGCTTCACTGGGTCAGGGGTGCCCAGAGACAGGACAAGGAGCAATTTCCAGAAACGAAAACACAACAAGTTCCACCTCTACAGTAGTAAGAACTTTCCATGGGGGGTGGCAGAGCACTGGGACAGCTGCCCAGGGTAGGAGTCTCCCTCTCTGGAGACATCCCAAAAGCAGCCAGATGTGTTTCTCTGTCACAGGCTCCAGGTGTGCCTGCTGTGACAGGGATTTGTGCTGGACGATCTCGTGATCTCCCTTCCAGCCCCAGCTGTGCTGTGATTCTGTTAGTTCAGAGGCATTTGGACCATTCAGTCCATCCTGTTGAAGGGACAGGCTGCACCCAAGCTGTGCCTGATGCAGTTCTTGTCTTTCCCAAGCCTTGCTGAAGTCTTGCAGAGGCTCCCTGCGCACCCTGTCCGTGGGCAGATGGGGAGCAGCAGGATCCCGAGCTCCCCCTGAGTGTGTCCTGCCATCCCCACAGGTGCAGCTGGATAACTTGCCTGGGATGAGTTTGATGGCAGGGAAAGCCCTCAGCTCGGCCCGGATGTCGGACGCCGTGCTCAGCCAGTCGTCGCTGATGGCCAGTCAGCAGCTGCGCGACAGGGACGGCGAGGGTGAGCACGGGGAGGGGGCCTGGGCAGCTCCTCGGGGAGCTGAGTCACTGCCACGGCTGCTGAGTCACCTCTTTGCCCTTCCAGAATGCGGGGAGGGTTTGGAAGGTCAAGAGCACGCGAACCTGGGCGACGGCAGCCAGCACCTCAACGCCTCCTGCTACCCCTCGACGTGTATCACGGACGTCCTGCTGAGCTACAAGCACCCAGAGGTGCCCTTTGGGATGGAGCAGGCAGGGGTGTAACCAGGAGGGAGTGAGTATCCCTGTGTCCTTCTCTCAGCCTCACTCCCGTGGGTCACCTTCCCTGCTCATTGCTCCAGTGCTGGGGTTGGGGCCATCCACTCAGAGCTCCCGTGCTGAAGCTGTTTGCTGTGCCCCATGTGCCCAGGGACAGCATCCCTCCTTCCAGGCTTGTGCTGCACTCAGACCCCTCTGCACAGCAGGGTCTCCCTCCTGGGGCAGGGGCAGGAATGGCCTGGGAGTGCAGGAGGGCTGTGGGAGGAGATGTGCCATGCTGGTGTCCCCTAACATCTGTTTTCTCTCTCTTGCAGGGTTTGTGTACAGCTTTGAAATGAAAAGGTCCATTTTAAACCAACAGTATCTAGCAGCATTGCGCCAAATTGCCGTAGTATTTCTGACTAACTGGAATACCATGGCCCCTTTCCTCATCCTCACTTCATCCAGTGTGTCGTTCCTTTGGGTTCTTTAATTTCTGCCACACTTGCCTGTATCTCCAGCTACACCCAGAGCCCTGAGCCCGACACGGAGGATCGGCCTCGGCACCGGGGCTGCTCTGGGGGCTGGCCCTGCCCGGGGCCCCACGCCGGGCTGAGCCTCCCTGGAGCCTGCCCTGGGCAGCTCCAAGGGGGCTGGAGCCGCTCCTGGATGGAGGCCACGCTCTCCTTCCCCCCTGTCCTCTGCACTGGGGGCTCTGGGCCTGGCAGGGCCCTCCCCGCCCCAGTGCAATCCACTTCTTGTCTCACCTCTGTCTGCTCTGTTCCCTCTCGTGTGTCGGGGTGCTGACAGGATCACCCCTGCCCTGCCCTCCCTCCCCTTTTCTTTCCAAATCTGCCACGACTTGGGGTTTTTTCTTTTCCTGGCTAATGCAGGGCAGATGGATTTTTCTTTGTTTCCTTCGCTTTTCCTCCCGATCACGTAGGAATTGTTTTTTTTGGTAAATGTTGTTTTATTATTATTGTTATTAATAAAAGGCAAAAGGAATTTCTGTTTGAGAGAAATTTTTAACTAGATTCTGTTCTATATGAATTGTGACTTGCACCTTTTGTTCAAAGTATTTTATTTCTTTTAACGACATTGTACTTGTGGCTGGTTTTCTCTCGTGCCAGTGGCGACAGTGGTAATTCTCCTTATACAGTCGGGACGTGCAGAGGTCTCTTCTTTGTCCCTTTTCCATCCTTTCCGTGGTGGATAGAGCGGGAGGCCCCCCCGCCCTGGGGCTCAGGAGCACGTGGTGTCACCCGTGCCTTTGGGACTTGACAAGCTCCAGCTCAGACCCTTCTTACTGACATTTTTTCCGGAATATTTTTTAAAACTAAAGGAAACATCGACCCAGCCCTCCTGACTTTGCACAGAAGGAAGTGTGAAACCAGCACGGCAGAGGTGACTTTGCTATCCTTACCCCGTGCCTCTTCCCGGCCTCCCCTTCTCCGGGAGAAGACGCTGACAGCTCTGCGATCCCGAGAATCAGAGAGGAGGGAAGGAAGCTCCACAGCCCGGCCGTGCCCGGCCCCTCAGCGGCGCCTGCGGGCCCGGGGAGCCCGCGGCATGGAGCGGGAAGGGTGGGGAACGCTGAAAGCCTTTTGCTCAGTCCCTTTGGTTCATTTTCCTTTTGTTTACATGACACTGTATCCTGGGAGAGTCACCGGGCCCCCCTCAGCAGCAGCTGCCCCGCAGGGCCGTCACCGTGCCATCCGCAGTATCACACTTTTTTTATCATGGCTTTGTATTGTAGTAATCAATACGCGCAGTATATGTTGAATGTATATTAATATACTTTGCTATTATTTCTGTTTTTTGGAAATGTCAGAAGTATTTTTTTTTTCTTCCTCATTTATGTTGGACTAAAAACGGAACAGGAAAAAAAAAGTTTCAGTAAATCTTCAGTCCATTTTTTGTGGGTCACTTGCAACTAGTCAATTAGTTGGACAGTGGGATCATAACAAATAAAACCATGATTATGATCTTCCCTGGGCTCTTGTTTGCCTTGTTGCTCAACACCAAAGTTCAAGGGGCGGCAGCTGCTGTGTCCCCAGCCCATCCCTGGCGCTGTCACTTGCCCCGGTCCCCAGCAGCCCCCCTGGCCGGTTTCCCGAAGCCCCCCGGCAGCGGCAGCCCCCTGCAGCCGGAGCCGGCTCTCCGTGCGGGTGTGGGGACGCAGTGCTGCCGATCGGAGCCTGCCCGGCATCTGCCGCCCTGGGGCTTTTCCAGCTGCGGGCAGGGTCTGGGAGGCGCAGGGAGCTGAGCTGTGCCTGTGCGGGCAGCACCTGCCCTGGCAGTTCCCGTGCGATGCCCTTGCGGTGCCCAGCGGGCTGGGGCTGCAGGGAGCCGGTGCCACCCAGAAACGGGAGCATCGTTCCTCTGTAGCAGCTCCCCCTGGCATTGCCAGCCCTGCACAGCCCCTGCAGCCCCTCTGGGGACCCGGCCCCTCTCTCGCCGTCCCCTCTCTCCCCTTTCCCGTCCGGGCTCAGCCTGGTTCCTGTGCATCCCTGGACCGGTGACCATGGGACGGGGAAGCTCCTGGGCTTGGCTCGGGCTGAGGGCGGTTTTGGGGCGGCCGTGCCAGTTCTGGTGCCTGCTCTGAGCCTTCCCCTTCCCCCTGCCCAGGTCCCCAGCGAGGGCTGGCGTGGGCGGGCAGGGGCGCCGCTGCCGGGACCTGTGAGCTGGGGACACAGCGGGAAAAGGGGGTGACGTGAGCGGCCCCGTGAAGGACGGGGCACAGACCCCGGCCGAGGCGAGGGGTCCGGGTACGGCAGGCCAAATCCCTGCGGGAATAAACGTTGTCCCCGGGCCCGCGGCCAATCCCTGGGGGCTGCGAGGGGCCCCGGCAAGGCCAGCGGGAATCTGGGTCACCGGGAGCGTAAACAGCTCCTTGGCCGGCCAGGCGCGTCCCGCGGGGAGCTCCTGTTTGCTCGCCGCCCCTGCCAAGCCGCGCTCCGCGGCGATGCCGCGATCCTTGAACCCTGCGCGCACATCGGGGGCCGCCGCTGGCTTATCTCCGCGGAACTGCCCCTCCGGCATAAATAGCGGCGGCGGAGCCCCGGCCGCTCAGACGGGACGAGCAGCAGCGGAGGAGAGAGCTGGTAAGAGCCCGGGCTGCCCCGAGGAGCCGCACGGACGGAGCGGGGACCATGAGCCGGGCTGGGGGCTCAGCCCCGCCAGGCTGGCTCTGCCCCGGCTCCCCGCGCCCAACTCTCCCGCTCTGCCCGCAGGTCCAGCGCGAAGATGAGAGCCGTGGTGCTGACCCTCGCCCTGCTCTGCCTGACGGGTAGGTCCGGCCGGGGCTGCGGATCCCCGCGGGATGCGGCGGCACGGGCGGGACGGGGCGGCAGCGAGCGCCGCTGGAAGCCGCCGCTTTCCGAAGCGCTTCGCGAGCCGGGCTGCAGCCCAGGGGCTCCCCGGTTCCTCCCGAGCCGGGCAGGACTCCGGCAGGGCCGGAGCCGTCCCCGGGCGGCGTGTCCTGAGCGCGGGCGGCTCTCTCCGCAGGCACCCAGGCCCGCTCCTTCTGGCAGCACGATGAGCCCCAGGCGCCCCTGGACCGCCTCAAGGACATGCTCGATGTGTACCTGGACTCTGTGAAGGCCAGCGGCAAGGAAGCCATTGCCCAGTTCGAGGCCTCCACCGTGGGCAAACAGCTGGAGTAAGTGGGGGGCGTGTGGCGGGGGGCTGGGGGGGCCCGGGCGCCGTGCGTGACCTCCCTCCCTCCCGTCCCGCAGCCTGAAGCTGGGCGAGAACCTCGACACGCTGGGCGCGGCCGCCGCCAAGCTGAGAGAGGACATGGCCCCCTACTACAAAGAGGTGCGGGAGATGTGGCTGAAAGACACCGAGTCCCTGCGCGCGGAGCTGACCAAGGACCTGGAGGAGGTGAAGGAGAAGATCAAGCCCTTCCTGGACCAGTTCTCTGCCAAGTGGACGGAGGATCTGGAGCAGTACCGCCAGCGCCTGGCACCCCTCGCCCAGGAGCTGAAGGAGCTCAGCAAGCAGAAGGTGGAGCTGCTGCAGCAGAAGCTGACCCCGGTGGCCGAGGAGGCGCGGGACCGGCTGCGCGGGCACGTCGAGGAGCTGCGCAAGAACGTGGCCCCCTTCAGCGATGAGCTGCGCCAGAAGCTGAGCCAGAAGCTGGAGGAGATCCGGGAGAAGGGCATCCCCCAGGCCGCCGAATACCAGGCCAAGGTGGTGGAGCAGCTCAGCAGCCTGCGGGAGAAGATGACGCCCCTGGTGCAGGACTTCAAGGAGCGCCTCACCCCCTACACCGAGAGCCTCAAGGCCCGTTTCCTCAGCTTGCTGGAGGAGCTCCAGAAGACCGTGGCCTGAGCTGCCGGCCGGCGCGGCCAGGGACTGACCCCAGCCCCGCTCGCGCCGCCCCGGGTGCTTCTCCTCAGGGGGCTCTGGGGACAGGCTGCAGGAGCCCCGGGCCAGCCCAGCCCTCGGGTGTCCTCCCCGGAGACCCCCTCTTCCCCTAGAATTCCCTCCCCAGCCCGGCGTCACTCTCAGCTTTGCCTCCCTTTTGAGAAATAAACTTGACTTAAGTTATTGGAGCTCGCTCAGTCTTTGCAGTGGATGCTGGAGGGGGCAAGGGGGGCTCTGAGCTGGGGGTACTGGGGGCCCAGAGGGACTGGGGAGACAGGGAGCTGGCGTGGGGTGCCCTGGGCCGGTGAGGGATGCCCTGGGCTGGTGAGGGGTGCCCTGGGCTGGTGAGGGGTGCCTTTGAGTCCAGCTCTGCCCGAGGTGCAGCCGAGCTCAGCCCCACACAGGTTGCTGGGGTGTGTGGCACTGAATGTGAGGGAGTTTTTGGGAGCAGCGCACGGCTCCTGCCACCCTGGGCACCCTGACACGGCCGTGCGTACCCCGGTGCTGGTGTCTGTCCCAGCCCCAGCTCCCCCTGCGGGTCCCGCTCCTCCCGGCCCGCCCGCAGTGATGGCAGCACAGCGTTTGCATCAGCCCCGCTTTATTGAGAGCACCGCGACAGCGGGGGGAGCCGGGGGTCCCCAGCCGGGGGTCCCCAGCCCCGACAGAGCCCGGGCAGTCCCCGGCGAGGCTACGAGGCCGGAGTCTTCTTCAGGAGCTCGGCCAGCTGCTCCTTGAGCCACAGCAGCCGCTGCTTGGCCAGCTCCGCGTTGTCCGACAGCCACTGCCTGCGCCGGGAGGGAGAGGAGGGCAGGGGGTGAGCGCGGGGCCCTGGCCGGGTCCCCCGGCACCGGGGACAGCGACAGGGCTGGGGTTGGGGGGCACCTGGCCTGCTGCGCCGCCTCCGACTCCCGCACCCTGCTGAAGGCGTCCTTGGTCATGGCCGAGACTTTCTGGGCCAGCTCCTGCACCTTCTGCACCAGCGCCTTCGAGTCCTCGGACGAGTCGGCCCCTGCAAGGGCGAGCCTGGTGGCGCGGGGGGCGCGGGGTCCCGCGGCTGTGCCCCCCCCTGTGCCCCAGCGCCCCGAGCCCCCACCCCTCCTCCTGCGCAGCCCCCGGCCCTTACTTGCTCCCAGCGCCAGGACGGCCGTGCAGGCGAGCAGGAACAGCAGTGACGCCTTCATGGCTGCGGAGAGAGCAGAGCGCACGATGTGGGGCACGGGGGTCCCGACCCCGTCCCCTTACAGCACGACCCTCGCCGGGGATGTCCCCACTCACCTGTGCCGGGCTCTGACGCGGGGCAGCCCCGGGCTCACCCTTTATAGCCTCCCCGCGGCCGCCCGGGGGATTCGTGCAAAGGTCGGGGCAGGGCGCGGGGGGGCTGCAGGGGCGCTGCTCCAGCCAGGAGTTGGGAAATGCCGCGGCACGGAGCTGCAGGGCCCCGCGTGCCTGTGCGTGTGCGCACAGAGCGGGGCGCGGGCACACGCGTGTGCGCAGCCAGCCCGCTGCCCGCGGAGGGGACGGCCCGGGCACGCACGGCACAAGGGTGACATCCAGCGGCCCCGGCCCCGGGCATGACGCCCTCGGGCACCGCGAGGCTCTTCGGACCTTGGCACTGCCCCTGCCTGGCGGGTCCCTGCCCTGCCCGCCGTGCCCTTTGCCCGCAGGGACACACGGCCGCGGCTCCGCTGTGCCCGGGGCGGGATGGGCTGGGCCGGCGGCTGCCCCGGTGCGTGCCCAGAGCCCGATGCCCGCGGCCGGGGACACGCACGGGTCCCAGCTGCATTCCCAGGCACCGTGGGGCTGCAGTGCCCTGCAGTGCGCCTCTTCCTGTGCCAGGGCTCGCTCCAGGAGCCTGGCCCGGGAAGGAGCGATGCCATCCTGCCTGTGCACAGCCTCGTGTGCCCCCAGCTCCATCACAGCGTCCCCCTGAGCCCGTGTCCCGCCCATTGCCCAGCCGGTCACAGAGCTGGGAGGTCCCTGCAGCATCCCCAGCCCCCGTGTCCCGTCACAGTGCCACTCATCCCACACCCACCCATCGCAGGTGCTGCCCTGCCAGCACTGACAGAGCCACTGCTGCCTCCACAGAGCTCTGAGGTGTCCCCTCAGCCAGGTCCCTGTCCCCAGGAGGGGCTCGGTGTGTCCCCCAGCCCTGTCTGTCCCTGTCCCCCTGCTGGGGGCCGGCGGGGCCGCGGGTGATGTCAGGGCCCTGGGTGATGTCAGGCCTGCGCACACGTCAGGCACCTCCACGTCGTGACCGACTAAAGTCCAAGCCCTTGCTGTGTCACAGCCTGCGTGGAAGCTGCAGGAGCCCTCGGGCTGTATAAATAGTGCTGGGAGCTGCCGGCTCTGCAGCTACCGCGGCACTGGCAGCACAGGTGAGCAGTGCAGGGGCTGCAGGGAGCCGGGAGGGAGCCCAGCTCTCCGTGGCCTCTGGCTGCGGGCTGCTGGTCCCTGGGCCTTCCTTCACCTCTCTCTGTGCTCCCGCAGGAGTCCCCAGCACTCAGGATGGCGCCCAAGGCGGCCGCCCTTGTCCTGGTTCTCCTGGCGATCTCAGGTGAGTGTTGTGCGGGTCCCCGGTGCCAGCAGGGCGGGGATGGCAGTGTCCCCGCTGTCCCCGGGGGAACGGGCCTGTGTGGGCTCTGACCCCAGCACCCCCTGCAGGCTCCCGGGCTGATGTGAACCCTGACGAGGTGGCCAGCGTGATCTGGAAGTACTTCACGGAGCTGGGCAGCAATGCCAAGGACACGGCGGAGCAGCTGCACCAGAGCGAGCTCAGCAAGCAGCTCAAGTGAGCCCAGCCTTGGGACCGGGGGGCTCGGGGGGCAGACGGGGCCCGGGGTGGGGGCACACGGGCCCTGACGTGTCCCCTGTCCCCAGCACCCTGCTGAAGAGCAACCTGCAGAGCGTCAGCGCCTACGCCGAGGACCTGCAGCAGCGCCTGGAGCCCTTCGCCATGGAGCTGCACGCCAAGCTGGCGCAGGACTCGCAGCGCCTCAAGGAGCAGATCCAGCGGGAGCTGCAGGAGCTGCAGGCCAAGCTGGCGCCCTACGCCGACCAGGTGCACCAGCAGATCGGCACCAACATCCGGCAGCTGCAGGCCAGGATGGGCCCGTACGCCGAGGAGCTGCGCTCGCAGGTGGATCGCAGCGCCGGCGAGCTGCGGCGGGCGCTGGAGCCCTACGCGGCCGAGCTGCGGGAGCGCCTGCAGGACAACGCCGAGAGCGTGCAGGCCTCGCTGAGCCCCTACGCCGAGCGCCTGCAGCAGCAGATCGACGGCGGCGTGGAGGGCGTCAAGCAGCGGCTGTCGCCCGTGGCGGACGAGCTGAAGGCACAGGTGGAGCAGAGCGTGGCCGAGCTGCGGCGCGGGCTCAGCCCCTACGCGCAGGAGGTGCGGGACGGGCTGGAGCGGCAGCTGCAGAGCCTGAGCGCGCAGATGGAGCGGGCGGCCGAGGAGCTGCGGGCCCGCCTGGCCGCCAGCTCCGAGGAGCTGCGCGCACAGCTGAGCCCGCTGGCCCGGGAGCTGCGGGAGGCGGCGAGCGGCGACGCCGAGAGCCTGCGGCAGCGCCTGCAGCCCCTGGCGCAGCAGCTGGAGCAGCGCCTGGGCCAGAGCCTGGAGACCTTCCGGCAGCAGGCGGCTCCCTTCGGAGAGACCTTCGGGCAGCAGCTGGTGCAGCGGCTGGAGGAGATGCGCGGCAAGCTGGACTCGGGCGCGGCCGGCGTGGAGGATCACCTGGAGCTGCTGGAGAAGGAGGTGCGGGACAAGGTGGCCGCTTTCCTCAGCACCGCCGCGCCCCCGCAGAACTGAACCGCCCCACCAGCCGCAGGCGTCCCAAGCGCTCCTGGCCACTTGCAGTGGCAGAAATAAATCTCCTTGTGATGCACGTGCTGCTCCGTGTCCGTCCTTCCTTCCCGCAGCATCCCCTGTCCATCCTCCCCTGGGCTGGGGTACCTGGGGCGCCCCAGCTGCCCCGAGGGGGGAGCGTCCCCCCGAATCCGGGCTCTGGGGCAGCAGGGACAGGGAGCACAGGCGGGGTCAGGCGGGCGGGAGGTGCCTGTGGCGGCAGCCAGGGGAGCCCATGGGCGAGCCCAGGCCGCGCTGTCCCCTGAGCACGGCTGGGGACACCGGGGGGCAGAGCCGCGGGGTGCGCCCAAACATCCGCAGCGCGGTGGGGCCGCAGCTGCCCCGAGGGGCGGGGATCGCTGGGTGGGGGACAGATCGGTGGGCGGGGGACAGATCGGTGGGTGAGGGACACTCGCCTCGTCCCCGCAGCGCAGCGAGGGAGCTCGGCAGGTCACCGACAGGGGAAGCTCTGCTGGCAGGACAGGACAGGACAGGACAGGAAGGACAGGACGGGACGGGACGGGACGGACGGGACGGGAGGAGGTGAGGCGCGGCCAGCGCTGCCTGGAGCGGCCTCACGTGTCGGCGCAGGCCGTGTCGGGCAGGGACCGCGCGGACTTTGGTGCCGCAGCAGCGCTGCCGCCCGCTCGGCGCTTCACCCCGGCAGCGCCGGCCTTGGCCCCGCAGCCCCGGTACCCGGGCTCGTTCCCGGGAAGAACCAAGGCGGAAAGGAAAGGACACGAGAGCGGCCTCGGAAGAGGAAGATGCGAGCCCGACCCGCTCATCCCCGCACGGCCCGAGCCGGGCTCGCCCTCCCGCACCCACCGCGGGGCTCCGGGCTCCCTTCGCGTCCCGACGGGAGCGGCACCGATGCCCCCGCCCCCATCCCCATCCCCGTCCCGCGTTCCCCGCGGGATGCAGCGAGCGGCGCCAGGCCAGGGCCAGCCCCGTCCCCCGAGCCCGGGGGGCAGCGGCCCCCAGGTCACCTGCCCGGACCTCCACGTTGTGTTTACACGGAGTGAGGTCCAAAAAGCCTTCCCGTCCCAAAGCCGCCTTATCGGCCGCTCCTCGGCCGCCCCCCGAGCCTACATAAGGGCGGGCAGCGGCCGCCTCCGGGCGGGAGGGACACGGGAGGGACGCGGGAGGCGACCCGAGCCAGGTGAGGGGCGGGGGGCTTTAAGGCTGCGCGGCCGGAGGAGCTGGGCGTGACTCCAGCGGGGCAGCCGAGGTGTTCCGGGACCCACAGGTGTCATGGGGACCCGCAGGGGTTTTTAGGGGCGCTGCGGGTGCCCAGGGGAGCCCAGATCCCTGCAGGGAGCAGCGGGGGGCGCGCAGCCCCCGTGGGCGGGGGCTCCTGTCCCCTCTCCCGCAGCCCGAGCATGCTGCTGAAGGCCGCGCTGCTCCTCTCGCTCCTGGCCGCCTGCCCAGGTGGGTGCGGGCCCGGGCCGGGCTCAGGGGTCCCCCCGGGGGCTGCGGGGGCGGCCGGGCAGCAGCAGCGGCAGCAGTGGCGCTCCCGCCCGCAGTGTCCCCGGCCGGGGCGGCGCAGAGCGGGCTCTGGCGGTACCTGAGCCAGCTGACGGGGGACAAGGACAGCCACAGCAAGCCGGGCAGCGACAGCACGTGAGTGCCGCGCCCCGCTCTCCCCGCCCGGGGACGGCGGGGCAGGGCCCGCGGGGGGGCAGCGATTATCGGGGTGCGGGGCACGGGGGGCCGCGGCCACTCGGGGCTCTGGGGGCTCTCTCGTGCAGGAACCTGAAGGAGAGCGTTCAGGATGGGGTCAGCTCCATGGCGGGCTTCCTGGAGAAGCTGTCCCCGCTGGGCACGGGCCTGCAGCCCCCCCGGCTGGGGGAGGACCCGGCCAGCCTGCGCAAGGCCCTCCGCAGGGAGCTGGACAGCCTCCGCCGGCAGCTGTCCCCGTACGTGGACGAGGTGCACCAGCAGGTCGGCAGGCAGCTGGACGAGCTGCGGCAGCAGCTGCGGCCGCTCACGGAGGAGCTGCTGGACCAGGTGTCCCTGCGGGCCCGGGAGCTGCGGCGGCGCCTGGTGCCCAGCCGGGAGGTGGCGGCGCAGCTCCTGGACGGCGCCGACGAGCTGCAGCGCTTCGTGGCTCACTACGGCGACAAGATCGCCTTCCACACGGAGCAGGTGAAGGACATCTTCCAGCCGTACGCCGAGCGGCTGCTGAGCGAGATCCACCGCAACGTGCAGGAGCTGCACCGCGGCGTGGCCCCGCACGCCCGCGCCAGCCCCGAGCAGCTCAACCAGCACATCCAGGAGCTGTCGGCCAAGCTGACCCGCAACGCGCGGGACCTGCACCGGCAGATCCAGCGGAACCTGGAGCAGCTGAAGGCCAAGCTGAGCCTGTACCCCGGCGGGGCCGCGGCAGCCCCGGGCCGCTCCCGGGAGGCGCTGGCGCGGGAGGTGCAGCGGCGCGTGGAGGAGTTCCGGCGGGACACGTACGCGCAGATCCAGGCCTTCACCCGGGCGCTGGACCAGGAGACCGAGGAGATGCGGCTGAAGCTCAGCGCCCGCCCGGAGCCGCCCGAGGGGCCGCTGGACGCGCCGCCGCCGCCCGTGGAGGACCTGCGCGCCCGGCTGGACGCGCTGTGGCGGGACCTGGCGCTGAGCCTGAGCGAGCGGGGCGGGGAGGGCCCCGGGGAAGGTCCCGAGGGGGGTCCCGGGGGCGATCTCGGGGAGGGTCCCGGGGCGGGCCCGGGGCGGCTCCGGCGCTGAACCCCAATAAAGGCGCCGCCATCGCGGCCCGCGCACGTCACATGATCCGCCCGAGCCACGTGACCCGTAACGTCATCCCCCCGCGCCACCAACATGTCGGCCCTCGGGGCCACCGCGGCGGCGGCCGCGCCCGCCGGGGCCCTGTTCCGGCCCCTGAGCGCCGAGGACGGCGAGCAGCAGCCGGCAGAGATCGAGTCCCTGTGCATGAATTGCTTCCGCAACGTGAGGGGCCCCCGGGGCCGGGCAGCGGCGGCCTGCGGGGACTGGGGGGCACCGGGGCCTGCGGGGGCCGTGGGGGGTTCCAGAAGGGGCAGCAGCGAGGAAGGACCTGCCGGGGGCCACAGCTGCTCTCGGAGAAGGGGGCACTGGGCAGGGTTTCCAGGAGCTCCTGGGGGCTGAGGGGAGGTCTGGGGGGCAGGCAGGGGAGGGGCAGGGACCTGCCCGTGCCGGAGGTGCTGTCAGGGCCAAGGCTCCAGGCTCAGGTTCCCACAAAGCCCCTCGCTGCCCCCACAGGGAGTGACCCGGCTCCTGCTCACCAGGATCCCCTTCTTCAAGGAGATCATTGTCAGCTCCTTCTCGTGCCCCAGCTGCTCCTGGTCCAACACAGAGATCCAGGCAGCGGGCAGGATCCAGGAGCAGGGCGTGCGCTACACCCTGGCCGTCACCTCCCGCCAGGTGGGCACTGCCCCACCCTGCCCTGCTGCAGGCCC
Organism: Camarhynchus parvulus; assembly: GCF_901933205.1. Classification (NCBI taxonomy): domain Eukaryota; kingdom Metazoa; phylum Chordata; class Aves; order Passeriformes; family Thraupidae; genus Camarhynchus; species Camarhynchus parvulus. The sequence goes on along the minus strand of NC_044594.1, from coordinate 802,304 downwards.
AGCAGCTGCACATCCCTGCAGGAGGGGCTGGGCCAGGCCGTGGGGTTCCCCTGCGTGCCAGGGGAGGCTCAGGCTGCTCCCTGCTCTGTGCAGGACATGAACAGGGAGGTGGTGAAGACCGACTGTGCCTCAGTCCGAATTCCAGAGCTGGACTTTGAGGTGCCTGCCTTCAGCCAGAAGGGAGGTGGGTGAAGGGAGCAGTGCTTGGGGGGCTCCTGGGGGTCCCTGGGGTCTGTTCATCGTCTTGTCTGTGTTCTTGCCAAGTGCTCACCACCATCGAGGGCATCATTGACAGAGCTGTGGCAGGCCTGGAGCAGGACCAGCCCGCCCGCAGGGTAAGGCTGGCAGGGAACTCCTCAGGGATGGGGAGTGCTTGGGGTGTCCGTGCCCTGTCCCTGGTGCACACAGGGCTGCAGGGGACAGCTCTGTCTGTGCCACCTCTGTCTGCAGCTCTGGGCTGTCCCCAGCAGCTGAGCCCCACTATGGGGGTGTCCCCACTTTAAGGGTTCTGTGGTTCCGTGTCCCCTTCCAGGCAACAGACGCAGAGGTGGCCAGGAAGATAGACGAGTTCATTGGTAAACTGAGGCAGCTGAAGGACGTCAGCTCCCCCTTCACCTTTGTGAGTGCTCAGGGCAGGGCAGGCCTGGCAGGGTGAGGCTGCAGGGCAGCTCCCTCAGGGCCCCTTGTCCTGCAGGTCCTGGATGATCCCTCTGGGAACAGCTTTGTGGAGAACCCGCGGGCACCACAGCGGGACGAGGCCCTGCTGGTCGCTCACTACAGGAGGAGCCCGCAGCAGTGTGCCCTGCTGGGCCTGCAGGTGCCTGCAGCAGCCCCTGCTCCTTGCCCTGCTCGCTGGAGCCCCAGCAGGGAGCAGGGCCTGACTTTGCTGCCCTTGCAGGGAGAGGAGGTGGACGCGAAGCCGCCGGACGCTGCCGAGGACCTGAGGGACGAGGTGGGGCCAGCTGCAGTGCCAGGGACACTCGGGGACACTGAGGCCAGCTGCAGTGCCAGGGACACTCGGGGACACTGAGGCCAGCTGCTCTGGGCTGTTTGGGACCTTCTGGCTGCCCCTTCCCTCCCCAGGTGCTGCAGTTCAACACCAACTGCCCCGAGTGCAACGCCCCGGCCAGCACCAACATGAAGTTAGTGCGTATCCTTGCACAGGGCTGGGGGCTCTGCGTGCCTGGGCTCTCCCTGCTGCACCACAGGCCTGAGGCAGCTCTCAGCTGGGGCCTGCTGGGGTGCAGAGCTGTCTCAGGGCTGCTCACAACTCCCCTCAGTGGGGTTCTGCCATCCCTCGGCTGCTGCTTTGGTGTTTGCCTTGACTCCCTGCTCCAGAAATCCCCCACTTCAAGGAAGTGATTATCATGGCCACCAACTGTGACTCCTGTGGGCACAGGACCAACGAGGTGAGCTGGGCAGAGGGCAGGGAGTGGAGCTCTGTGCCTCTGTCCCTGAGCTCTGCTTCCCAGCAGGGCTGCTGGGGAGGGAGGCTGCACCTGGGGCTTTCTGCTGGCTGCTGAGGCCACTGTCCCAGCTCTGGAGAGGGCTCTGGGCTGCTGGGCTGAGCCTGTTAAAGCACCGGGGAGGGCTGGGTGTGAGCTCACTGCCAGCTGTTCCCAGGTGAAGTCTGGAGGAGCCATCGAGGAGCAGGGCACCAGGATCACGCTCAGGATTACAGACCCTTCCGACATGACCAGGGATATCCTGAAGGTGCAGTGCCCAGGATCGCTGCCCTGCCCTCCTGTAGGGCGTGGGGGGCCCAGCACTGGCTCATGGGGGGCTCTCCCATGCAGTCAGAGACGTGCAGTGTGGAGATCCCCGAGCTGGAGTTCGAGCTGGGCATGGGAGCGCTGGGGGGGAAGTTCACCACGCTGGAGGGGCTGCTGAAGGACATCCAGGACCTGGTGAGTGCTCCTGGGGGCTCAGCCCCTGGCTGGCCCTGCTGGGGGGCTGGCTGCCTCACAGCTGCCTCACCTGCCCTTGCAGGTGGAGAAGAACCCCTTCACCCTGGGGGACAGCTCCACGGCCAGCAGGACAGGGAAGCTGCAGGAGTTCATTGGGAAGCTGCAGGACGTGAGTTTGCTCTGGGTTTTCCGTGCTCTGCGCGGGTCCAGGAGGTGCTGGAGGATTGGGAGGAGCCTTAATGGGACGTGCTGTGTTCCTGCAGATCATAGAGGGGAAGGCCCAGGCTCACTTCATCATGGATGACCCTGCAGGCAACAGCTACCTTCAGGTACAGCCCTGGGCCCTCGGGCTGCGCTCCCTGGGCAGTGTGGGGGGTTCATTTCCCTGGCCCGTGGTGGCAGTCGGGGTCCCATTGGAGCTCTGGGTGTGAGCAGATGCTGGAAACCCTGCTGGCTTTGTGGGGCTGCCCAGGGCTCCCAGCCTGGGGCACAGGGGAGTGCAGGGGCTGTGCCCTGTCCCCACAGAACGTGTATGCCCCGGAGGAGGACCCGGAGCTGAGCGTGCAGCGCTACGAGCGCACCTTTGAGCAGAACGAGGAGCTGGGCCTGAACGACATGAGGACAGAGGGCTACGAGGCAGAGCCGGCCTCGGGCCGGTAGCAGGGCCAGCCCAGCCCTGCCACCCCCTGCCCCAGCTGCGCCAGGGACCAGGACTTGTGTGGGGCCAGGGCTCCTCTGCCCTCCCTGGGCCGGGGAGCTGTTCGTGCCTGCAGCAGCGGCTCGGGTCTCCCCGCGGAGCTGTGCCATGAGCTGCTGGTGCTTTGGGGCACGGGGTGGCTCCCCAATAAAGCTGATTGAAAACTCTGATGGCACCCTGTCCTCTTGCTGCTCCATTCATAACTGTGACTGCCGCCCGGCCACGCCCACGGTCCCGCCCTCCGCTCCATTTATGGAATTGGCTGCCATTTAACCCGACCTACTGCCCCGCCCTCCACTCAATATATGGAATTGGCTGACATTTGGCCACACCTACAGCCCCGCCCTCCACTCCATGTATGGTATTGGGTACCGTTTGACCACACCTACTGCCCCGCCCTCTGATCCACTTATGGCATTGGCCGTCACTTGGACCCGCCTGCAGCCCCGCCCTCCACTCCATTTATGGCATTGGCCGCCTACAGCCCCGCCTCCCGCTCCATTTATGGCATTGGCCGCCTACAGCCCCGCCCCCGCTCCATTTATGGCATTGGCCGCCTACAGCCCCGCCCCCCGCTCCATTTATGGCATTGGCCGCCTACAGCCCCGCCCCCCGCTCCATTTATGGCCTGTCCGCGGCCTGGCCACGCCCATCCCTCTACAACTCCAGTGACCACGCCCATCTCAGCCCGCCACGCTCAGGCCCCGCCCCTTCCTGCCGGCGCCGCAGTTTTGCGTCAGAGCGCGATGGCGGCGCCGGGGCTGTCGAAGGCCGAGTACCTGCGGCGGTACCTGAGCGGCCCCGCCGAGTCCGGCCCGCCCCGCCGCCGCCGCAGGAGGAAACCGCCGGGCGGCACCGCCAGAGGCGGGTGAGTCCCGGGGCAGGGGCCGCAGGCGCGGCCCTGTGCGCTGCCCGGCCTTGGGAACCCCCCCGAGCGCACCGCCCCGAAACCCCCGCTCGGAACCGAGCCCCGAGCCCCCGGGGCCGGGACTCTCCCCGCGGCTGCCCCGCTGCTGATCCCCCTGGGCCCCCGGGGCTGCCCCGCGCAGATCCCCACGGGCCCCACGGGCCCTGACCGCGCCTCTCCCCGCTGCCAGGATGCGGATCGTGGATGACGATGTGAGCTGGAACAGCATCGCCGCCGCCCCGGAGAAGGAGGAGGAGGAGGACGAAGGGGACATGCCTGTGGTGAGCGGGGAGTCCCGGCAGACGCCCTCAGTCTGTCCTGGCGCTCACCTCGTGTCTCCCTTTGGGAAGAACTCGCTGGAGCGCCTCTCCCTGCCCTGTTGCGGCGGGTTCTGCCTCGGGGGTGGGCGGGAGCCCTGCAGGAAGGGGGGAGCTCCCTGCGGATCCAGGCAGCCCGTGCTCGGATGCAGGCAGCCCGTGCTCGGCGGGCCAGCACGGGGCTCTGTGCTCCAGAACAGCTGCTGGAGCAGGGCAGAGGGAGTGGCATTGCTGCTGCCTGTGTAAGGAGTGGGAATTGTGCCTTTTGCTGAGCCCCTGGTGCTCACTGGGTGTTTGCAGGTGGCAGAGTTCATTGATGAGCGCCCAGAGGAGGTGAAGCTCATGGAGGAATTCCGAACAAACACCAAATGGAAGCTCCTGGGAGGTGAGAGCAGCCCCTTCCACCCTCTCCCCAATGCCTGCCTTCTCCAAACAACAATGCAAGTTAAAAATAATCCTGGAGATGCTGGAGGGCTGCTGGGCCGTGCAGAGCCCTAATAATTGATTGCAATTGTCTTCCCTCAGATGAGGACTCACAGAGTTCAGATGTTTCGGGATCTGCCAAGTCTGTCACGAGGTATGGGGGAATTCCAGGCAGGAGTTCTGCTCTCTGCTTGTTTGGCTTTGTTTGTCTGGTTCTGTGCTTTGCTGGGAAATGTGGGCACTTCTCCCTGCTGGAGAGCCCCTGCCTGGGGCGGGCACTGGCAGCTCTGGGTGTTTGTGACACTGCCAGGGAGGTTGGGGTGATGGTCCCTGTGAGTTTGAGTGATGGTGGAGAGTCTCCCATTGCAGCTCTGCTGGGATCCAGGCTGCCTTGGAGGGTTTCTGGGCTCTGCTGGGGCTCAGGGCTGCAGCATCGCAATGAACCCACGCTCACAAGCTGTTCCCAGCTCTGGGGTCCTGCTGTGTTTTCAGACAAGCCAGACATGATGGGAGCTCACTGGCACCTTCTCTGCCCTCGCAGGCGGCGGCACCAGGACTCCCCAGAGCCCTCGGCCACAGCAGGGAAACACAACGGCTCCCTGGGGCTCTCTGCTCCCAGGAGACAGAGACACGACACCCCAGATTTGTCACCGCCCAGGAGACAGAGACACGACACCCCAGATGTGTCACCGCCCAGGAGACAGAGACATGACACCCCTGACCCATCCCCTCCTAGGAGGCACCGTCACGACACGCCAGACTTGTCATCTCCCAAAAAGCAGCGTCGTGACACCCTGGATCTGTCACCTCCGCGGCGGCGGCGGCGTCACGATACCCCCGACCCCTCACCTCCCAGGAGACAGAGACACGACACCCCTGATGTGTCACCTCCCAGGAGACAGAGACACGACACCCCAGACTTGTCACCTCCCCGGCGGCGACAGCGTCACGACAGCCCTGACCCATCCCCTCCCCGGAGACAGAGACACGACACCCCAGATCTGTCCCCTCCCCGGAGACAGAGACACGACACCCCAGATCTGTCCCCTCCCAGGAGACAGAGACACGACACCCCAGATCTGTCCCCTCCCAGGAGACAGAGACACGACACCCCAGACTCTGTCCCCTCCCAGGAGACAGAGACACGACACCCCAGATCTGTCCCCTCCCAGGAGACAGAGACATGACACCCCAGACTTGTCCCCTCCCCGGAGACAGAGACACGACACCCCAGATCTGTCCCCTCCCAGGAGACAGAGACACGACACCCCAGATCTGTCCCTCCCCGAGACAGAGACACGACACCCCAGATCTGTCCCCTCCCAGGAGACAGAGACACGACACCCCAGATCTGTCCCCTCCCAGGAGACAGAGACATGACACCCCAGACTTGTCCCCTCCCAGGAGGCAGCATCAGGATTTGTCACCTCGCAGAGAGAAGCCAGGGTCCCCGAGTGGGAGGAAGAGCAGAACAAAAGGTGAGTGTCACACGCTGTGTCCTGGGGACCCGCTGGGATCCACGCTGCCACAGGTGAGGGCTGTGGGCTGCTGGCACAGCTGGCACAGCTGGCAGTGTTTGTCTCTGTGGGCACAGCTGGGTTGTACTTGTGCACAGCTGGGTGGGAGTTCAGCCAGGCTGCAGTGCCTCTGCTGCAGCTTGGGCTGTGTGCACAGCGAGCCCCTGAGCGTGCTCCTGCTGGGGGAATCAGCAGACCCTCTTCTGATTTATCTCCTCCTGGGGCAGTCAGCAGACCTCACTCTGATTTATCTCCTCCAGGACGGGCTTCTCCCACCCAGAGGGACCAGCAGAGGTCACGGAGCCCCCCGGAGCACTCCCCACGCCACCGGGATGCCAAGGGCTCTCCCAAGAAGGTAAAGGTTGTTAGTCTCTTTCCCTTCCAGCTGTGAAAGCCGAATGATTGACAAACTGGGGGAGTTCTTGGCTCTAACAGGGCTGTCTCTGCCCTGCCCCGGTGGTTTGGGTCACCCCTCGCTCTGGCTGCCCCTCTCAGCCAGCTGTAAGTGGGATTTGTGTGTTCTCCAGGCTAGCACGATGTCATCTGGGGCCAAAGCGGGCCTGGTGTCAGCTGATGTGCTGCAGAGGGAGAAGCAGGAGCTCAGGAAGCACGAGAGGAACACCAAGCACCTGGAAGGTGGGAATGGAACACAGCCCGAGCCCCAGCTCACTTCTTCTCTGCTCTGTCAGGCCCTGGCACTGGGATGCTGCTGGGAGCATCACTGTGGAGCTGCAGCTGGACATGCTGCTGGAAACCTTGGCCAGGGCCTCTGTTCTGCTTGGGGATTTCAGAGCAATGCCAGGGAGGTCACAGGGAGTGGGAAATGCTTCTCTGCATGGATAGTGAGAGCTCAGGGTCTGTGTGGGGCAGCAGGGAAATCTGAGATCCTGCTTGGCTTTGGGACAGGCTCTTTGGGAGATGAGGACATACAAAAGAGAAGTCACAGTTAGTCATTGAATTGTCTGGAGGTGATAAAATGTTCCAGAATTGTGACTTGAGGCATGTGTCCCCACCAGAGGAATCCCGGAATGCTCAGACCGTGTTCCGAGACAAGTCCGGCCGCAAGAGGAACCTGGCCCAGGAGCAGCTGGAGCAGAGGCTGAAGGCTGAGGCAGAGGCCAAGAGAGAAGAGCAATATGCCAAGTGGGGAAAAGGGTGAGGAAGGGATTGCAAAGCACAGTCCTTGGGCCTCCCATCTCCTGCTGTTAGTTTGGGTCTGCTGCCAGACGGGCGTTGTGCTCTGAGCTTGAGCCTGGGACCAGCACATGTTCCACATGTCTGAAAACCCCTTCCCGTGCTGGAGGAGCTTTGGGAATGCTGCACAGGCAGTGGGAGTTGAGGGGTGTGACCCCTCCTGCACACTGAACCACTCCCAAGGAGTGCTGGCTGGGGTTTGGGTGACGCAGTGTGTTTTCCAGGCTGGCACAGGAAAGGCAGCAGCAGCAGAACGTGGAGGATGCAGTCAAGGAGATGCAGAAGCCCTTGGCCCGTTACATCGATGACCAGGACCTGGACCGAATGCTGAGGGAGCAGGAGAGGGAAGGAGACCCCATGGCCGCTCTCATCAAGAAGAGGAAGGCCAAGGAGAGCAAGGAGAAAGGTTTGCCTCTGGAACACACCTGTGTGTGGTTTCAGGTGTCAGCAGTGCAGAAATGCAGCTGCTGTTCAGTAAATAGCCTAGGGAGGACTTGTGGACCCTCTGGAGTTCCTGGCCTGTTACCAGTACCAGTTGCATGAGTTCTTAGCTGGGACAGCAGGGCCTGCTGACTGAGAACTCAGCACTTTGTCACAGTGAGCCCTTGGCAGCTGTAGCTGGCTGCCAGGAGCCTGTGCTGTCTACCTGCAGACACCTCCTGGGTGGGTGAGGATGTGATCTCCTGGCTGTGCTGGACACAGCTCCTCTGCTCTTTGTGTTCCAGAAAAACCCAGGTACAAGGGACCAGCACCTCCACTCAACAGGTTCAACATCTGGCCCGGGCATCGCTGGGACGGTGTGGACAGGTACTTGTTCCTGTTGGAATAACAGTTAAAATAAAGGAATTCTGCTTCAGGGCATTGCCAGTTATGGGGTGAGTGAGGGTGGTGGCACTGGAGGTTTGAATGGGTTCAGTTACTAATGGGTGATGGGACAGATGGGACAAGGGAGGTGAGGCACTTCAGAGGCATCAGCTCTTGGTAACCACAGGTCCAGGTGGAGACTGAGCCAGGGTAAATCAGTGGAAAGGTTGCAGTGGTCAGGAGAGCTGGTGGCAGCAGCTGCTGTCACTGAGTGTCCCTTGCAGGTCCAACGGGTTCGAGCAGCAGCGCTTCGCCCGCATTGCCAACAAGAAGGCAGTGCAGGAGCTGGCCTACAAGTGGAGCGTGGAGGACATGTAGGGACAGCTCCTGCAGTGCCCCACAGGCACCACCTCTGCCACAGCCCTGAGGAATGGCCTGCTCTCCCTGCAACCAGCCCTGTGCTCAGCATTCAGCAGCCCACTGGGCCATCTTCTGAGAGACCAGGCTGGATTTCCCTGGCGGCCAGAGCCTCCAGCTCCGTGGGGAGGACACTGGTTGCTTGTTTGTTTTCTAACAAACTTCTGTTCTACGCCAAATGACTTCTGAGGGCAGTCCCAAGTCTTCAGGTGTCCGAAATCTCAGGTGCAAATCTGCTGAACGCTTGGGCTTGGGAGAGTTACCCTCATGCCGTGGGTCAGTCTGCTCCAGAACTCAGGTTAAGTGGAACTCCTGAACTTTTGTCAAGTTTATGCAGTTATTTTGCCATGTAGATCCCAGAGTTATCAACGTGCAGGAAAGTTCAGACTCAGCTTCTCCTGACCCTGCCCAAGCAGGAAACTGCGCAGGGAATGCTCTGGCACTGGAAGAGAGACCTGCAGTGCTGCACTGGGCAGCAAGATCTTCAGGAGCCTCAGCAATTCTGCAGGGCTCCATTTCTACTGGAAGTAAATGTGCGGAGAGTTAGGACTTGAAACCTGGAATTGCTTCCCTCATAGTTTGGAGCAGCTGCTTCCCCCAGACCCCTCTGGATTTGGGGCAGATCTCAGCACTTGGCTCGCTCTGGTGGGAGGTGTAACAACCCTCTCCTGTGATCAGATTTGTCAGTCTCGGAGCTTCCCTTAATCCCTGTGAGCCAGAAAGCACTTGAGAAAATAAATACAGTTGTTCTTGTTGAGGTCCCAGGGAGCAGGGAAGAATGCAGGCAGCAGTTTCCATGGAGATGCCTTGGCTGCAGCAGTGGGCAGGGCAGGATCGCTCTTTGCAGGGATTCTCCAGCCCTGGGAGGGCCGTGGGTGGGGGGAACAGCAGCACAGTCTGCTCTGGAGTGCCAGACTCTTGGGACTTCCCTGCTTTTCATCCCTGTGTCACATTTCCAGCAGCCCTGGAATTGGTGTATTCACCCAAAAATTCCATTAAAAAACCCCCAAAAATTCCAATAAAAATTCTCTTTAAAAACCTTCCAAAACAATCAATTAATAATCCCTAAAAATTACCTTTAAAAATCCCCAAAAATGCCATAAAAAAAAAAAAAAATCCTTTTAAAACCCCAAAAATCTCAAAAAATCCTTTAAAAATCCCCAAAAAACCTCAAAAATTCAATTTCAAACATCCTAAAAATTTCCATTAAAAATCCCCAAAATTCCCATTAAAAACCCTAAAAATTCCCCCAAAAATTCCTTAACACCAGCAATTCCATTAAAAATCCCTAAAAATTCCCCAAAAATATCCCCAAAAAGCCCTCAAAAATTCCTGAAAAACTAAAAAAAAAATTCTTTAAAAATCCAAAAAAATTCCCAAAAACTACCAAAAATTGCATTGAAAAAACCCCCCATTAAAAATCCATTCCATTAAAAATCCCCCAAAAAAGCTTTAAAAAAACCCCAAAAAATTCCATTAAAAACCCTCAAAAATCTTTTAAAAAACCCAAAAATTCCATCAAAAAATCCCTAAAAATTCCATTAAAATTCCTTTAAAAAGCAGAAAAAAAAAATCAATAAAAATCCCTAAAAGAACCCCGCTGTCGCCATCCTCGCGGCCCCGCCCCTAATCCCGCCTTTACGAGCTCGCCCACCAGCGCCGCCGCGGCCCCGGCCCCGCCACAGCCGCTCCTGCGGCCCCCGAGTCCCCCGAGTCCCCGCCGACACGGCGCCGCCGGTGGCCCAGGTCCCGTCGCTGCCGCGTCCTTGCAGCTCCCTGCGGCTCCCGGATCTGCGGTGCCGAGCGCGCCTGGCGCCGCTCCAGCGCAGCCTCCCGGCAGCCACCCCAGCTCCCGGCGGCTCCGCGCCGCGCTCCAGCCTCCCGCCACCCCGGGAGCATCTCCCGCGGACCAAGCCGCCGCCCCGCCGCCGCCCGTGGGCGCTTTCCCGCTCCTGCCGCCGCCGCTGCACGGCGGGCCGAGCCGTCCCTTCCCCAGCGCAGCCTCGCGCTTCAGAGCCGCTGGATGGCGCGGCTCCGCCGCCTCCTGCAACCACGGACGTCCTGTCGTTCCCTTCCACAACCGCAGCCGCAGCCCGCTTTCCGTTCCCGCAGCTCCGCCGCTTCCCCCCGCCCCGCGACCGCCCCGCCCCGCCCGCCACGTTCCCGAGGGCCAATGATTGCTGAGGTGTAATTTAGCAGTTGTGATGAGAGTGATGGTGAGTTGGTGTGTAAGCTGAAGGGGGTGTTAGTGGTAGATGAGTGTTGTTTTCTGTGTGCTTTTGTTGTTTTGGGTTTCCTGTAACAATAAAGCAACGTGTAATGAAAATAGGAAAAGGTTATCATCTTGTGTTAATAGGTGTACTGCTCTGTACTGCTCTGTATTTGCATTAGCTGCTGCATCTCCCTGTATTGCTCTATATGTAAATTAGATTTTTACCAGTATGTCTATGGATTGCATCTGCACTTGCATTTCTATACACTGTTTCCATGTATTTTGCTGAAGTAAATAAAAACATTCATTTAATAAAGTTGAATCACCCCTAATAAAGATACCCCTTGCCCTTCCCCTACCCCCACCCTGGCTCTTGTCTTTTTTTGGTGTGGTTTTGTAATTTCTTTCTGCTGTATTTCTTCCTTTTGCTCCTCACTTTACTTTTCTATTTCTAACTTAATTTTCATCTGTCTCTAACCCTTTGTTTCTGTTTCTCACTCTTTCTGGCACTGTGTCTCTGCTTCTGTAACTCTATTTCCATCTGCTTCCTTTTTTCTGTTTGTCCGCTTCACTCTTTCTGTCTGACTGTATTTATTTTTCTCTCTTCTGTCTATACTTTGCACCTTATTCCTTTTTTTATAACTTTAACCCTCAGTCTTCTTTCTTCTTTTCCTGTGTTCTCCTTTTCCTTGGTTTGTCTTTTCTGCTCTTAGTCTTTTCCTTTTTCACTCTAACCCTAAGTTTTCCCTTTAACTCTAATCCTAACCACTTTTCCCTCTAACTCCTGTCCTTTTTCAGTTTTCCACCCGGCTTTTATTTTCACTCCCTCTTCTTCTTGTTTACTCGGTCTCTCTTCTTGTTTTCTGTCTCTCTCGCCTTCTTTTCTCTGCCTCTCTCCTTCTTGTGTGTTCACCTGTAAATAAACCCTTTCTTTTTTTGCTCGATTCTGCGTGCTGGTGGTTTTTGTTTTTCCAAGGCAGCTGAACCATTCCCAGCCCTGCCGCACCTGCTGGGCAGGAGATGGTTTGGGAGCAGGGGGTGCTGGTGTGAGGTGGCAGCACATTTCCAGGCAGCTGCTTCCAGTTGTGCCTCCCACTTCTGGCACCAAGGCCCTGTTCCATTCCCCCCTGTAACCTGAGGCAGCTGCAGCCTCCACAAGTGCAGTTCCACTTGACACATTCGTTTTTGCTCTCACTTAATCTGAGTGCTGCTGGAGATGTGAAGAACCTGCTGTGGAATGATTGGATTCGCCCTGGTGGGCAGAGCTGGATGCTGGTTCTTCCCCCACCTGCCTGGTGACAGTGGCTGCTCTTGCAGAGCCACAGCTGCCAGCAGCTGCCTCGTGCCACTCTTGGGACTGGAGGCTGCTCTTAAGGAGGCAGAGCACTTTTAAATGCTGGTACTAAACAAAATGTGCTGAAAATGGCATCAGGTTCTGCTCTTGCAGCTGGTTTTGGAAGCTGGGGTTTTAAAATTTTAGAGGCACTACCCGGGGGACCTCCTCGTTCTTCACAATGCTGCATTTATACATCTGTTACTTGTTTGCTACCAGGTATTGTATTTTTAAGAGATCTCTGTGAGGAAAGGGGGCTCACGTGGTGAGCACCTCCCGCCCTGATCCCATCCCGTGTGCTGTGTGGAGAAGGGAGCTGGGTTTGTCCCTGTGCCCTTGTTCTGCATCGCACATCCCCCGTCCCAGCTGTCTGAGCAGTTCTGGCAGCAGAGCAGCTGGAAAGCGCTGTGGGATCCTGTGGGATGAGCTGGGTGATGGAGATGGAGCAGTGACACCAGCACTGGATCTCTTCATTAGTGGTTCTGGAAAGGGCAGAGCCCCGGTCTTGGCATCGAGCAGCAACTTTGATTAGCTTTAACCCAAAAAAAATGAATATTAAAATCTTAATTTAATTTAAACCACTGTCATTCACAGTCATGGCAAACAGCAAGCAGAGTAATTATTATGCAAATGAGACAGATAGAAAAATGATTAATAATTGCGCAAATTAAAAATTATTGTAAACATCCTGTGAGTGGTGATAAGTCGGGGAGGAGCGAGCGGGGGAGGCAGCGGGGCTCAGCCACCTCCTGCATCCCGATTTCCTCATTAGCAGGAGCAGCAAACGAGGAGCCCAGGGCTGCCTGGGGGAGCAGGCCCAGGCTGGGGATCTGCTCCAGCTTCTCTCTGCTGTGAGAAAAGCTGGGTTTAACCATTTCCCCCTTCCTGGGGTCCCTGTGCTCCTGTGTGTCTGTGTGTCCCTCTGCAGCCTGCCAGGGGATGCCAGCAGTGCTCCCCAAAGCTGCTACTGGCCCTGGGAGCTCCCCCCAACAATTACCAGCTGGTTTGTCGGCTGTTTCTCTCTAATTGCACAGCCCTATTTCCCCACTTTTCCTTTTGTGCTTTTTCCAGGGATCAGGGTAATTCCAGTGCCAGGCTCTCGCTGGCTCCTGAGCTTCCAGGGGCACCGCTGGTGTCAAGGACGAGCAATTAACCCGGCCTCGCACAGCGTAATTAGATTTTTGTTGATGAGCTCGTGGTAATGTGTTTAGTTTAGATTAAGAGCTTAATTCCTGGGGTGTGACACTGCCTGTCCCTGGGAGCCCACAGGAGTGGGGCTGGTCCTGGGAGGGGACCCTCGGCCACCACCCTGCCTGTGTGTCACCTGTCCCCACAAAGGTGAATGTGGCTGCTCCTCCCAGCTGCCTCTTGCCTCTTGTTTCTTTCTAGCAGCTCCAGCAAAGTGTTTTTTGGCAGTGTTGTGTTATTGCTCCGTTTCCTGCCGAGTTCTATTATTTTTTAATTAAAAAGAGCCTGAGATTTGTCATTTAACGTCTCTCTGAGCGGCAGCAGCTGCAGGTCGTGGGTGCTCGGCAGAGCTGGCGGCTCCCTGAGTCATCCCGGGCTCCCAGCATGGATCACCTGGGCATGGGGGCACGGTGGGGCTCCCCCTGGGCACAGACACCCCCTCTGCCTTTTGGGGAAGAAGAGTTTTCCCTGAGGACTCCATCCCACAGCAGGGCTGGCAGTGAGAATCCCTGAGACTGGCAGGTTAGTGATTGTATATGCATATGTGCACTTTCCCTAATTATGGAATAATTAGGGACACGCAGAGATAAAAATTACTAATAATATTTACTCTAGACTCTATTTTTTTTTCAATAACCTCTCTCTCTCTTCCTCCTTCACCGAGTCTTGGTGGAAATAACTTTGCAGATCCCAGCTAATGAATATTTGTAAATGCAAGAACATTCGGCGCCGGAATATCCAGAGGGCATCCTCTCTCTGCCTTGTAATTTTTTTTCCACCAGATATTTAATATTTATGGTTCCACAGCCTGGTGAATAAAGAGCCACACGCAAACCCCCAGGAGCTCGGGGGCCGGGATATTTATGGCGCTTCCTCTTTTCCTTTTCAATTACAAAGACACCTCACATAATTAAGTGCTAATAACCTTGTTAATCTAAAATTGATACTCTTTCTCCTGGCTATCTCTTAATAGAATTAAAAACAGATTAATAATCAAGGGTAGGAGAAGTTGCACGGGATGCAGGGAGAGGGGGCCACGCTCCGGAGCTCTGGGGAGCCAGGCTGGGATGGGCAGCGCCAGGAAGGGGCTGCCAGGGAGCTCTGCTTCCCCCGTGCTCTTTACTCTGCTTAAATTTTTAAGACAAACAGCCATGTAACACCGTCTCCTAATGAAACTGTTTTATGTTAATTAATTATGTATCAAGGCTCATTTTCATGCGCGGCCCGGCTCCGCTTCCCCTCCGCCGAGCCTTTGATCTGTCAGAGGCTAAACGGGAGATAAATAATCAAATGGAGAGGCAGCCTGGATGGAAATAAACACGGTGTAGATGCGTTATCTGGAGGGTGAGCAGGGCCCTGGTCATGGGGCTCAGGCCTCAGGGCTCAGCCACTCTCAGCTGCACCCCTGGGCTGGGGAAAGGTCCTGTGCCTCAGTGTCCCTGGGGACAGCACCGCGTCCTGTGCCTCAGTGTCCCTGCAGCCCCACTCCAGCAGAGGATGTGGGAACAGCCCATCCCTTCTGGACAGGTGGAAGGGATGCAGGTGAGCACCTGTGCCCTCACCGTGCCCTCACCTGTGCCCCCACCTGCCCCACCTGTGCCCCCACCTGTGCCCTCACCTGTGCCCCCACCTGTGCCCTCACCTGTACCCTCACCTATGCCCCCACCTGTGCCCTCACCTGCGCCCCCACCTATGCCCCCACCTGTGCCCTCACCTGTGCCCTCACCTGTGCCCCCACCTGTGCCCCCACCTATGCCCCCACCTGTGCCCTCACCTGTGCCCCCACCTGTGCCCCCACCTGTACCCTCACCTGTGCCCTCACCTGTGCCCTCACCTGTGCCCCCACCTGTACCCTCACCTGTGCCCCCACCTGTGCCCTCACCTGTGCCCCCACCTGTGCCTCCGTGGGTGGCAGAGGGGAGGGAGCAGCCCCGGGTGGCTCCCATGGCACATCCTCGCTCGGGCGGCAGTGCCAGGACCAGCCGGGGCTCCGGGCACTGCCACCCTGCAGCCACCAGCCCGGCCGTGCCTGTCACCCGGCCCGAGCCGCAGCAACCGAAGGGAGCGCTCCGAGAGCCGCGTCCCCTCCCGCCTTGCCCCGGGCCCTGCCTTTGGGCTTCTGAAAGCTCTGCCCCAGCGCTGCCGGCTCTCGTTAATCCGTACATCCCAGCCGGGGCTGCCGAGCATCCTTCAGGAGCCCTGGGGATCGCTCACAGCCAGCGGCGGGGCAGGGGGCTCGGGGCTGCCCAGGACACAGCACGGTCCCTTGGCATGGGAGCTGCTGGGAAGGGGTGGGATGTCCCTGAGCAAGGATGTGCAAGTCCCTGAGCAAGTGAGCAACACGTGGTGATCACTCAGAGGTTGGACTTGATGACCCGGGAGGTCTTTCCCAACCGCAATGATTCTGTGGTTCTGCAAAGAAAAGGCCCTCCCGCAGCAACATCTCCCACGTGCCACTTGTGTGCGAGCAAGGAGAAGAGATTTGGCAAGAAAACCCACAAAAATCGAGCAGAGAGGGTGCTGCCGCACTCTGCGGAGCGGAATTTGCCTGCCGAGGTCCTCCCTGTGCCTCTGTGGCTGCAGCCTGGGATTCCCTGC
The DNA here is from genome assembly GCF_901933205.1 of Camarhynchus parvulus. Lineage (NCBI taxonomy): Eukaryota > Metazoa > Chordata > Aves > Passeriformes > Thraupidae > Camarhynchus > Camarhynchus parvulus. Next base: position 786,790 of record NC_044594.1, on the reverse strand, counting down.
TCGGCCCAGGCGTGGCTCAGCATCCTGCCAGCCAGCTAATCAGGTCAATGCATTTTTAACGGGGCATAGGAAATCTTTATATTTTCTGTCAGGCTCATTCTTCTCCCCCGTCTCTCTGTGGGGGCTGAATTATTTAATGCTGAATATCAAGCAGGGCTGGTTTCCCCGAGCTGGCTGCTGACTGTGCATTTCAGGGCTGCTGAGATTGGCAGTGGCTGCGCTCAGCCGGCCCGGGGGAACCCGAGCAGCAGCACTTCACCTGCCTGCAGCCAGATTTATGGAACACCTCGGGTCCTTCTGGGCGTCTGAATTAGGGGGACAGGTTTGGAGAAGGGATGGGCAGGGCCAGAACGGGGCGCTCACAAATCACACCATGCCCAGTGCCCCTAATGCACCCCTGTGTGCCGCCAGAACGTCAGCTGGAGTTTGGGGTTGATCTCCATGCTGGGGAAGGGGTTTGGGGGTGATCTACACACTGGGGAAGGAGTTTGGGATTGATTTCTACACTGGGGAAGGAGTTTGGGTTTGATTTCCATGCTGGGAAGGCTGGGAGAGCAGAGCAGGATGCCAGGGGATCCAGCAGCCTCAGCTCAGCACATCCCCGCTCTGGGGCACCGCGGTGGGCAGGGCTGGGGTGGCAGGGACCCGTGACAGCGGGCACAGGTCGTGTGTGGCCAGGAGCAGCCCTGGGCACTCAGACACAAAGGGCTGGCTTGTGTATCGGGGTTTATCTCTCCCATTAATGGCTTTCTAAATTGGTGGCAGTGGAGCAAAAAACCCAATCTGAACTCGGAGCATGCATGATTACTATTGTAATAACCTTGGCTAATAAGAATATGATGTGGTGTTAGGCTGGGAAAGAAAACACATTTCTCATTAGCTTTTTGATTAATTACTCCACATAATTTCCTAGGGGGACATGCCTGGGACTGATTGCCTTTGCTTTTGACGCGTGGAAGTGGTTTACCTTAAGTTAATAATTTTCTCGGTGACATTTTAATGGCAGGCCTCAATTAATCTCCAGTCACGGGGCAAAGGCCAGGCCCCCACCATCCTCTGGGGGCTCAGAGCACCCCCCTTGCCCACCCTTCCCCAGGACAGGGCACAGGAGCTGCCTGGGGCTCAATGTTAAGGTCAGGCTTGGGCAGCCCTTGGCAGAGGTTTGGGCTCCAAGGTCCTGGACCCCCTGCCCTGCCCCACACGTGATGCTGTGGCTTCTCAGGGCTTTGAATAGCTGGGAATGCAGCAGCTGTGCAGCCCAGTGCTCCCCCAGCACTGCCAGGGATCCAGCTGTTCCCAGGCATATGTTTACATGGCCTGGAAGCACCGATTTCCTTCCGTGCCTTATAATATAAATATTTTACAGGAGCTAAAATATTCAACACTCGTTTGATGTTGCCACATGGAGCGGGATCAAATGAGGGTGGGAAGGAGGGGAAAACAGGAGAGGGGAGCAAGCAGAGCCTCATTTGTTTTCCTGCCTGGAAATGGAATGATGCTGCATATTTCTGCATCAGGAATCACCCGGAACAGTGATCTCTGCTCCCCAGCAGGTGCCGGGCTGGGGCAGCTCTGCAGGGCATCCCTGCTGTGCCTGGGGATGGGGCTGTCCCAGGGGCTCCTCCTGCTCCTGGGATGTGCATCCCACGTCCCAGGTGCATCCAAACCCGCCCTGCACTCTGCAGCCGAGCTGTGCTCTACACAAACTTTAAAACATGGGCAGGTCGGGCCGAACTCCTGCCAGCTGAAATGTCAGGGTAATTCCAGGCCTTGCCCTGGCATTCCTGGGGCTGGTGCCTCGGTGCTGGGCTGGAGGGATGGGGATGTGGGTGGGCACGGCCGGGCAGCACCCCTGGGCACGCTCACCTGCGGCAGGTGCTGGCTGGGAGGAGAAGAGCCAGCAATATTTATGTTTCCATCCAAATGCATGGATCAAAGCTGACACTTTAATCTGCTCAACAACATCTCAAGGATAAAAAAGTTGCAGGCAAATCACAGGCCTAAATTGGTAATATATTTCTGCTTGTCAGTTGACAAATCACTTTACAAACCCCTTCTGCATCTTCCCTCAGTCCCTGGTTTGCTGCTTTGGGCTGTGCCAGCCTTCATCCCTGGGTGCTGTGGTGTTTGTGCCACACTCCTCCTCAGGAGGGAGGCGCTGGAGCTCAGGGCAGGCTTCGGCAGCAGCTGGGTGAGCTGGGGCTGCTGGTGCTCAGCTCTTCTGCCTGTCCCAAAGCAGTTTCACTGCCCCAGCGAGGCTGGGGACGTGCCCAGCCCAGCCCACCGTGCTGATGGTGGCACAGCAGCCCTGTGGATGCAGGCCAGGTTCCAGTGGGGAGCCAGGAGTCCCTGCCAGACCCAGCTCAGAGCAGAGGGATCCTGCAGGGAGACAGCACTCGCTGCCAAGGGCTTTTTCTGCCTTGACTTCTTTTTATTGAGTTTCTTTTTCTCTTCTTTCTCTCTCCTGGCCAGTGCCAGGCCAAGTTGATGAATTATCCCAATATATATTCTGTCTGGAAAGAAAACACATATCATATGTATCTTTGACAAGTTATTATTCTTCCTTATCAGAATATGTGTGCATCCAGCCCGGCCATAACTCACCCCCGGCGGGATCCAGCCCTGCTGGGATGCTCCGGGTGCGGGGACGGGCAGGGGAGGGGGCCTGGGCGGAGGCGAGAGCACCACGTCGAGCTAATTCAGCGCCTGCCTCACCTCCAGCTGATTGCTGCAAATTAAATTTCACGCCAATGAGCCGGAGGAGGCGGCGTGCAGTGCAGGGGGAGAGGGGATGGTGCGGGCACGCTGGCACAGCTCCTGCCCCAGCAGGGGCACTGGGGGTCTGCCCGACCCCTGGGCTGGCCCTGAGCCCCCCAACCCATCCTGTCTGAGCCCCTGGGCTGGCCCTGAGCCCCCCAGCCCGTCCTGCCCATGGCCCCTGTGCCCCCACAGCGGCGGTGCCAGGCTTGGGCAGAAGTCAGAAATCAGAAATCAGAAATGAGAACTCAGAAATCATTCCCAGACGGGTGAGCAAACATTTCTGGCAGTTCCTCCCGCAGTGCCAGCCTCAGGCCCTGCAGTGAAGCCCAGCAGCAGAGCAGCTCTGTCCGCAGCAGGACAGGGCGCGGGGCTGGGCTGCTCGGGGTGCAGGGTGGGCTCTGCCAGGTGCAGCCATCCAGGTGTGCTCAGCATGCCTGGATGCAGGGCTGCCAGCAGCAGGAGCGCTCCCATCCATCCCCGCTGCAGAGCCTTTAATGTTGGACTTATTAAGATAATAACTGCTCCATCTCTGCCGGTTTGAAACATGATCTAATAGGAATCTTACAACAAAAGTTGCCAAGCAGCCAGGCCAGGATTTACTAATAGACTCCGAGCGTGCTGTAACTGAGATGGAAATTAATTTAGTGATTAGGAGATTAATAAATGGAGCAGAGCCTATCCTTTCCTTGAAAGGCCGGGAGGAAGCTCTGGGATGTGGCATTCCCGTGGCGCCTTCACGGGAAGTGTTCAACTCTTTAATCTCCACGCTTCCTCCCGGCTCTGGGGCGAGGCTGCAGGAGAAGCTGTGCTGCCTCATTTTCTCTTAAATCCCATCTTCCTCCCCAGCTGTTTGTCAGAATTCTTTTGTCTTCACAGACACCTGAGCCTGGCACCTGGGGAAGAAATTCCCGATCCGCCCCCTCCGAGCCGCCTGAATCCGGGCCAGCGGCAGCACTGGGAGCACAGGGGGGGAAGGAGGGAGTGGTGCTTGGAGCCTGCCCCTCTTTGTTGCTGCTGGTTCTGCTCAGCAGCAGCTGTGCATCCATATTTATTGAGGGGAAGGGAAGGAAAACTGTCGGTAATCCCAGGGAAGTGGAACGTCTTGCAATTACCCAGGCAGCTTGGCCGGCGTGGGCGCACAGGGGATCCAGGGAGCCCTGGGTCACCCCGAAGGGCAGATGGGAAAGGTGGGGTGTTAAACATGCTCTGAGCACTGCAGGGGGAAAGGGGATTGATGCACAAGGGGAGCTGGTGGCCTCCTGCCCTGTGGCCCCTTGGCTGGGGTGAGGTGAGAGCTGCTTCCCTCCCGAAATGCTGCTGGGACCAAAGGCCAGGGTGGGAGATGGTGATGACAGGGAATGTGGCAATAATGCCCAGGGTGGGAGATGGTGATGACAGGGAATGTGGCAATAATGCCCTGGCTGTGCTCGGAGCAGTGGCCAGAGTGGCTGAGGTGGGCAGCCAGAGGGACATGCCCACGCTCTGAGGGTGTGAGATGCCCTGCGTACCCCTGGGCCAGGGGCAGGATATGGAGCTCAGGACACCAACAGAGCTGGCAGCTGCTCTCTGCTGGCATTTCCAGAGGGGAAACGTGATCTCTTACAGATGCTGATAAGGCTTCTGAGCGAGGGCAGGAGTTGGAGATGAAGGGGAGCGTGTGTGTGCGTTTCTTCTCCCTCGCCTTTTCTCTCCCCTGCTATCTCCAGCACAGCCTTGCAGGAAGAAAAGCTTGTGGGCATCTGTTCTTTGCCTGTGCCTTCCCTGGGGACCATCAATATGCAGGGACTGTTACCTGGGCAGGGGCCTTTCCCTCTGTTCCTCAAGGTCACGCCAGGAGCTCCTGGCTGCTGAGGAAGGTCCTGGAGCAGAGCAGGGATGCTTGGGCAGAATGTGCTGCCCTGGCAGAGGAGGAGGATGAGGATGGGTTCGTGTTGGGGTCATGCTGGTGGTGATAGAGTGCAGCCAAATCCGTGGTGCAGTATTTTCCCAGTGGGAAATCCACCCTCCTGCCCTCAGGGAGTGAAGGTGGGTGGAGAGCATCCCTGCTGAGGACATGGCTTTGTCCATCCCTGCTCCCCAGCTCCTGGCACTGGGATGAAGGCAAATATTTGGAGAACGGCAGAGCCCGGCTTGCTTCAGACAGAGCCGGCAGCCTCTCGGAGGCTGGGATTAATTTGAAGGAATTTACTGGTGGGGTTTGTGGCAGAGAGAACAGTTTGCTTATTTCACACTCGTATGGCCACCTGCTACGAACTGTTTGTTCAGTTTCAAATTCTTTAATTAAAATCAACATAAAACAGATTGAAAACATCCCAAGAAGGGGATGCTTGATTTGCTGGAGGATATTGCAGCAAACGAGCCAAAGCACTCAGAGGACACCGGATCAGGGAAGAGCCCTGGGCGGACACTCGGGTCTGCCTGTGCCACCGGCCTGGGGCTGGGGGCAGGTGGCCCTGGGGCACCTCAGCCCCAGCACCGAGGCAGAGCGGACGTGCTGCCTCCTCCTTTATCAGGATTCCCTCGCCAGCGTGGCTGTCCCGCGGCGGGCGCAGGCGCGCGGTGGCGGCTCAGCCCTCGGCGGAGCTGATCAGAGGCCTCCTCCAACAAACATCAAAGCTTCAATTAACGGGGGCCGCGTGCGACCCTCTTGCAGAGCGCAGATAAGAATAGAAATTTCCCTTGGAAAGCGGATTTGTGTTTGGCTGCGTGTGCCGGGCGGTAAATGACCTGCGCCGGAGAGGGGCCGGGGACAATTACGGTGCTCATTGGGAGCCGGTTATCTGAGGGAAACAGGCGCGCTGCTATTTAGCTGTCTAATATCCCAGTGGGAGGGGAGGCGGAATTAAAACCCGTCTCTTTTCAGAGCCATTTCAATCTGAAGGATTCTTCCTTTATGCGGTGGCTTTTCATTTCAAGGGGCTTCTTCCTCTCTCCCGGGCCCTGATTTGCGTGTGGCCGCCTGCAATGGAGAAGGGCGGCGAGGGGAAGGAGGGCTTGGCTGGGTCTGCACCCTGCCATGGAGCCTCAGGGTGCTCGGGGAGAGGAGCAGCCTCTCCATGGATTCCTCCCAGTGCCAGCATCTCCCGCTCCGATCCTGGTGAAACAACAGCAACCACGCGGTGCAGAAAGTTAATCCAGAGCCAGACGGGCATTTAATCACTGGAAAGGTTAAAACAAGCCCTCCCCGGCTGTGCACGGCTCCCGCCAGCTCCCGGGCTCCTGCGGGCCTGGGAGACCCAGAGCACCACGACTGTATTGATTCAATTATTCTCTACAATGTAATACTCTGCATTTGTGTGATAGCAACAAACAGAGTTGAAAGACGTACAAAAATAAATGATCTGAAAGTTAATATGGCTGAATGAGCAGCTCTGAATGAGGGGAGAGCGCTTTGGTTTTACATTGTGGAATCAATGGCGTGCAGAACAATGTCCTCCCTTCCCCGGGGCCCCGGGGGCCCTGCCTCAATCGATCACTATGCAAATTAATTGAATTCATGAAACCTGCATCACTGGGTAATTGATGCTTCTTATAATTACCTCCAAGTTATGAGCTTTTAGGGGATTTCATTGATCCCTGCTCGGGGCCGGGGCCAGGGCAGGTTCCGGGGGTGAGGCTGAGGCACCGGGGGCTCATGGGGATCCCTGGTGTGCCAGCCACTGCCCAGAGCCTGGATGCTGTGTGGATGCAGCCCCTCAGGAAAGCACCTTCCCCTCCTCGGGGCCCAGAGGATGCAGAGGTGGCAGCGACAGGTGGCCAGGCCAGCCGGGCCTGGCTGGTGGCTGCTGGGAGCGAACAGGTTGTATCCAAAGGGATAATAGGCTTATACAGCGCATTATTTAAGAAAAAGGGACAGGCAATTGAGCTCTGCAGACTAATTAGATTAAACTGATGAGCTCATCAGTATTGTGTGTAATTAAGATCAGAGCTAATTGCAGCACTTTGATGCCCTGCCTTACCCGAGGTGTCCCTTGCCCAGCTAGTGGGAAGTGGCTGGGCTGCCTGGGCTTCTGCTCCCTCCAGGGAAGAGCTGGGGCCAGGCACGAGGGAATCTGGAGGCTTGAGCAAAGAGATTTGTGCCAAAGGGAGAGAGCAAAGGGGGAATGGGATGGGCTGCATGGAAAGTTAGAGAAGCAGAAGCCGGCCCAGTTTCCAGTGGAACCGCAGCCATTTCTTCCTGGAGGATGGACAGGATTTATCCAGGTGGACACTGCTCCAGGAGACAGACAGTTCTGGCTGTGGTGTGGCAGCAGGAGCAGCCTGGGTTCAGCTTTTATCCTGCTCTTCCCTGCTCCTGTCTGATCTTTCCTCTTGCTCCTGCACCGCCACCTCCTCCCCGCTTCTCTCCCGTTATCCGCCCACCTCGCTTCTCTCTCCCGCTGTCTCACCTGCCTCACCCTCCTGCTCCCCCTCCCCGACACAGAACCGATTTGTGCCCCTCCAGGCCCTCCAGGGCTCCGCTCCCGGGCCCTCTGTGCAGCTCTGGGCAGGGCAGGGGCTCCCACCGTCCCTGCCGAGCCCCTCCCGATGCTCCCCTCCCGCTGCCCGCTCCCTCCGTTCGTTCGGGCTCCTTGTCTCCGTCTCCAAGGTTACACCAACCGCTTCCCGCTCCTCTCCCGAGCTCCCAGCGGGATTTCCCGATGCTGTTCACCAGTCGGGTTTTGTTCCTCGCTGCCTTTCCCAGTTCTCCCGCACCTTTCTGCATCCTGCCACCGCATCGTTCCTCGGAGAGCATCGCTTGCCCTGACTGAAGGGAGGGCAGGGCTTTGCAGCACCTTCTCTCTAGAGAAATCCCCCATAACTCAGGGCTGAGCATCCAGGACCCCTCCAGGGCACCCTTGGCTGAGCTGGCGGCCCTCGGGGGTCCCTGGGCAGCTCCCCCGAGGTGGGGTGGGTTCCTGCAGGGGCTGCCTTTGGAGAGCTGCTCATCCTGGTGGGGATCCGGGCAGAGGAGAGCAAACGTGAACATACAGCATTTCCTTCTTTATTGTGGACATACAGCATTTCTTTCTTTCTTGTGAACATACAGCATTTCTTTCTTTCTTGTGGACATACAGCATTTCTTTCTTTCTTGTGAACATACAGCATTTCTTTCTTTATTGTGGACATACAGCATTTCCTTCTTTCTTGCTGGCTGTGGTGGCAGGAGCAGGCTCAGCCCTGGACAGCAGCCCTGAGGTGCCTCTCTGCCTGTCCTTCCTCACAGTGGGGCTCCCCAGGGCTAGAGAGGGGCTGGGAGTCCCTCCAGCTGCCCCTGCAGCCGGTGTCCCCATGGCACACCCCTTTGGGCGAGCATTTGGGGACAGTGCCTCGAGAGAATGACAGGGAGGTTTGACTCTACTCCTTTCTGCGAGGCTCTCCGGTTCTTACGGCCCGGAAAGTGACGGGGGTGGGGGAAGCGGGCGAACCCCAAACCTCTTCCCAGATGCACAAGCAGCCTGAAATATCTCTGGCTTCTCTCTCTGCAATAACTGCAGGGAACAGGAGCAGATGTTTATAGGTCACGCTGCTGGTTTTTCCCTTTCTTTTCAACCGAGTGTTTATTTTTCTCCAATTTCCCCTGCTAGCGGGGATTCGGGTCGCGTTGTCCCCATTCCGCGGGCGGCAGCGGAAAGCCCGAGAGGTGCCCCCGTGCTGGGGGGGATGTCCCGGGCACAGCGGGCCCCGGCAGCGGAGCAGGGACGCGGAGCCCGGGGGGACACGGGCAGAGGGGTGGGCGGGCGAGCCCCGGGCTGTCCCCGCGGCGCGGACGGGAGGTGGCACTGCTGCACCGGCGCAGCCCCGCAGCACCCGCATCCCGCATCCCGCTCGCTGCAACCAGCGAGGGGCTCTGACAGCACCCGCATCCCGCATCCCGCATCCCGCATCCTCCATCCCGCATCCTGCATCCCGCATCCTGCATCCTCCATCCCGTATCCTCCATCCCGCATCCTGCATCCTCCATCCCGCATCCCGCATCCCGCTCGCTGCAACCAGCGAGGGGCTCTGACAGGGCCCGCAGGGCTCCGCAGTGCTCCCGGCCGCCGTGTCCCCCTCCCGATGGCAGCCTGGCCCCCCCCAGGTCGGGACTGGCCGTGTCCCCGCGCCGCTGGTGACACTGCGGTGATGAGGATGCCCTGAGCTGGCCCCAGGGGCTGTGTCTGTCCCCCACTGCTGTGCTGGTGCCCCAGGAGCTGCGGCAGCCAGAGATGTCCCCGCAAAGTCCTTTCATCCCTGTAGGAATAAAGGCTCTTTCTGCCTCCTGACGGGCGCTCAGCTCAGCCACACGGCGGGATGCAACAGGTCCCGTGTGCGGGCCCCGTGCTTTTGGGGCCACAGCATCCTGCCCTAAACACCCCCAGTGCCTTTGGGGCACAGCATCCTGCCCTAAACACCCCCAGTGCTTTTGGGGCCACAGCATCCAGCTCTAAACACTCCCAGTGCCTTTGGGGTCACAGCATCCTGCCCAAATCCAGCCGGGGAGGGGCTGGTCCTGCCCACACTGCCCGGGGTGAGCCCAGATGCATCCAGCTGTTTCCACTGGCACAGGAGAGGGACAGGAGGGCTGCTCCTACCTCTAGGGGCACGTTCCCAAAGGAAAGGTCTTGGAACAGGACAGATTTCTCTCTCAAAGCTTTTCTTTGTCTACAAGCTCCTTTGGCGGGGGGAGTTAGGAGCAGAGGAGAGTTCAGACAGATCTGATTCCCCTATCTCAGACAAACACACTCGCCTTTCCCTCACTGCAGATCAACAGGACATGTTCCAGGGAAAGATCATCTCGAAAGAAATGGATTTTCCCCCTACTGCTTTGCCATTTTTGCTTGTATTTCTGAAAGCCGGAGTGACGGGTTGTGAACTTTAAGGAGCGATTTCTACTCCCTGCTCTGGTCTGACATGTGGGCAGCGGGACTGCGAGCCCGAGGAGGAGACAGGGCTGAGCAGCTCGGGGGAGGATGCTGAGGGCGAGGCAGCAGCTCCCTGGCTCCCAAAGCAGCTTGTCCTCCGAGTCTGCCGCAGGGAACTCCGCGCAGGGTGCCGGGGAGGGGCAGGGGCAGCGCCCCGGCAGTGAGGCCTCGGCGCTAATTGCAGCCAGCAATAAACACCGGGAATATCAATAGAATGATGGCATGTAATTAGTATCCAATGGCTCGTATGGATTTCTGCGTTAGATCCACATTAACATGAGATTCTCTGATCCCGAGTAACGTTAGGAACAAATGCTTGGGGATGAGTCCAGGTGCAGCGATCCTCGCCGTCTCCAGGGAGAGGGAGGTCCCTGCAGGTGTGTTGGGATGGCATCTGTCCCGTCCTTCCCCTTCCCTGGGCTTTCTGGCTCTTTTCCCAGCACAGAGCTTTTCCAACAGGTCCTGCCCAGCTGGGCTGGCGGCGTCCATAAACAAAAATCCCGAGAAATGGAAATGAAGTTTCCGAGCTCCACCCAAACCCGGCGCCCTCCGCATTAAGTGAAGCCCCCCCACCAGCCCCGCAGCCTTTTGAGTTTTGTATGAAACACTCATTATACCTTTGGTGTGACAAATGATTGAAAAGTGTAATTTGAAAGCTAAGCTCCCCATCACACTCTTCCCTATTGTTTATTTGCCAGCTCCAAACGGGTTGGCTGCCAAGGAAAGTAATCAGAAGGTAATAGCCTGATATCGGATGAATCCCCAGAGCTGCCAGCAAGCTGGAAAACTACAATCTCGGTGCCGCCTGCAGTATTGATGCGCTGAAAATAATTGTGTAGAACAGCAGAGCTGGGATCAAACTTGGGCTGACACTCGGCATTGTACGGCTCGCGCTCGGCGCGGTCTGATGTGGTTATTTGTGACTGGCTCGGGGCAAGGCAGCCAAAAGCGTCTCAGGGAGAGCTGCCGCGCTCTGTTTGCCCATGTAGATGAGAAAACACCTTCCCAAAGCAAAGTGCATCTCTTTATCTCCATCCCTCCCTCCCTGCCTTGCCTCTTGCTTCCCCTCTTGCTGCGATCCCGGGAAAGCGTTGATTTTATTGAGTGTGGCAAGTGGCAGTTCATTAAAAAGTGGGAGCAGATGGGGAAGGGATTGTAGAAGAAGATTAATGATGCGCACCGACAAGTAAATCGGCCCAGGTTCTGGAGTAAACACAATCACGCCGGCTTCCTGGGAGCGGGTAATCCTCCTCTGTCAGCTCGGGCCTCGTTAGCCGGCTGCCGGGGCTGGAGCTAACGAGCAGGGACACCTCGGGAGCCCACGGCAGGCCTGGCGTGGCCACAACCTGGTTCTGGTGCTGGTGCCAGAGGGACCAGGAGCGGGCGTGGCTGCAGGGCTGGCACTGCCTGCTCAAGAACATCCTGGTGCTGCCCTGCCCGGGACAGCCCGTGAGAGCATGGGGGTTTCTCTCGTGGGGGTTGCTGGCATGGTGGGCTCCATGTCCAGCAGCCTCTCGTGGGCTCCGTGTCCAGCAGCCTCTCGTGGGGGTTGCTGGCATGGTGGGCTCCATGTTCTCGCCGGTGCAGGGTTTCTCCGTGCCTCCCTCCCTGCCAGCTCTGCCCTGCCTGAACTGCTGCAGGCTGAGCTGTGCCCGTTCCCTCCGGCAGTGCCCAGGGACTCGTGGGTGATGGATGGCCGGGGTGGGAGGGAGCCCAGTGCCCTGCAGCACTGCCCATCCCTGGTGGGTTGAGTGGCATTCCTGCCTGGGATGCTTGGTGACACCACTTGAGCTGTCCCAGCAAAGGGAGGAGAGCGGGGCTGCTCCTGTTAAACCCCTGCCTGCAGCCTCCTCTCTCTGCTGTTACACAGCTCACCTGTCCCTCCGTGCCCCACCTGTCCCATCCCGGGGCTCCGTTTGTCCCCTGCCAGCCCTGACCTCGCCGTGCGCTGATGGAGAGGCCGCGCAGGGATTTAAACACAGGCTGCAGCCGTCGTGCAGCAGGACAGCTGGCTCCTGCCAGCCTCCCCTCCGGAGGACAAGCCTTTCATTATGGATGGGGCTGTAATTTTGCTGCAATTTCCAGAAAAGCGCCTGGCTCCTTGTTTAAGCACCAGCGGGAGCGGGATGAGGGCACATCCGCGTGTGGCGCATTCAGCAGTGACAGGGGACACGGGGAGCTGCTGGCCCTCGCTGGTGTCAGGGGGATGTCACCCCCCGGGGGGCTGCAGAGCAGGATCCAGGCAGGACAGGGCTCTGTGGATCCTCCCAGGCTGGCATTGCTGCTGTCACCGCTGCTGTCCCTGCCTCACCCGCCACTGCAGCCACCCGGCACAGGGGGATGCTGCCAGGGAGGGCCACTGCCCAGCTGAGCCACCGCCAGGGGCATAAATAATTTAATAAAGGAACTTTGGAAATTATATTGCCCTAAATAATATAATAAACCCTAATTTACTCACATTTATCTCCCGGAGTTTTTTGTGAAAGCAGTAATCTTGCATCTTCTACAGTGATGGATTAGCAGGAAGGAAACTCCGCTGGGGAATAAAAACCCACATCGTGTAGTTTTTGACATGTTATTATTCAGTTTTATCTCGGGTTGCTTATTCCTGGGCCATTACTCATGTTCAGGGATCTTTCTCCCCCCTTATTTATTTATTTTTACCATGACCAGAAGCAGAGATGTCAACAAATCATCCCGCCTTCCCCTGTTCTGTTTGGAGGGGACAGTGTGGCATGCCTGGGGGGTCCTGGTGGCACCCCACACCACAGGGCAGGGAGGATGGCACCGTGCGGGTCCTGCCCACCCTCCCTGCAGCACTCCAGCTGTGGCAGCCAGGGAGGGACACAACTTAATTAGTCCACGAGTTTCTGAGAAATCTGATCGATGGAGCAGATCAGAGCAGCGAGTCCTGCCTGTGCTGAGGGTGCTGGATAAAATAACCCGGGCAGGGAGCCAGGCTCTGGCAGGGCAGGGTGTCAGGGGACAATGCTCCAGCAGCCAGGGACATGCCAGCACCTTGTGCCATGACCCAGGAGGGATGGCACGGGTGGCACTGCTCCCCTTCTCCGTGCCAGGGCGCTGCAGTCAGCACCGAGGACACGGGAGCCCTCGGGGAGCTTTAATTATTCCTAAAAGTCAGCCTTTATTGCTCATTAGCAGCTGCGAGCGGCAAGGCAGGATGCGGCGCCCCAGCACTGTGCCCTCGGAGGGAAGGATTTTTGGCTGCCTTGCTTAAGTCACAAGGAGGTTATTAAATAACTGCAATTACACGAGGAGTGCCGGGATGGTGCCTCTCATTTATTAGCACTGCTTTGTTTACTCCCTGCCTTGAAAGAAATGGAAGAACTGGAGCAGCAGGCAGTGCCCAGCAGAACCACGGCGGCATCAGAGTGGCCCATCCCAGCGGGACCTCCCACAGAAAAAATATTGGGAAAAAATTCTTTACTTTGAGGGGGCGAGGCCCTGGCACAGGCACCCAGAGCAGCTGGGGCTGCCCCTGGATCCAAGGCCAGGCTGGACTGGGCTGGGAGCAGCCTGGGGCAGTGGAAGGTGTCCCTGCCATGGCAGGGGTGGCACTGGATGGGCTTTAAGGCTCCCCCCAACCCAAACCTTCCTGGGACTCTTTGATGCTACAAAACCAGTGCCCACTGTGGGGTCGGCAGCCCAGGACTGCCCCAGCCCCACTCCCAGCCAGATCCAGCACCAGCTGAGGACGTGCAGGCGGCGTTTCCTCCTCTGTGTACAAATACAGAGAGATCTGTTTGTTTGGGTGTGCTGGAACGTGCCTGCTGCACGCACACACACGTAAATATAAATATAAATATAAATATAAAATATAAATATAAGCACAGGGGCTGGGCTGGGAAGCACGCAGCTCACAGTGGGAAGGGGTTGGCAGAGCAAAAAACCCTGGAAGACATCCAAAATACGGGAATGATGGTACATATGGGCCCCCTGGATGATGGGGGAGGCAGGACTGTGTTCCTTCCTCCACCACTGCTGCAGGCACCATCCGGGGGCTCTGCCAGCCCCTCCTGCTCCCCCCACCTCCCAAACACCCTGTGCATCATCCCAGTAAGAACCAAACTGGAAGAAGCAGAACCCCGTCCCTGCAGGGCTGAGCTGCAGGGGTGCAGAGCGGGCTCTGTGATGCTGCAGGGTACCCACAGCCCCTGCACAGCCCGGGTCCCACGTGGGATTTCTGGCACAGCTCTCCCGCAGCAGTGACCCCCCAGACCCGGGCAGCAGGTCCCTGTTTGCCCAGCCCTCGCCAAGTTTGCTCAGCTCGAGCCTGACCACGGTGAGCAAACGAGTGGCTGTTTATCCGCACGCCAATGAAGAGCTGAGTGAGGGCAGCTGGGCAGGGCAGCGTGTTTTCCAGGGAACATCCATCCAGCCACCAGTTTTCCAGTGAGCCCAGGCTCTCAGTGGCACTGCTGTCTGTTTTCTGCTGTGTCAGTGCCCAGCACTGCCCCCGAGCTGCCCGCTCTCCTGGGGCACCAGGAAATCTCATTTACTGCAAACAGCGATGGTATTGAGCCAAGCCAGGAGATGATCAGGGGCTCCTGGAATTGTCAGTGGGGATGTTTAATTAGAGCTCAGTGAACAGTCATCATTCCTGCTGCTCTGCTCTGATCCTGGCTCTGCGTCCCCGGGCTGCCCCAGCACATGGAGCTGGCTCCACACCCAGCTCCATCCTGGGCTCCATCCCCAGCTCCATCCTGGGCTCCATCCCAGCTCCATCCCTGCTCCATCCCAGCTCCATCCCGGGCTCCATCCCCAGCTCCATCCCCTACTCCAAACCCAGTTCCATCCCCAGCTCCATCCCTGCTCCATCCCCTCTCTATTCCCACTCCATGCTCGTCTCCATCCCAGCTCCCTCCTCAATCCTGCTCCTGCCCCTCAAGGTGAGCTCGATGGGGGTCAGCCCGCTCCAGCGCTGATTACAGAGCCAGCAGGAGCTGCTGAGATTTCTAATTAAGATTAAAGAATGCACACAGCTTATAAATGCTTCCTAGGAATGTGTAATTTGATTTTCTTGTTTCCTCGTGTCTCCCGCTCCCGAGGCAGCTCAGATGGCTCCTGGCCACAGGCTCCAGCTGCCCCTCGCCCATCCCGGGGATGGAGAGCAGGGTCCTGGTGCCTCTCCCTGGGCAGGGGTGGCATGGAAAACACCCTGGTGAAGGCTCTGCATGTCAGGGAGGACAGGCAGGGCCCTCTGGCCGGGTGCTGTGCTGTTCTGCAAAAGGAGGAGGCACCATGAGCCCACGGTGCCTTTGGAGGGAGCTTGGATGTGATTTCTGTACCGGGGGGTGGCTGGAGGATCCCGGTGCCCCCTGTCCCACCCCTGGCCCCGTTCCCGGCCCAGGCACCGGCCCAAGGCCAGCCTGGAGCAGGCACACACCTCTCCAGCCCAGGTACCTGCACGGGGGGGGCCAGCTGTGCATCAATATTTATTCAAAACTCCCGGGAAACCTGGATGAAGTGTAATTATCTCAGCTCAATCAACCAGGATTAGCATAGCATCCAGTCACCCATCAGACGGGGTTTGATTTCTGGGATCAAAGCCGGCTGGAGCCGCTGATGAGGCGGCTGCAGCGAGGTGGGAGGGGAGCTGCGGCCGCTGCTGCCTCTGTCCCGGCTTTCCAGCTCACTTTTCCCTCCCAGACCCATCCCAGGAGCGCCCACCACGCTCCTCCTCGCTCCCGAGCAGCATCGCCCCCTCTGCTGCACTCCCCGTAATTAACAACTAAATATAGATCTTAATTAAGGCGCTGATGAATTTAATTTGGAGTGGCATTACTGCCTTAACTTCCAGAGCTCAACGCCTTGTTTGGATAATGTATAATATAAGCTAAATGAGTGCTTACTTGTTACCACCATAAATAATTCCTCACAAATCCCTTCAGATATGTCTCAGTCACTAATCCATCTCCTCCTACGGAATATGCACGGGCACCAAGCCTCTTCCTGCAGACTTCAACGTAAACCTTCGAGCCTCACACCAAATTCCCCCCTCTGGGCCTGCTGGGGAGGGAAAGGGGAGAGGTGGCAGTGGGAGGATGGGGAGTTGGGTGTGAAACCAGCTCAGCCCCGAATCCCCTGGGAGGAGCCTGGGCTGGGGATGCCTGGCAGCTCCCAGGACGCTGCTGGTGGGTGAGGAGCCCAGGTGGGAGCAGCCCCTGGCTCTGGCACACGATCCCAGCCAGGGGTGCAGGTGGGAGTGCAGTGAGGGAGCTGCAGGGGGGCACAGGGGGCTCCACACGGATGCCTGCATTAGACCTGGTGGGAGGGAGGCTGTCGAGTGCAGCAGGAGGTCGGATAGTCAGGAATCAGCTCCTGCCTTTGATTAAATAACTTCCACAATCATTTTCCTCTGCAGAGCAAGTCCAGAGCTGTGTTGGGAAGAGAAATAAACCCCTGGGTTTGCTCTGCACTCAGCCCCGAGCCACGGCTGTGTCTTGCTGCTCAAAGGATTTCTGGGAAAGCTCCTCCACTTTCATTCCTTAAACACAGAGCAAAACAATCAATGGGATTGGATATCCCCTAAGCCCCTGCTCACGGGAAGCAGCGGTGAGGGGATGGAGCTGTTACAGCCTGAGAGGGAACACTCACAGGAAAAGCCACCGCTGGAATTCCAGTGCCCCCGCTGCCCTGGCCTGCCCCAGCAGCTCCGTGCAGATGGAACAAGGACAGTGCCTGTCCCTGGGAGCCCAGCTGGGAGCCACCCCTGCCCCGGGCTCCCACTGGGACCCCGCTGCTTCCCCAGCCCTGCGCCTTCGTTTCCCCACACAGGGCACAGCACTCCACAAGGGATTCAGTCCCACGCTGCCTTTTGTCACTACAAGTGCATGAAAACCTGATCTGAGACCCTTCAGTTTGTTCATCGCTGGAAGGAAAGAAACACTTGAGATCCTGCCGAATAAAATCATGCTGGCGGCAGACACGTTCATGAGGGAGTGACCTCAGGGCAGGGCCAGTCCTTGGATGGCCAGACAGGCTGTGTGACATCATGGGTGTCCTTGCTGCCATCCCAGTGGGTCACAGGCAGCCAGGCAGGGCTGGAGGAGCGACAGAGCTGGGCCACCACCCTGTTAGTGACAGCAGTGTCACCAGCTGCTGAGGACAGCAGCTGCCCTGGGCACTCGGCCATGCCCTGTGTGCCCTGTGTGCCCTGTGTGCCCCGTGTGTGCCCTGCCCTGTGTGCTGGCCCTGGTCCCTGTGCCGGCCTGTCCTGTGCCTGGCCCCGTGTCGTGCCTGTGCCCTGTGTGCTGTGCCCTGTGTGCCCTGTGCCCTGTGCCCTGTGCCCTGTGCCCTGTGCCCCGTGTCCTGTGCCCTGTGCCCTGTGTGCTGTGCCCTGTGTGCCCTGTGCCCTGTGCCCTGTGCCCTGTGTCCCCACTGTCAGCTCTTCCCTGGGAGGGATGTGGCCCAGGGCAGTGAGATAAAAGCTGGCTCACCCCATGCTCGAGGCACAGGGACAGCATTTCTGGTGGCAGAGCACTCTGGGCTGCTGTGCCAGCCCGGGCAGGACCCTGGCCAGGCTGGGCACTGCTCCCTGCCCCGGCCCTGCTCCTCCTGTCTGCTCCACTTCCCTGCTCCTGCTGTCCCGGTACAAATCATTTGCTCAGATAACAGATGACGTGTTTATCCCAAGGGACACAAGGCTGAATATTAGGATGTCAAAACCAGCTGCATTTGCAATACGTTACTGTCAAATGGAGAATAAAAAGGGAGTTGCAGTTATTTAATTTGGTGCCAGCGCAGGAGAGCGGGAGCAGGGGGAGCCGTGGCTCTTTGCCCAGCTGGGATCCAGGCCCCTGGGGCTGCCAGGGCTGCCTGGGGGTCTGGGGAGGGCAGGGCTCGCCGCTGGGAGGACGCTGCTCTGCTGCCTCTGCTCCCCTCACACCCAGCCTGGGAGCAGGAGGAGCCAGGCAGGGCACGGGGGGCACGAGGCAGCTCATTCATCCGTGCCAGCAAAATTTGTACTTGAAAACATTTGTTGGGAAAAGAAAGGCTTTTTTGAAGGCAAACATCCCAGCTCCTTGGGGAAGGCTCTGAGCTTGCAGAATACCAATTAAAAGTATAAAAGTGCTTTTAAAAAAATAAAATAAATGTGCGAAGGCGAGTTCTGAGGTGGGGAGAGGGGGCTGGGGGATGTTGGCACACGGGGTCCTTTGGCAGGAACCAGTCCAGGGGAGGACTGGAGAGCAGTTCCTGCTGCACATCAAAGGCACTGAGCTGTTTCTCCAGGTGCCAAGGGGACCTGCCACCTCCTAGGGCAGCACCATGTCCCTTTTGCCCCCCTGAGCCCCCCGTGGCTCTTGGCAGCACCACCTGGCCCAGGTGACCTTCCCAGAGGTGGCACTGGCGCAGGGGACACTCTGTCACCTGAGGGCCTGGTGAGGGACAGCCTGCCCGTGGCAGGGACCAGAGCCTCCCTGCTGATGCTGAGATAATGCACTGGGTAATACTTTTTGACATATTTCATTGAAATATAACAAAATATTTGCATAGCTTTATTAGATAAAGGGGAGCTGACTGGAGGCAGAGCTCGTTTGGAAATACGATGTGAAAATTCATTTAAAATGAAAGAATCTGGAAGCTTAAGTTCATGGTAATAGATTGATCGCCCAGAGTAGCTAATGACTGCCAACAAATAGATCTCAGCGGCTGCATCCTGCTCCCCTGCTGCCCTGGAGTTAACAAATCCCCATTTAGGGGTGAAGTGGGGCTGTGGGTGCCAGTTCTGGCCCAGACTGGGAGCACTGGGAACACTGGGAGCCCCTGGGGCGGTGGGACGGGAGGAGGAGGGAAGGGGCTGCGTCACTCCAGCTTTAATTTCCATCTCCTGATGCTCAGGCAGATTGGAATGAAGGCACCAAAAAGCTGCAGATGAGAGGTGGGGAAATTAATAATGTCACAGTAATAACAGTAATGAGTGGCTGTGCGTGTGCTAATTAGTTTGGAGCCCTGTCTGCAGCTCGGGCCCACCTGTGCGTGCCGGGTTCCTCAGCAGGGAGGAGCTGCCAGCTGGGAGCAGCCCTGCTGCTGGGCTTTGGCCCTAGAACCAGGGAATGGGCTAACCCAGAGCTTTCCTTGGTGAGAGCAGCCCTGCTGCTGGGCTTTGGCCCTAGAACCAGGGAATGGGCTAACCCAGAGCTTTCCTTGGTGAGAGCAGCCCTGCTGCTGGGCTTTGGCCCTAGAACCAGGGAATGGGCTAACCCAGAGCTTTCCTTGGTGGGAGCAGCCCTGCTGCTGGGCTTTGGCCCTAGAACCAGGGAATGGGCTAACCCAGAGCTCTCAGAGGAGTGGTCCCTCTAGCCCAGGGCTGGTCAGAGGAGCTGTGCCAGGTCCTGGTTGGCACCAATGGTTGCTCCTTGGCAGCCCAGTGGGACAGGGTGGTGCTGGGGGCACTGCAGGGTCCCAGACCCTCCCCAGATGTGCACTGGGCACATCTGGGACAGGCTGGAAGGGCCCAGAGAACAATTTGCTCTCTGATTGCAGCAGTTTCCCTAAATCCCATCAGGCCCATGAGCAGCCTCAGCTCGAAGCTCTCCTCAGAAACCAGCTGCCCATGGCTCCTCCTGGCACTGCTCCCTCAGTGCTGGCGTTTCCCTCGAGGGGATGGTGCTCAGGAGGCTGAGGAGAGAAACCTGCTGCTCACAAGGGGGGAGCTGGAGATTCTCCTGCACATGGGAATAGCAGGAAGGGTTGGCTACTTTCCCCATCCCTGTCTCCTGTGTGGATGCAGCTCCCATTAGTATTCGGGGCTGGTGGGAGCAGCCACTTAGGCCTGGAGACAGCTCTGCACAGGCACGGTGGAAATGTCTCTGTAAATGACCGTGGGTTTGAGTGACGTGCCCTTCTTAAGCTAAATAAAATGAAAGATAAACCTCCTAAAAAATACATGAGCTAAACATCCCTTCCACGCTTCATTATGCAAATGGCTCTGCCCATCGCCGCAGCAATTAGCTGCTCCCTCGAGCTGGGGCCAGGGAAACCAAACCGGGCCTTTCTCCTCCTCTTCCTGCCTGGGAAGGGAAGGGGAAGCATCAAACCATCGGCTGCTTGTGGCTCTGCAGTGCTGGGGTGGAGTTTTGGGGTGCTCTGGTGTGAAAGGTCACCTCTGGCGGCAGCAGTGGCTGTGGTGTGCCCTGGCCAGGTTTGGGCAGGGAATATCCAGGGGAAGCAGATGAGAACTGATGAACCCTCTCCCCTCTCTGGCAGGGACACCTCTGGCCGTGGTTCCATCTCCACTTGCCTCTGTCCTTGTCAGGGCTCTGTCCCCTCTGAGTCCCTCCTGCTCCAGCGCACAACGCGGATTTACAAGTTATCAACCCTGCTCTGGAGCTGCTCCATCAGTGAGATCCCTCCCTGTTGGTGCCCAGGCTCTGCCAGGGCCCTTATCAGGTTTGCAATTTGGGATCTGCGTTAAGTGCTCAGAAATCAATTTTCAGCTTATTTTGTGCTGCAAAATTTGCCATGCCTGGATCTCTGATACTAATTGAACAAGAGCAATTGATGTTTTAGTAGTAATTAAAGATGGTAATTATTACCAAATCTCCCCATGGCCCTGCATGTTTGCTTTGGACTTGTCAAAACTGGAGGCAGGTGGAATCAATCTTAATAAAGTTGGGACTTCAAAGCTGCTTCCTGGTAATGGCTTTCCACAGGGTTGGTGAGGAGTGGAAGGCAGAGATGGAGAGAGAGCCTTGTAGAGGGCAGGGATATCAATGGGTCCTTTCCAATTAAATGAATGTTAAAAATCTTTATCCAAAATGAAAACTCCTCATGCTTTTTTCATCCCAGAGTGGCTGGAAGGGAGTTTTGCAAGGTGTAGGGATGCTGTGGCTGTCCCAGCCCTTGCTGCTGGCCCGTCCCCTCCCCGGCAGTGGGAGGGCTCCTGTGCTTGGCTGTGCCTCCAGTGTCACAGTGCTCAGCCCCAGAGCCGTGCTGGGCATGAATTGCTGACCTGTTTATCAGCACCTGCTTCACGGGCACCTTTCCGTGTGCTGGCAGGGCCCAGGAGCCCCTGGGGACACGGGGGATGAGTTTGGGACATGGGGGATGAGTTTGGGACATGAGCACAGCTGGGGACACGGGGGGTGAGTTTGGGACACGTCCCATGGAGATGCAGTATGGGCAGCAGGAGGGGAAGGAGGAGAAGCCTCTGTGCAGGAAGGCTGGCAGTGCCCAGCTGCATTTTGGGGCAGATGTGGAGATGCTCCAGCCAACAGGAGAGCATGCAGAGACACAAATCTGCTGCCTGCATTCACCTGCTGCAGCTCCTCTGCCAGGCAAACCCATCTTTGGGCTGAAAGGGCTCCTGGCTGGGTTCTGCAGGCTCGGGCAGGATCGCTGCCTCCGTGTCCCCATGGAAACAGCTGCGGGATGCTGCAGAGCAGAGCCGAGCAGGGCAGGGCAGAGCTCCTGCAGCCCCAGCCCCGCTCCCCAGCCCCGCTCCTGCCACAAGAGCCCTCGAGCAGGGGGGGCTGAGCCCCAGCTCCCTTTTCCCTCGGGAGAGCGAGACCCTCTCTTCAGGGGAAAATGGAAATGTAATCAGATCGGCTTGTGTGGAGCAAATAGAAAATCAGTTTTAATAAAGGCAGGAGAAATGCAAAGCAGCCGCTTGTGACGGAAATGGTGCTAAATAGGCACCTCTTTAAGGAGAACTGCTCCGGGGATGTTTATCGGGAGAGGCACGGCCCTGGGCTCCCTCCTGCTCCTCTGCTGATCCCGGGGGGCAGCTGGAGCAATTCCCTGATGGGACTGGCACTGGGGCAGGAGCAGCTCCCTGATGGGACTGGCACTGGGGCAGGGGCAGCTCCCCGATGGGACTGGCACTGGGGCAGGAGCAGCTTCCTAATGGGACTGGCATTGGGGCAGGAGCAATTCCCTGATGGGACTGGCATTGGGGCAGGGGCAGCTCCCTAATGGGACTGGCATTGGGGCAGGGGCAGCTCCCTGATGGGACTGGCACTGGGGCAGGGGCAGCTCCCCGATGGGACTGGCACTGGGGCAGGGGCAGCTCCCTAATGGGACTGGCATTGGGGCAGGAGCAATTCCCTGATGGGACTGGCACTGGGGCAGGAGCAGCTCCCTAATGGGACTGGCATTGGGGCAGGGGCAGCTCCCTAATGGGACTGGCATTGGGGCAGGGGCAGCTCCCTAATGGGACTGGCATTGGGGCAGGGGCAGCTCCCTGCTGGGACTGGCACTGGGGCAGGGGCAGCTCCCTGCTGGGACTGGCACTGGGGCAGGGGCAGCTCCCTAATGGGACTGGCATTGGGGCAGGGGCAATTCCCTGATGGGACTGGCATTGGGGCAGGGGCAGCTCCCTGCTGGGACTGGCATTGGGGCAGGAGCAGCTCCCCGATGGGACTGGCATTGGGGCAGGGGCATCCTCCCTGGAGGGGCACGGGGTACCCCCATCCCAGCCCCCTCTCGGGGCAGCCCCTGAGGGGGGAGAGGCTCCCCCGGCACCGCGGGGCTCAATTATTGCTCAGAGGAGCCACTTTGCCTTTATTGCCTCCATTTATTACCCGGGGGCCTGTGCCTGTTTTCTGAGGCAGCTATCTGGTTACATCGTGGCCGATAAGCAATGCTGGTCTGTCTTTATAAGACAGCCAAAATTTATCACTTTCCACTTATTTATTTATTTGGTGGGGCTCTGGTGGTGGCCTGTATTTTTCTTCCAGTGACGTTTTGCAAAAGGCTTTATTTTCCAGTTCAGCCCCGGGGGGAAAAAAGCAAACCCAGCCCAAAAGAGGAGACAGCTCTGTAATGAACCCCACAGGAAGGGAGTGCAGGAGATACGAGTGTGCTGGCCCCACGGGGCAGCCATTGCAGCCACTGCCGGGTTCATTTGCCAAATGAGCTCTGGGGTCGTGCCCAGGTGGCTGAGAGGCAGGATGAGGGGCAGAGCTGGGGGTGGGTGGTGTGGGATGGGTTTCCCAGTCTGAGCCCCTTCCCAGTGGTGTGGGATGGGTTTCCCAATCTGATCCCCTTCCCAGTGGGTGTGGGATGGGTTTCCCAATCTGATCCCCTTCCCAGTGGTGTGGGATGGGTTTCCCAGTCTGATCCCCTTCCCAGTGGTGTGGGATGGGTTTCCCAGCCCCCATGCCCAGCTCCTGCTGGGAGCCATGGATTAAACACCTCAGCCCTTCTCTGCTCCTCACTCTGTGCCTTTCCCCACTGGGAAGCTGCTCCAGAGATAAATGGCAGTGCTTTCCCTTTCCCACCAGTCTTGCCAGAAGGAAAGGGTTGGGTGTTTGGGGGCAGGAGGAGTGGGAAGGCACACAAAGCCGAGGCAGGATCAGTAATTGGCCAGCCGTAATTTCATAATTCATCTCTGTGAAACACAATGGAATTAAAAGAGTTTAGATTCCAAAGTGTAATGATCATCAATTAAATTCTGCCGGGGCTGAGCTTCCTTCTCATTTGAATTTTATTTTATTATTATGACTTCTCTGTGATTGCGAGAGGATGAAAACAAAAGCTGCTGCTGGAGGTGGTGGTGGTGGGGAATTAGAGGCAGCAATTACTGCTGGGTGACAGAGGGACCGAGGGACAGGCGGCGGCTCCTCGGCCCAGGCAGGGGCATCCATCATCCTGAGCCTAATCAGTTAATGCTGATAAACTGCCAGCAATAACTGACAATTGAGCTGGGGGCTCTGGGCTCGGAGTTCATTCATTTTGAAAGTGCCATAACTAACCCATTAAACCCGGGGAAGCACAAAAGCAGAGCCCCGGCCCCTGCCTGCTGCCCTAATGAAGGCTGCTGTTGATTCTTTTAAGCGTGGATGATGATGTGTTTAGCGGCTATTGATGCCGGGGGTTTAGCCCGGCCTGCAAAAGCCGCTTGACGCTTTGAAGAAAGGAGTTTGTGTTTATCCCTGGCAGCTCCTGCCCCGGGTGCGATAATCCCGGGCCGGGGGGCCGCGGGTCAGGGCTGGGGCTGGGCTGTGTCTGCAGGACCCCAAAGTGTGTGCGATGGTCCCAGAGAGCTGCTGCTTCCTGCGGGATCCCCTCCGTGGGATGGATCCTCGTGTCTCCCTTAAATTCCTGCTGCAAAGGAGCGGGGCTGGGCGGCAAAGCGGCCCTGGGAGATGGTCAAACACACATCCAGCAGCACAATCCAGCACAATCCAGCAGCACACATCCAGCAGCACAATGCTGCAGCACAGCCCTCCAGGAAAGGCGCTGGGGATGCTGCCTGGAGCTGCTCCCCGCCCTGCACTCCCTCCTGCCCCTCTCAGCGCTGGCACGGAGCGAGGGAAGGCAACCCAACGGGACACAACCCCAGGAGCCGATCGTGCCGAGGCCGGGCACAGGGGGATGTCCGGGGTGGTTCATTCACTGCCCCAGCTCTGGGCTCATTCATTCCCTGCCCCAGCCCCGGCCCTCGGCTCTGCCCAGCCCTCTGGCTGTGGCCCGGCTCCCATCAGAGCCACAGGGACAGAGGTGTCCTGATTTATATCCCCAGGGTCTCTGCTCAGCCAGCGCTCCGCAGGGAATGGCTTCTCCCACAAATTACATAAATTATATAGCTGGATATAATACATAAATTACACAGCTCTTTTAGCTGTGCACCAGGGGCTGGAGGGGTTCCCTGGTGCGCTTTTCCCTTGGTGGGGGGGTTTACCCACACACCCCACAGGGCTTACACCATTCCGGGTGCTGAGATGTCTTGCCCAGCTCCCGATGTCTCGTCCCCCTCAGCCTGGTGCCTGCATTCGTCTGCCTCCCGCTCCCAGGCACCGGTTTTTTTCCACCTTTGTTGTTAGACTGAAGAGCCCTCTATTATCAATTTTTTTTTTGTTCTCTGTGTAGGTATTTAAGACTTTGATCAAGTCACCTCATCACCTTCCCTTTGTTAATCTGCAGAGACTGAACTCCTTGAGACTTTTGCAATGAGGCAGGAATTGTGCCTCTGCGTCCCTCGGCTCCTTTGAAATTCCCAGCCAGAGAGTCGAAGGTTGGGCACCTGAAAACGAGAGGGTACCTGGAGAACTTGCCCCATCGGGGCTCTGTGCTTCTCTCCTGCTTTTGCAGCGGGCTTTGACACAGTGTGAGGGACTGTCGGGAAGTTTCTGATCGCGCTTTCCCTTTTTTCTCCCCGATGGATAATAACTCCTCCTCGGAAGCAGATTTCCCAGGGAAACGCTGTCTCTTCTCCGAGTGTGCTCTCTGCCCTGAGCCAGTGTCCCATGCTGGGACCTGTGGGGTCTGTGGCCAGAGGAGCTGGGGAGTCGCTGCTTCCTCCCGTCCTTGCCAGCATCCCATCCACCCTCACCCCGCTCTTCTCCTGCCCTTCCCTCTCAGTGCCACAGGATCCCCCTGGTGTGTTTGGAGAGGTGGGGAGAGCACCTGGGAGTTGTTTTCCCGGAAAATCTGCTGTGCTTGGCTCTGTGGGTCAGCCCAGGAGGAGTGGCTTTCATGTGGACCCCGCAGCCCCCTCTGCACGGCGCTTTTGGGGGCTGGGGTCCCCTGGGAGCCCACTAAAGCTGCTTAGTCTTTGCAGGAAGCAGGATTGCAGAGAGATTAAACGGTTCTGAGGGGATGTTTCACCTCAAAGAGGTCTGTTTGCCAGGCTGGCTCTGCATTTCAAACCCCTGGCTGCTCCCTGGGCCCGGCCCGGTCTCCAAAGGAGCAAAGTGCAGCGTGTTTGATGGATTCCAGGCTGGGATTGCCTGGGCTGTGGCAGGCTGGTGGCTGTGCCAGCCCTGTGCCAGCCCTGGCCATGGCTCTGCCCCTCGTCCCCCAGACCCCCAGGCTGTGAGGCTGCCCCTCCTTGGCTGCTGGGCTCACCCTCCCTCACACCACGGGGCCTTCCTCCCTCCCTCAGCCTCCTCTGCCAGCTGCCCTGGTGTAATGAGTTGTCAGGATGGTGAGGATGGACGGGGCGCACGGGGTCCTGATGAGATGATACAGCAACAATTCCATTTCATCTCGAATTTGACATTAAACTTTAATAGTCTCAAGGACAAGAAGCCAAGAGATATCAGATGTAATGAGATAAAGCAAAGTTTCTCTGACAGCAAATTTGATCACAAATGGGCTCTGAGATTGCTTCTTTGATATAAATGAAACATAATTCATCTTTCAGTGCCTTGAATGGGCTTTGAGGCCATGTGTAATAACAGTGTCGCCATTGCTGGCTCTGACAAGTGCCAGCGTGGCACGGGCAGGACAGGCCCTGAGACGCTGCTGCTGCTCCTCCCTGGCCCTGCTGGGGCGAGCAAGTGCCAGGAGGCGGCGAGGGGAGCCACAGGCAGGGACAGGCAGCGCTGCTCTGCTCCCCAGCACGGCAGAGGCGCTGCCAGCGCGCTCCTGTCTGTAAGAACCACCCACGAGCTCCTGGGCTGCGTGCAGGGCTTCCAGCCACCGTTTGAGCTGGAGCCTCCGGACTCACCTGGCCAAGCACAAGGCAGGGCTCAACCTTGTCGCAGACATCTTTTCATAAAATCCTTTCCTTAGGAGTTTTCTTCCTGAGACGCTGAGAGGCCTCAGGAACAAAATGCAAACAATGGTTATCTGCTGCTGTGGAATGCAACAGGTGCATCTGTGATTGGTCTCATGTGGTTGTTTCTAATTAATGACCAATCACAACCCAGCAGTCTCGGACTCTCTGTCTGAGTCACAAGCCTTTGTTATCATTCTTTCTATTCTCTTCTTAGCCAGCCTTCTGATGAAATCCTTTCTTCTATTCTTGTAGTACAGTTTTAATGTAATATATATCATAAAATAATAAATCAAGCCTTCTGAAACATGGAGTCAGATCCTCGTCTCTTCCCCAGTCTGAAAGCCCCTGTGAACACCATCACACAGCCTGGCACTTCCTGGTGCCCCTTGGCACGACTTTCACGGTGGTCCTTGTCCCCAGGGGAGGATGAGGAGGGCAGGGCAGGATGAGGAAATCTTTCTGCTGCAGTTTCAGACGTGTCAAATATCTGTGGAGAAACGAACAGGCCCTTTTTGCATGATAAAGAAGCCTGAAAATCGAGGATGGCAGCTGCTTCATTTCCTGTTGGTTTTTTTTCTCCTAATTTTTATTATCATTAAATTGCTTCCAGTGACCTGTAATATTTTTGTACAGTGGCAATTACAGCTCTGGGAGGATTAAACTGTGCTCACAGACACACACAGAGCCCGCTGGCTTCATCTAAAGGGCAGAGCCAAGGCTCCCTGCCACAAAGGAGCCACATCCCATGGAATCACCCCTCTTTCTCCTGCCAAGGCCTCCAGCAGGGCTGGGGTGAGGAGAATTCTCCCCTCACTGCTCCTCCCGTGGCCAGGAGCACAGAGCAGTGGGATCCAGCCTGGCTGTGCAGCTGGAGCTCCCTCATTCCCCCCGTGCAGCTGGAGCAGGAGCACAGGGGTTGAGCAGCACTGATGGGGCCCTTCCTGCCTCCAGCTCCCGGTGAATATGAAAACTCCAATTGATTCCCTCTAATAAATGAAGCAGTTGGATGTCTCATTTGTAACTTGACATCCATGCCGGCGCTTCAGCTGCTGCTCCTCACCCCTGGCTGGGAGATGCTCTTATTATTGAGATGGTTTTGTGCAGAGCTATTGCCGTGTGCAGGCACCAACCCGTCCTGATGGGCTGGGGCTGGGGAGGGGCTGCTGGCAGGGGCAGGGTGGGCTGGGGTGGGACAGGGCTCAGGGGGCTGTGGATGGCTGTTCTGTGCCCAGAGATCAGGGACAGGGCTCAGGGGGGCTCTGGATAGCAGAGATCAGGGTGGGCTGGGGTGGGACAGGGCTCAGGGGGCTGTGGGTGGCTGTTCTCTGCCCACACATCAGGGACAGGGCTCAGGGGGCTGTGGATGGACGCGGCTGTGCCCACTGCCCTCCATCCCCTCCCCTCGCTGCTGCCCCTTCCTCCACAGGCTGGAAACAATCATGATAAATCAGAAACCCTCAGCCTGGTCTCAGCAAGGTGCTGGGAACTCGGCATAGGAGTTTATCCATCCTAAATACTAATGCACTGGAGCTGCCAGCTCCCCGCTGGCTCCATTTGCATGATGCTAAAAATCAATGACCCGGGTGACTCTTTGGTGGCGAGAGGAGTCCAGAGGACTCGGAGCTGGGCTGCCCAGGGACTCGGGATGCTGGCACTGAGGGGGCTGGCCCGGGCTGGCCATGCCCTGCTTTTCACACCAATCCAACAAAGGGAGCTGGATGCTGCCAGGGCAGAGCTGGGGCCAATTAAATCTTTGTTTAAGGGCTCCAGAGCTCCATTACCTACATCAGGAGGGAGTTAACTACACAGGGAAGGTGGGAGGGGGGGGCTGAGGGCATTTCCGTGGAGGGAGCAGCACAGACAGTGTGGCAGACAGGAGCCAGCCCTTGGCACCACTGTCTGCCTGTGCCACTGCCAGCACATCTGGGGGCAGCTGGAAACCTCCAGCGTGGTGCCACCTCCTCTCTGGCCCTGCTGTTCCCTCCTTTCCCCCTGGAATCTCTAGAAAATGGGGCTTTTCCAGGAATTCCTTGGAGATCCTCTCCAAGGGCAGTGCAGCTGCTGCCTCTCCAGGCCCTCCATTTGTGTTTGGGATTTTGTTTTGGGATGCTTGGAATTGGTTTCCGCTTCCCTGTCAGGAGTGGGAGGCTCCGTGGCAGCCCCTGCTGCTGCCACTGGGCTGTGCCAGCCCATAGATTGGATTCCTGCTCGCTCCATGGAAGATCCCTGGTGATATCAATTAGATTTGTCAGAGGGACCCAGGGGAACGTTTCTGCTGTTATTTATTTATTGGTGCCGGGGCCATTGCTGGCTCCCAGAGCGAGACACATAATGTCTCTCACCTTTCTTCACTCACACTCCCTCTCCTGCTTTTTATGCTCCTAATAAAGCCCAGCAAAGGTTATTTCCAGAGGGGAGAGGCTGCCGTGGGTTCCCTGCCGTGCTGGATGGAGCCTCCCTGCTCACAGAGCCAGGCTGGTGCTCGCCCTCCCTGAGCCAGAGCACGGCTGAGCCGTGTCCCCTGTGCCCCCCTGCACACTTCCAGAGCCTCCTAATTCCCTCTCCAGTGGAGCTGCCAGCTCAGTGTGCCCTGGACAGCCCTGGCACGGGGCAGAGCCAGAGGCACCCTCAGCCCCAGCAGCTCCTGCTGCAGGTGCCAGCAAGAGGGACCCGAGCAAATGTAATGAGATACGTGTGAAAGTGGTGCAAATAATTAAAATCTGTCAGGGCTGGAGGCAGAGAGAGAGATGGGGGGCATGAAAGGAGCCTTGGTAATTCCTGGATGCATCCACTGAGCAGGTGCTGTATTGTGGGGCCGGGTGCAGGGACAGGGAAATGTCACTTATGGTGTCACATTCTGTGTGGCACCTTGGGGCAGCCTGTCTGGGTCCCTTCTCCACTGCAGGGAGCTGGGGGATTACCAAAGTGAGGATTATTTTAAGAGGGAAAGGTGTAACCAGCCTGAAATTCGGTGTTCATCTTTGCCATGCCCAGGGAGGGACGCTGGTCCCCAGCACCCTGGCGCCCAGGCTCTGCAGAGCGGCTGCCTGCACACCCACATCCCAAGGAATTCCCCCAAAGGCACAGCTCCCCTGCTCTAGAGGACGCTGCAGGGTTTGCTCTGCAGCGTTGGAGGGCTCTGAGTTCCTGTCCTGCAGCCCGGCTGCTCTGCAGGGCCCGTTAATCTGGCCGGGATGAAATACTGCTGGCTCCTGTCATCATCCATCTCCTGCTCCCCCCGAGGTCAAGTGGGGCCCTCCCGTCCATCCCAATGAGCAGGGCAGCCCATAAAACATGTTTTATGAGCGCTGCCTAACGAATCCCTCCCCTGAGGCGTGTGCTGGGAACAGCTCCTCTCCATCCCCCCAGCAATCTCCTCGGGGCTCCAGGGGCTTTATCCCAAATCTGTGGGGTTTCTCAGGAGGATCGGTGTGCTTTAGTGTCCCCAGGCTCTTGCTGGGGTCCCTCATGCTCCTGTGTCACCCCCAGCAGGTTTGGGGGGTCCTGCCCCTGCCACCCCCCTGTGAATAAATCACTGCACCCCATCTGGGAGCTGCCCAGCGGCAATGGCCGGGTTTGCTCCAGCCCCATCCCTCGGAGTGAGCCCCGTTCGAATGTTAATGCCTCCGGGATGAAACCTGCCCGATGAAATGTTCGACCTGCAGATGGCTTTGGTAAATAGACGTCGGGAAAGGCGGGACGGAGCTGCTGCCTCATCGCAGACACAGCAAATAGCAGCACTTTGTGATTAGGTGTGAGATTCACTCTCGCAAAATGGGAGTCTCCAGGGGCTCTTTTCTGGTGAGAAATCCTTTAAGTACATAAATTTATGGCAGTCTTTATTTCCCCAAACAAAAGGAGGTCCCAGGCTGTCGTGGGCGGCTGAATGGGCAATTAGGGAGTGAGGAGCTGGAATGGATGGCAGCCCTGGCTGGATGAGGTGGTGGCCACTCACATCCCACCCCAGCACTGGGGGCAGCGGGACAGTGGCTCACAAGGCTCGGGGGAAGGTGGTGTTGTGGGAAATGCCTCTGAGATCGGGATTAATCCATCCATGCTCACCCTGCGGCTGCTGCTGCTGCAGGGAATGCAGGAACTGCGGGCAGGCAGGGGGCAGGAGCCTTCTGCTCCTGGGGAAGCACTTGGGCATCATCATCGGTGGGTGCGGGAGCGAAGGTGGGGAGCAGAGATGCAGCTTGGCAGGGAGAGAGCTCCTTCCCTCCCGCCTGGGAGCAGAGATGCAGCTTGGCAGAGAGCTCCTTCCCTCCTGCCGGCCCTGGGAGCAGCCCGTGTCTCAGTTGCAGCCGAGGATGGATTATTCCAGCCTGGCACACGGGTTTCCTTTATTTTCCTGATGAAAAAGCGAACTTGGATCTGAAACACCTTTAAAAATGCAGATAGTGGGGCAGCCCGCCGTGACCCCAGTGCACGATACAGAGCTGGGCTTTAATGGGAGCCCTGCATCCATTCTTATCTGCAGCGCTGGGAAACGCTGCCAGGAAAGCAGACAAAGGCAGTGCCGGAGCTGGAGCCCGCGTTTAGCACATATTAAACCATTTGTCTTTTGCTCCCCTGCTGAGCAAGAGCACACGGGGCTGCTGCAGCCCCAAACTCTGGGGAGACAGGCAGCAGAGGCAGGCAGGGTGTGAGGGGAGAGGGCTGAGCTGCACTCAGAGCGCAGGGGCTTTCCTTGGGCTGCTTCACTCTCTGGCAGAATCCTCCCAGCCTGGAGAGGCTTTTGCTCTGCACTGCTCTCCAAGGGCCTTTCCTGGCACCTCGCTGTGTGTCTGACACCGGCAGGGCCTGCCCCAGAGGAGGGTGTACCCAGGTGGGGGGCAGAGCCTTCTCCCAGGTAACGAGCAGGAGCACAAAGGAAAGGGCCTCAGGAGAGGTTTAGATGGATATTGGGACCTGTTTCTACACTGAAATTGTGGTCCAGCCCTGGAGGGATTTAAAAGTGAGGTAGATGTGGCACTTGGGGACATGGTTTGGTGGTGGTCTTGGCAGTGCTGGGTGGGGCTTTTCCATCCCAAACAGTTCTATGATCTCTCTCCCCTACCCATTGCTCTGCTGAGCATTCCTGGGATTGGATTCTGAGTCTTCACCTCCTGGCCTGCCCTTCTGCTGGGGAGCTGGGAACATCCACGGAGAGCCAGAGTTTTGATTTACCCACCCGAGATCTCCATTGCATTCCTTGTTCTGGGCATTGCAACATTCATCATCCATTCACTCCAGAGCAATCTCCAAATGGTCCTGGCTCTGAGCAAACACGGCTGCACTCGCTGGGTGTCAGCAGGGATTGTCACAGAGATTTCCTGTGCCCACTGCAGCCCTCAGGGAGGAGCTGGTGCTGAATCCTGTCCGTGCAGGTGGAGGAGGGGATGTCCCACCTGCAGGAGTGCTGAGAACACCTGAATTTGTGCAGGGCATGAGGGAGGAACAGCTCAGGTGGGGCTGGTGGGGTGGGCACGGAGAGCACCTGCAAACCCACGGATGTGGGAGGGCTCCTGTGGGCACAGATGAATGGAGGGCCTGGCAGAATCCCCCGGGAAGGGATGGAGCCAGTGGGATGCCGGCTCCTGGCCAAGGCACCATGCCAGGCACTGTGCCAGGCTCAGCATCATCGCAGCCCCCTCGACTGCCATCCTCACGGGCACAGCCCGGGCTCGGCTTGACAGCATTCCTGGGAAAGTACCGTAAATAATACATGAAGTTCCCGTGCAGTTCAGGGCTCCGCGCTGGTTTACCAGCAGCTGCGGTGCGTTCCTGTCTGACAAACACGGCTGGTGTTTATTCTGGATACCGCATGGCGGTGCCAGGCTCGCGGGGAGGTGCTGGGGTCACACAGCTGGGCTGGTGCGTTCCCATCTGACAAACACGGCCGGTGTATATCGTGGATACCGCACGCCGGTGCCAGGCTCGGGGAGGTGCCTCGGGTCAGTTCCCGTCTGACAAACATGGCCGGTGTATATCGTGGATACCGCACGGTGCCAGGCTTGGGAGGCTCGCAACAAAAGGTGTATATCTGGATACCGCAGCCGGTGCCAGGCTCGGGGAGGTGTCTCGGGTCAGTTCCCGTCTGACAAACATGGCCAGTGTATATCGTGGATACCGCACGGCGGTGCCAGGCTCGCGGGGAGGTGTCTCGGGTCACACAGCTGGGCTGTTTGCCGTGCGTGAGGATGAGGGGTCACACAGCTGGGCTGTTTGCCGTGCATGAGGATGAGCCCGCGGAGCACCCCCGCTGTAAACACTGCCGGGAAGCTCCGCTCGGAGCCGCCCCGCCGCTAGTGAGGGAGTCTAATCGCTACATCTAATTACCGAGACGGGCAAATCGATACGGCAGATTTCCAAGTGGCTTAAAATATCCTGAATTCCCTCCCTTGCAGGCGGCTGCCGGCTGGCTGCGGCGAGCTCTGCAGCGTGGGGGTGATGAGGCTGCGGGGCTTGACCGGCTGAGGGAGAGGAGGGTTTGGGATGAAGGAGGCTTGGCGGCCTCTGGGCCATGGGCAGCGCTGACAGAGAGGGCTGGAGCTGGCACAGGGGGCTGGAGGGCACCTGGACTCTGCTTTGGGGGCAAAGCTTTCAGTCTGGGGCCTCAGCTCCTGGGGCTGGAGTGTCCTGGCTAGAGGAGACACAGGGGGCAGAGGGCACCCATCCAGGCTGGATGGGGATGGGGACAAGGAGGAGGAAGCCATGCCGGGTTTGTTTTTGTCTCAGGCTTTTCAGAACACAGAACAAACATTTCCTACATCCCACGGTGAATACTCGGGGCTCAGATTTAATCTCCCATTTATTCACATGCTGATGAGGCCCCAAGCATCCCTTTCCAGGAGCTGTTGTTTGAGCTTCCACAACCCCTGTCTCAGCCAGAGAAGCTGAGAAAAGCCAGAAAAGCTTGTAGGGGCTACAAGTGGCCTTGGCTGCCCTCCTGCCCGAGCAGCAGGGGGGTCAGTGCCCCTCATCCCATCGCTCCCACTGCAGGGTCCCCCACTCGCTCTTCACCCCTGCGCTGCGGGGGAAGCGAGCCAGCCCCTTAATGAGATGAGCCGGGGCTCTTCCCTCGCTCGGCAGCTAATTGAGGTGTGCGAGCTGCTCTCCCGTTAGGCAATCACCGGGAGTTTGTCTAAATCCATCGCCGAGGATCAAAGGGCCGGGCTCTCCAGCCTGCCATGCCCAGGCTGCTGACAGTGCCTGCTGCCACTTCCCTGAGTGACTGCTTGACACAATAAATCTGTGGGAGAAGGAGGCAGTTCTGATCTGCTGTCATCTTCCCCAAATGCTCCTGATGCATTTTCTTTCCTCATTACACATGAGATGTCAAGTCCTCACCTGCGAGAGTGCAACTCGACATCTCCCCTGCACGTCCTCCTCCCCCTCCCGGCTGACAGGGTCCCTGTGGAGGTGGGGGAGCTGCCCCCCACCTTCCCAGCGCTGCTCCCTCAGCCTGGCACCCTCCAGAGCAGCTCCTGTCCCGTGCTGTGCCCCTCTGCCCCATGGAGCACACCTCCAGCCTGTTCTGGGGTCCCTGCGCCCGGAGCCGGGCTGTTGGCTGCCTCATCCTCCCCTCTTTTGGGATGAGCCTCTTTGGTGCCTGCAGGTGTGGGGATGGTGCCCTGGCTGCAGCTCCAGGAGCTCTTGTGGGACTGCTGGGGCTCAGGGAAGGGCGGCAGAGCCAGTTCACCTCCAGCCTGCCTCTGCGAAGGAGAAGGAGCAATTAGCAGTCTGATAGCAAGATTAATAGCAGATGCTCATAATTAACTCACTGTGCATGTAAGCAGCTATTGTCTCCATTTTACCCTGCGTGGATTGATATTCAGGAGTGACTCATTACAGAGACAGAAGCGATTTTGCCTGCGGAGTGCAGCCACCAGAATGGAAATTGCAATTAGAGTTGGCTGTGTCCCTGCCAAAAGCTTGAGGAGCAGCCACTGGGTGGGCCAGGCCCCCCTGCCTGCCCTGGGGGGCTGCCCGGGGCCCCCAGCAGTGCCCAGGGCTGGGGGCTCCCCTGCTCCCAGCTCACCCCATGGGTTGGTGCCTGCAGAGCTGGCCCAGCCCAGCTGAGCAGAGAGATGAAAAATGGCTGGAGAAGCTGGAGAGTGGCCAGAAACTGCTGAGAGTTGCAAAGGAAAGCAGAACAAAGCGAGGTCAAACGCTGTGGTGCTCTCCAAGCCAGAAAAGCCTTTTTCTTCCCCTAGAAGTGCCATCCAGGCTGGCCCCTCCTGTGCTGGTGTGTCAGGTACCCTGTGGCAGCAGCAATGGGGACTTTGCAGTGTGTGACTCCCCAAGAAGGGCTTTGTGTGCCTGTTAAAGGGTGCAGGAGCAGCTTCCCTGTGTCTGGTGCTGGTTTTGGGGGCAGGAACGCTGCGGGGTACCTGGTGTGTCCCTGCCTGGCCTGTGTGCAGTGCCCAGCCCTGCCGGGGCACATCGATCCCATCAGGGCCCTCCAGCACATCTCTCATGGCTCCAGAAGGGCTCAGTGCCAGCCAGGACATGCAGGTGTGACTCGGGGCATGAACTGAGCCCAGGGACCCCGTCCAGCCTGGCCAGAGCCGTGGTGTGAGCCCTGAGCCCTGTGCAGTTTGATATGAGGCTGTGGCTCATCCTCCCCTTTTTTGGGATGCGCCTGTGCTGTGTGCTGGTGGCTGCTGAGCTGCAGGGACTCTCTGGCCCGGCTCCTTTGGCCATCCCAGTAATTGCCTGTGTCAATTCACTTCCCTGGAACAGCTTCTCTGAGGAGGGCCCTCCCTGGGGAGAGCTGTAGAGCTGCTGCTGCAGTCTATCTTTTGTGTGGTTTTTCCCTCCCTGCCACCATCACCTCGCAGAAGCGAGACTGAGGCAGGAAAGGTTTTGTGTAAGCCTGTGAAGGATTTTCACTCTGCAGACACGAGCTGCCACAGCAGGCAGCAGCTCCGTGCCTTGGCCCAGCAGGGATGGGGATCCTGCATGGGGGGATCTGGTGGGGGATCTTGGGGGGTATTGTTACAGCACTGACACCAAAATAACCACTGGTGGGATTTCGGAGAAGCACTGGGCTCCCTTAGAAACCCATGGCCTGTGTCTATGAGCAGCTGAGCTCTGCTGGAGTTGGGATGGAGCCGGAGGGATGGATGCCAGGAGCAGCACTGCCTGTGGGGAAGGAGGGCAGGGATGCCTGTCCCTGCCGTGGGGCTGGGGTGCTTCCTGTCACTTGGGTGTGGATCTTGTGGCACTTGGTGCGCTCCTGACACTTCAGATTTGATATGAAACAGTAAACTGGTAGGGAGCCTTCGTGGCATCCGTGGCACAGGGAGTGTGTCAGAGATGGGATTTGTGACACAGGGGGCACTTCAGGGGTGGCATTTGTGGCACAGGGGGTGTTTCAGGGTTGGCATCCATGGCACAGGGAGGGCTGTCACACTCACCTGCCCGAGGGACACCTCTCCAGCCCTGCCTGGGAACTCTGCAGATCCGTGCCTGGATGCTCTGGGTGGGCTCAGCCTGGGCAGGCCATGGGCAGGGCAGCAGCAGCCGCCCCACAGCTGCTCCTTTCTTGGGCTGTGGGGTGCCAGGCTGGGCTGCCAGGCTGGCAGGGAAGGAGCTGGCTCTGCCCAGCCTCCAGCTCCTTGCTCCTGCCTCTCCTCCCTGGCTGGCGCTGCCATATGGTAATGCATATTTAACTGGTATTTACATTCAACAGTGTCTCTCTGCAGCTCTGTTTTCCTTCCCAAACGCTCTAATTCCTGCCGGCTCCCAGCTGGGGAGGCCGGGGAAGGCGGGTGCCCTTGGCAGGGGTGAGAGGGGCTGGGCTGCTGCTGCCTGCAGGCTCCTGCTCGGTGTCTCCTTTGCTGGGGCAGCTTTCCTGTCTGGAAACCAAAGGGCAGAGATGCCAGCCCTGGGTTGGGAGCCCAAAGT
The DNA here is from genome assembly GCF_901933205.1 of Camarhynchus parvulus. Lineage (NCBI taxonomy): Eukaryota > Metazoa > Chordata > Aves > Passeriformes > Thraupidae > Camarhynchus > Camarhynchus parvulus. The sequence goes on along the minus strand of NC_044594.1, from coordinate 750,784 downwards.
GTGCCCTGAAGGGAGAGGAAACCCTGCAGGGAGCTGCTTTTTGGGGTAAAACACCTGGTGTTTCCAGGAAAGGGGCGGGAGAAGGTTCTGCACCTTGGATGTGCTGGGTGTCCTGCCCCAGCCTGGCTTCCCCCGGGGCTCCCACCCACCCCAGCCCCTGGGTGAGCATCCTGCTGTGCCAGGGGAGCGCTTGGCACAGCCACTGGCACGGGCTGGACATTCCTGGTGCCTCTCGCTGCCACTTTCACCAAAGGCTGAGAAATGTGAAAACCAATTAAGACCAGAGGGGAACTGTTAAGGCAAAGAAACAAATAGCTCCTGTTGCAATTGACTTTGCTCCTTAATCCTGGCACTCGGGAGCTATCGTTATTCCAAACGTACCGGCATAATAATTAAACAGAATTACTCGTAGGTTCTGGGCTGGTGACTATCTATACCAAACACTCCTAATGAAATTTCTATTAAGCACACAGTGACTGGTTAATAAATAATAACAAGGCCTCAGTGTCTGGTCAGGGAAGGGCCCTGGTGTGTCCAGGGAGGAGAGGGCTGGGAGCAGCATTCCCCATTCCATCCTGCTGTGGAGCAGCATTCCCCATTCCATCCTGTGCCATCCCGCGTTCTCCAGGAGGTGCAGGAGCCCTGAACAGCCTGCAGGGCCTGGCTGCCCCATCCTCACCAGCCATGAGGGTCCCCACCAGCTCCAGGCCCTTAAAATGCAGCCTGGGGTGACCTGTGAAAGGCCCTTCAGGGATTTTGGTCTCTCTGCATTGATGTAAAAGCAAACGTTGGGTAATGAGGACGTTGTCGGAGCTCCAGAGAGAGAGAAATCACCTGTTCAGCTCAGAACATTTTCCTTGAGAATTAATCCTAATTTAGGATCCAATTATAAACATAGAGGGTAATATAATGGCCTGAAACATTAGTCAAGGCAAATTCTATAATTGATGAGTGCTAATGTGAAACAGTTGGAAAATGAGGACGCATTTTGTTTTTAAATCCTCCCTCCTCCCCCTCCTCTGAGAAATCCTCGGCTTTGGGAGCCGGAGCACTTCAAGAGAACAAAGACCCTTTGAAAGCTCCTTTTTTTCCCCCTTTCAATGCTTATCTGAAAGGACATCTCTCTCCCCTTAGTTGCTGTAATCATAAAAGCACAGGTGACAAACTGCTTCGTACCAGGCATCATCAATTCCGAGCTGGGGATTTTATAAACACGTTTGTGTCTGTGTGTGTACACACACGGTGAAGGCAGCGGCAGCACCGCGCCTCTGTGCCCGCGGATGATTCCTATCAGCCCCCCCGGGGGAAGGCAGCCAACAAACTTTTAAAGGAACAACTTTAACGTCGGTGTCCCCTGCGGTGGCTGCGGCGCTCCCTGCGCAGGGACAGGGCTGTGGGATCCGCTGGGTCCCTCCCTGCCCCGTGGTGCTGCCAGTGCTGCTTGGCAAACATTGCACAGGCGAGGTTTGCTGCTCTTGTGAATGCTTCCATCCGTAATGGTGAGCATTCCTCAGCAAACCTGGGCTTTGCCACTGTGGGGAAGGAAGATAAATGTGATGTCAGGGCTCAGAGGTGCCCCACACAACGCCCCTGGGCAGCCACGGGATGTAGTTCTGAGCTTCATCAGCCTTATCCCGATTTCCCCCCTGTCCAGCTCACCCCAGCACAGCTCAGAGTTTGCTTGGCTCAGGGGCTTTGCTGTGACCCACAAGCACAGGCAAATGGGGCTGCAAACCCCCCTGTGGACACTGCCCCCAGCACTGGGGCAGAACACCTCTGACAGACACTGTGCTGACGGAATGGATGCTGGATCTGCAGTGCCCGTGTTCAGGGGGAAGGAAGGGATGAACCCACCCACGCCCAGCCTGTGAAGCCCTTCCCTCCTCACAGCTCTGAACGAGCAGCAGCTTCTCAAAGGCCAAAGCCAGCTGGGATCCTGCTGCTGCTGCTGGAGCTGCTGCTCCGGGGCAGGTTCTCCCTCTCCCTCCTGCACTGGGGGGACCCTCCTGGGCTGGGACCCTCCTGCTCAGGACCCTCCTGCTCAGGACCCTCCCTGCCAGTGCCCAGCATCTCCTGGTCCTGGGAGCCTCCCCTGGGGCTGGGCAGCTGCTGGACCTCACTGGTTCCCAAGGTAACAGCCTCCTTCCCAAGGGGACAGTCCCCTTCCCAGGGTCTCCTTCCCAAGGTGACAGTCCCCTTCCCACAGTCCCCTTCCCAGGGTGACCATCTCCTTCCCAAGGGGACAGTCCCCTTCCCAAGGTGGCAGTCCCCTTCCCAAGGTGACAGTGTCCTTCCCAGGGTGACAATCAATCTCCCTCTGCAGCCCCTGAACTCCCGGGTGGTTTCCTGTCTCTGAGCAGCCCCTCGGGCCCGCTGGCATTTCCCTTGCTGTGCCAGGATGGCTCTGCTGCCCGGGCTCTGCTCCTCGGTATGATCCACAAAGTGTTTGGGGCAGATAAGGCTGGCTCGGGCTGTCACAGGCTCACAGCAATCAATAATAAATAATAAATAATAAATACCTGGCTCTGGAAGCAGCGTGCTCAGCCCTGTTGAGAACTTCCTGCGTTTTTCCCACGGGTGTTTTCCTCCTCAGGCTCAGCCCTGGGTGGGCAGAGGTGAAAGGGGGATGGAATCAATTCCCTTGGTGGGCTGGGGGCTCTGGAAAGGGGTGGGGGGCTCTAGGATGGATGGGAAAGGCACGGGTTGGATCAAGCTGAGCACCCCAAAGCCTCAGAGGGGAAAATGGTGGGGGGAAGCTGGTGCTGGTCAGGGGTGCAGGGCAGAGCTCTGTCCCTCACTCCAGCACTCTCAGTCACCTTCCCTCAGGCTTTTATCTCCAACCTTTTGTCAATGATAAAAAGCAAAGGGAAAGGGAAAAGAGAAAAATCCGAGGAGGTTGAAAGTCGTCCTTTGAGGACAATTTTATTGTTGCTTTGCCGTCTGAGTGGCTGAATGCACTCACAATCAGCGCCAGGCTCACACCTGAGCTGTGTGAGCTCACGGAGCTTTGATCCAAGCACAAGTGGAACAGCACACCTGGCCTGCTGTGCCCCTCTCCCCGGGCTGCCTGCGCACCCTCGGATGTCTCGGATGTTTGGCACTGCTGTTTCAGCTCTGCTGCACCTGCACTGCAAGTGGGTGCCCGGGCTGCTCCGGACTTGTGCCACATCCTTGCCACATCCTTCTCTCCCACCCCTGCCTCCCAATTATAAGGACACATCCCAGCTGGAGCACGGGGCTTTGAGCACACACAGTCCAGCAGCTTCTGGATTTCTTGGTTCAAGGACAGGTCTTGGTGTTCTCTTCCTTCTCTCTGTGTCCGTCTGTCAGGATTTTGGTGACTCGGTGGCTCCCAGGGTGCTCTCAGCCTGTGCCCCCTGGGCTGGAGGGCACAGCGCATCTGAGGGAGCTGCAGGGGAAGCTGGGCTGAGCGCTGAGAGTCAAACTCCAAATCCCCCCTCCTCACCCACCGCTCTCTCCCTTGGGCACATGTGGGTTTTCTTCTGTCTGTCGGGATGAGCAGCAGGGGGAACTCGGTTTGGGCACAACAACAACAACACACAACAACAACAACTCTTCTCACCCTAAACCACTGGTCCCACACTCCTCTTACCCAAATCCACTCTCATTCACCCTCCCTCCCCAAGACCAGCCCCACTCCTCAGCCCACCGAACTGAGGTGCCGAAACATCCTGCACCAAGAGGAGCTTCGGCTCGGGCTCAAGAGCCACTACCCAGGAGCACCCACACCTCCGAGGCGCCAGCAGCCCCTGCTGTGGATCTGCCACCCCATCCCCTGCTGCGGATCTGCCACCCCATCCCCTGCTGTGGATCTGCCACCCCATCCCCTGCCTCTGGTACTCCAGCCTCAGGGAGCTGCTGGCCAAAAGCGGCTCAGTCTTTGGGGGAGGATGCTCAGAAAAACCCCTTTGGGAGCCCCGTGGAGCTCGGAGGGGGGAAGGGGTGCAGGAGGGGGTCAGGCAGGGCTCAGGCGGGGGATGCTGGTGCAGGGTGCTGGCAGGTGAAGCTGCCTGCCGCAGGGAGCTCCTGCAGCTCACGGTGATTGCTGCGGTGTCAACACTTCCCCCTGTGTGACATCCCTTTGTGAGCCGCCTTCAAAGGCGCCTCTCCCCCTCCCCTGCTTTAGGGTTTTATATGGAACTTTAATTACAGGAGCAGTGTTTCAGGGATGGTTACACCTGCTGAACAGACAGCAGTCACGGGAGCACACAGGAAACGTCAGGGTGACAGAAGTTTAACTTTACTGCTGTGATCTGGTGTGTCAGCTCCCCCGGCGTCCCATCTGGGAGGGACATCAGGCCATGGCCTCTGGTAAATGTTTAAATGGGGCCCTCAGGCAAGTCAGATGTGGAGGAAGGAAGTGATTTATCCCTCTGTAGCAGGGTCCTGGCACAGCTGCCAATAACCCTGCAGATGACAAACGCCCCTTCCATGGAGCATCGCTCTGCTCTGTGCTGGGGACAGGGGAGGGACAAACCAGTGCTGGCCTTCAATTCCTGCTCCCAGAGCACCATCCTGTGCTTTCAGGGGCTGCCTTTTGGGCTGTTCTCACCTGCTGGTTCCCCTCTCCCTGTTTTCCCTGCACCACCAGACCTAATTCTCCCTAATGCTTGGGCTCACTCCAGGTCTCTTCTGAAAGACATTCCCCCACATTTTGCTCGTGGAATCCCTGTTCAGATGCAGGGGTGCCCATCTGACACCTGGGGTATCTCAGGAGCTCTCAGCACCCTCAGGGACAGCAGCAAGGCCAAGGCACAGCTCAGTGAAGCCAGGCTGAGCTATCCCAGGGCACCCTCACAGCCTGGTGTGCTGCAATAAAATCTCATTTTCACTCCAATTTCATACCAGCAGGCAGTTTCCAAGCTCTCAGAACTGTAAACAGCCACGGGGGGACATTTCTTGTCCCCCTGAAAAGCCCAGCCTTGGTGCTCACCCTTGGCTTGCCTCATTGCCCCGGGGTGGAGGCTGGGGCATCTTTCCTGGCTTTGGCAGGTGTTTGTGAACAGGAGGATTTCACACACCAGGAGATGGAGGGATGAGGCAGGGAGTGACTGGCCCAAGGTGGCTTGGGGCTGTTTGTGCCTCTCCCGTGGTTGCGGTGCCCGGGCACAGTGAGCCCTGGGATGGCACCAGGCTGGGCACTGTGGTGCACAAAGTGACATTTGAGGACAACGTGGCAACTCATTGCTGAGCAGAGGAGAATAAATCTGCAGCGCAGGGGTGGAGGCACAGTGCTGTAAAGCAAAGAGCCAATATAGCAGTCTACATAACACCATTAGTCTGCAGCCAGGCAGTTGATATAGAAGGAGAGATGGCGTGAGCCAACAGGTCCCCACTTTATTTTTTTGCCCGTGTTTAATACAGTGTTCTGGAGCTGCTCTCTATGCTCAGCGTGTTTTATTGTTTTGCTCACCCTGAAAGAGGAACTGCTGGGGCTTTGATAAATGGATGGAAGCGCTGGGCAGGCTGTCGCTGCAGTTTTCGTGTGTGTTCTGACCCACAGGGCTGGTCCCTGGGCACCCCCTTTTCCCCTGGTCTCTTCCTTCTGCTCCTCTGTCCAGCGCTCATCCTGAACTCTGTTGGCACCCAGGATGGCATCTGGAGCCTGCCCAGAACTTTGAGTTATTCAGTTACTGGTTTTGTAGATGAGAGGGAGCTGGGGGACTGAGGAGGGGAACACAGGTAGCAGAAACATCCACTGGGACGGGGAGCCCTGATTGCCCTCCCTGTAAGGACATGGAGCCCTGATTGCCCTCTCTGGGAGGACATGGAGCCCTGATTGCCCTCTCTGGAAAGACATGGAGCCCTGATTGCCCTCCCTGGAAGGACATGGAGCCCTGATTGCCCTCCCTGGAAAGACAGGGAGCCCTGATTGCCCTCCCTGGAAGGACATGGAGCCCTGATTGCCCTCCCTGGAAGGACATGGAGCCCTGATTGCCCTCCCTGGGAGGACATGGAGCCCTGATTGCCCTCCCTCGGAGGAGATGGAGCCCTGATTGCCCTCCCTTGGTGCTGGAGCCCAGGGCTGGCTCTGTCTGGGTACCCTTGGCTCGGTGTTCCCGTTAGTTCCTCGCCCCTCTGAAGCGCTGGAATCCGAAGGACAGTGAGGGGTCCTGGGGTGTCCCTGGGCTCTCCCCTGCTCCTGCCTGCCTTGGGGTGAGGTCCTGACCCCTGGGAGGCTCCAGGCTCAGCTCAGTGTGACCATAGCACAGGGGGAAGGTTTGCAGAAGCACTGAACAAACGCTGCGAGAAGGAGCTGGGGAAAGGCGCTCCCGACTGAGAAAGCAATTTTGGAAGACAAATGTAATCTGAGGATCTGAATATCCACAAGTGAAACAGGGGAGAAGATAAAAGGAGCAAGGAGTCAGGGAATCCAGGCAGGACTCGTGCACTTCAAAGGGGAAGGGAGCTGGCTCGTGGATTTAGCGGCCGTGCCGGCCGAGCAGGGAGCCAGTGCGGCACAGAGCCGGCCGTGTGCGGGAAAGGGAATCTGAAAAGCAAAATTTCAGACGCCTGTTTCCCCCTGGGTGAAATTACACAGAGAAATATTCTGGCAAAATACGAAAGGGACTGAGATGAAAGCAGAGCCCAGAATATTCATTGCAAGTGGCATCTGGCCGGGAGGGACAGTGGGAGCTGCATCTCCAGAGCTGGGGGCCCGGGGGGCATCACCTGTGCTCAGGTGCTGGGGGAGAGCTGATAACTGCCCAGCTCCTCCTGGGGCTCTCAGGGTATTGATTAGAGCTGGACAAACCCCACAAAAATGGGCTCGGGGGGCTCATGTGAATCTGGGGTGTGGGAGGATTTGCTGGTCTTAAGATGGATGGGCCATGGCAGTGCCAGGGAACTGAACCCTCCTGGCTGCAGTGGGGTGGCACTGGCAATGCCCTGTGTGATGCCCCCAGCTCAGATGGATGGGCACAGTGGGGACAGGCTCTCGGAGTGTGACCTGCCCAGTGTGAGTGGCCAGGAGAGAGAGGGCTCGGAGCAGGGAAGGCAGGGGCGGGTGGAGAGCAGGAACAAAGGCACCCCGGTGGCTTGGAAAGGTTGCCTTTGCTTGCGGCTGAAAGCGCCGGGCAATAATAATCAAGATTTATCGCTTGGCAATCACCATGGCAACATCAAAACACAAGTGGGAGAGAGATGCTCCCCGGGGGGCTCCCTGCATCTCCTCCTGCTCTCTCAGCCCGAGCAGGAGGAAGCAGAGCCTGGCGAAGGGAAGCTGGGTCTGCTGCTGGAGGAAGGAGCTCTCCCAGCGCAAACATCAACCTCCCTACAAAAATCTTCCCTGCCCACAACCCAGGGTGCCAGCCTCATGCCATTGAGCCCTGCCCTGCAGCAGGAATATCACAGACAGGGGTCATTCCCTGCCCCACAGACCCAGGGTGCCAGCCTCATTCCCACTGAGCCCTGCTCTGCAGCAGGAATATCACAGACAGGGGTCATTCCCTGCCCACAGACCCAGAGTGCCAGCCTCATTCCCATTGAGCCTTGTCCTGCAGCAGGAATATCACAGACAGGGGTCATTCCCTGCCCACAGACACAGGTGCTCCTTGGGACACTGCTGTCCCTTGCCACCTCCTTTCCAGGTGCCAGCCAGCTGCTGGGTGCAAGCAGTGTGTGGGAAGGAGAAAATGCTGCATTTCCTGCACTGGAGGTGTTGGTGGCTCCTTGTGCTGCTCCAGAGGGGCAGCAGGCCCCTTGCTGGCACGGGGACTGGCACCAGCACTGTCCTGCTGCCCCTGGGCAGCTCTGGAAGGAGCTCTCGCCTTGCTGGCACCGTCTCCAGCCCTGTCTCTGCTACCAGAGCTGCTAAGCCTCCATAAATATGCTTTTATTAATCAAGCAGTGTTTGTTTAGCATAAACCAACTCCCCTGCTAAATGGCTGCAGGAGCAGCACGTGGTTCCCAGCCATGACTCAGGGCTGCCAGTGCCGCTGTGCAGGGCTGGGAGGGCATCATCCATCTCTGCTCCTCACTGCCAGCTGCCTCTGGAGCCCCGGGCACAGCGGGCTGGCCCCATCCCGGCCGCTCCCTTCGGGTCTGGTGCTGGCAAAGGCTGCCCAGGGCTGTGCTCCTTCCCTGGGATGTGCTGAGAGCGGGAGCCATGCTGAGAGAGCATCCCTGCTGTGTGAAGGTGCTGATGGAACCCCCAGCAGGGAGCACGGGCATCCCCCCGGGCCCCAAGGGGCACACTGGCCAGACAGAGCCCCAGCCTGGCGGTGTCCTGGGCAGCAGGGAGCAGCCATGGCCAGGAGAACACAGCACAGAGGGACCCTCTGCCAGGGCTGCTGCCTCTGCCCTCCTTGGGAGCTTATGGACAGATTGGGATGGGGGGAAAGCAGCTCCTGCCTTTGGAGGGGCAGCCAGGCTGCTGCAGGCTGCCGGCTCCTCCGCTTGCTGATCCAGTGCCAGGCTGCAGGGGCTGGAGCAGCCTGTGGAGTTAGCAAAATCCTTTATTTTACATTTGATATCTTGTTCAGATCAATAAGGATTCCTTGAGCAATTCGGGGGCTTGTAGTCTCCTGATTAGCTGTCCCTTTATCCAGTTAGATTTTTCTTATCTAGAGTAATTGTTGTTCCAGAGAACATCTACGGCTGCAACATGACCTTAGCGGCAAGGGTACGGCTCCCCGAGAAATACAGCTCCCCACCCGGGCCCTCCCTGCCAGCCCCCACACCTTATCTCCCTGTAAATTGTTGCTGCAAGCTTTTGTTGCCTTCCCAAGGTGAGCCGGGGCGATCCAGAAGGCAAATAAATAAATCTCCATTGCTGAAAGGCCCCGGCGCTGGCCGTGGGAGGAGGAGGAGGAGGAGCAGGGATGTTTGCTGCTGCTGTGGCTGCTGGTGTCCTGCAGGCTCTCTCCAGCACATCTCTTGCCCCATGGTCTTTGACAGGAGTTTTTATGAACCACTGTGGCTCCTCCATCTATTCCCAGCCCCGGCACCTTCGGTGGGTTTGTGCTCCAGCCTCAGATTGGAAATAAATTGATGGCTAAAATAAAACCCCTCTCCAGATGGGAGGGTGATGAATGAGGGAGGAGAAGGGGGTGCAGGGAGGTTTCTCTCTTCCTGAGTTGCTGTTGAACATCTTGGTTTTGCCTTTGGCTCCCAGGGATGCTCCTGGATGCTCGGCACTGCTCTTTGCCAGAGGGGAATGTGGTGAGTTGGGTTTTCCACTGGGATTTCATCTCTCCCTCCTGATGGGATCCCTCCTTGCCCTGAATAGTTAATGGAAACTAATGCAGGGCTGCCGCTGGAGGAGAGCTCGACAGCAGCCCCTCAAACGGCACCTGACACCGGCAATCCCAGGGAAACAAACAGCTCCATTAAGCTCCCTGCGTGCCGGAGGCTCCGGGGCTGCTGTCTCCATGGAGCACCTGCCTGCTGCTCCTCCTTGGCTGCTCTGGGAGAATCGCAGCCACGGCTTTTCCTGTGGGATGCCCAGCTCCTGAGTGCTGTCCTGCCCGGCCCCCGGGGATGCAGCTGGCAGCTTTTCCCAGAATGGATCACCAAGAACTGGGGATGGAGCCGAGGTGTGCTCGGGAAAGCAGCTGGTGGCTCGAGGTGTGGGCCAATGAGTGTTTGTCCAAACACCTGGCAAATGAGCTCCCCAGTGGCTCTGTGCAGGATCAGCACTGCTGAGACCGAATGTGGCAAAAGGCCCTGGCCAAGATGCGAGGGGAAAAATTATCAACTCCCCCAAATGCTTCAGCATTTCCAAAATAGACCTGAGTGCCTTCAGGTTCTGAGTCTGCTCCGGTGTGATCCTGGAGGAGGGAGGATGGACAAGGGTGGGATGGGATGGGATGGGATGGGATGGGATGGGATGGGATGGGATGGGATGGGATGGGATGGGATGGGATGGGATGGGAATGCCAGGTGGGCAGAGGGACAAGGACAGGCACCTGCTGTGCCCTGGCTGCCACGGCAGAGCCCTGCCCAAGGAGGTGCCCAGCCATCACCAAACCATTCTCGGGAGCACTCAGGAAAGCCAGCCTTGTTTGTTTATGGTTTCTTCCTTTCCTCTCGCTCCCTGTTGTGCGCAAATTGCCTGGAGACTGGAGAGCCCTGACTGTGTTTAGGGGCCTTTCCAGCCCTTTTCCTGCTTGGCCGAGGGCGAAAGCACAGGGCTGATGGGCCCACAGCAGCACCCCCGGTCCCTTCAGCACCCCCCGGTCCCCGCAGCATCCTCCGCTCCTCCCGGCACCCCGGTGCTGCCGCCGGGAGCCATGAGGGGGAGCTCAGCCCATTCCTTCCCTTCTCCCCGGCTGCGAGCGGGGCTGGAGCGGCTCTGCCGAGGGTACCGCGGCACCGGGGAGCCCTCGCTGCTCTGCCCGGGGACACCGGGCCGTGTTTCACACCCCAAACACCCCCTGCGTGTGCCCGGAGCGGGGCAGGAGCCCGGGCAAGGCAGGATTGCTGCCCCTGGGGAGCCAGTGTCCACTCACAGCATCCTCATCCTCATGCCATCCTCATCCCATCCCCATCCTCACCCTCAGTCTCTGTCCCTGCCCCGTGTATGCCACACCGGGGTGTCCCAGCTCCTGGGGGTGCTCTGGGGGGGCACCCCTGGCACCCCTGTGCCCACCTGCCAGGTAAGGGGGCACAGCTGGGCTGAAGGAGCCCCTCGGGGTCTCACCCAGGGGTACAGGGAGATCCCAGCTTGCAGGGAGTCTGAGGCATCCCCTTCTCAGCCCTGGCTGACCCCTGACTTGGGTCAGAAACAGCAAAAAGGGCAGAAAATAGGGGAGATTTTCTGTATTTCAGTTTTCTGAAAAAAGGAGAAATCCCATCCTATGTCTGCAATTATTTTATTATGCAGCACTAATGAAAAATACACTTGAACATCTAAAAAAGGCCTATGGTAAAGAGTTACTTAATGGAATAAATCACTCTAAATTAAGCAATTATGCCTTTGATTTTTTAATTTTTTTTAAATTTAAACCACCAATTGGCCAAAGGTGCTTCGGTTGTGTCAGATAACGGCTGTGGGCACAGTGAGGGCACATCTCCAGGGACAGCCACAGCCCAGGGCTGCTCCAGAGCAGGGCTGGGTGTGCTGGGAGCCCCTGGGATGAGGGTGCAGGACACAGGGTCCATCCCAGGTCCTTGGGGATGGATGGGATGGGCTGCAGGACACAGGGTCCATCCCAGGTCCTTGGGGATGGATGGGATGGGCTGCAGGACACAGGGTCCATCCCAGGTCCTTGCTGGCAGCTCGTGCCAGGCCCGTGGAGCCTCTTCCACCACAGCCCAGGCAGCTGGTGCAGGCCAGGGAGGGAGAGAGGCAGCAAATAAACAAGCTAAATGAATAGCTGGGCTCTTCAAGGGTGAAACCAGGCCTGTAAATTAGGCAGGGATAATCTCCTGATCCCAGGGACCGAGCTGTGTAACTATGGCCAGGCTAACGTGCCCCGGGGCGAGGGAGCAGCTCTGCAGGGCCAGGCAGGGCTTGTCCTGGGCAGGGCAGCTCCCACCTTGTCCTCCCTGGGAGGAGCCATCCCTGGGCAGCTCTGGGCAGCAAACAGAGAGCCCCTGGTCCCTGTGCCCTTGGCATCTGCTCTGGTCCCAGCTCTGCACCCAGCCCCATCCGCCAGCTCCACCCTCCCTGGCTTATTTGTTAAATATCCTGCAATTATAGAGAAATAAAAGGCTCCTACAGATGAGGGGGTAATTATACTTAATAGGAACAGAATGGATATTCCTGGTTAACCATTTGGGCTTGGGAGGCAGATGGCACACAGCCCCAGCTTCCCTGAGCGTGGCAGCCCTGGCAGGGCTCTCATTAACCAGTTGCTCTCATTAACCAGTTGCTCCCTGGCTCTGGACCAAAGGCATTCACTGGTTAATCACCCCTGGTGGTGCTGCTGACTGATCTGGCCTTGTCCCTGAGCTGGGAGCCCTCCCTGGCTCTGGGGAGGCACTTTGGGCAGCTCTGGGTGCTCCCTCCTCCTTGGGAGCACACCCCGGGTCACTCAGAGGCGCTGCAGGGTGACAGAAAACATCCATAGCTGTGGGGATGCTGCTGCTGGCAGGGTGACAGAAAATATCCATAACTCTGGGGATGCTGCTGCTCCCACCCAGCCCCGTGGGAGGTGAAGAGGCTCCCCTGATCCCAGATCCTCCTTGCTCCTGGCAATTTGAGTTTGGTGCTCTCTGGCACCCTGGAGAAGCCCCAGACAGAGGTGGCTGCAGTGTGGGCAGGGGGTGACAGGAGCCAGGGGTGTCCTGTGCAAGGCAGGGCCTGGGGAGGAGCCCCTGGGGCTTGGGCAGCTCCTCCTGGAGGCACCAGGACTCTGTGTGTGCTCTTGGCAGCCCCTTTGAACACGGGCATTATGGAGTGTTCAAATAACATTAATAAATACAGCAGCAGCCACAGGGAGAGCTTGGTATTTACTGTAAATTCAGCATCTAAACAGAGACATCGTTTTGTCTTCTACGCTTTAACACCATTCATAATTCCGTGTTTCAGCAGACTTCCCCTGGGGCCCCGAGATGCCTTTTTTATCTGAGGCCATTCCCAACCCCTGCTGCGCCCCTCCAGGGCTGCCTGCTGCCCAAACACCCTCAGGGCTGCTGGGGCTGAGCCACAGGGCTGTGCTGTCACCCAGGGCCCTTTCTGTCCCCTTCAGAGACCCTTGGACCCCTGCCCTGGTGGGAATTCACCGGTCCTGCTGTGTGTGTGTGCTCCCCTCTGTGTGTGCGTAAATAAATACACAAAAATACAAATATATGTAGGTTTGATTCATCACAGTGGCCACAGAGCCTCTCTCCTCCTCTGAGGGCCTTGGCAGAGCAGAGCAGTCGTGTCCCCTCTTCTCTCACTTGGGGCCAACCCCCCCAGACCTGCGCCTTCTTGCCCCCCATTAAAAAGCTGTGAAAAATGAATTTAGCCAGGAGTGAGCAAATTGCGCTGGGCAGCTGCGGTCATTGGCTCCCCACAGGGGATGTGGGGCCCTGTGGAAGGGGAGAACAGCCCTGGGAAGGAGCTGTGCTGGGTCCTGCCCGGCTCAGAGCAGCCAGGCTGGCACCAGCCCTCCCTCCTGGGCCCAGCTTGGGATGAATCTATTGGGGTCTTTGGCGCTTACCTGCTTTTCCTGCAAAATGAACGCCTGTGCCTGGAACGGGAGGTGGCTGCAGGTGGACAAAAGGCAGATCCCAGGGGAGGCTTCTTGGTGTCCCCTCCTCATTTTGGGTCCTTGGTGCTCTCAGCCCTTCTGACGGGGGATGCTCTGGGGAGCCCCACTGCAGTGTGGGGCTGCAGGAGCCCCTGGCCCTGCTGGGGCAGGATCCCCCTGCTCCCCCTCGTTAGCCAGCCCGTCTCCCTTCCCTCAGCTCTGGAGTTCAGCATCAGGGCATCAGCCTGCTCTGCCTCTCTGCCTGTTTTCCTCCTTCCCCGTGCACATCTGGGGAACCCCACGGGCTTTGCTGGGGGAACCCCTGGGCCTGCTCTTGTTCCCCCATCCCAGCAGTTTTAGGGCTCCATGTGGGAGAAGGAAGGTTTCGCCACCTAATAAATTTAGATTTAATTTGCAAGTGAAAAAGAGTGTTTTCTTTTGTAGCTGATGCTGCAGCCCAAATGTCTGAGCTTCTAGGGTTTAAGTCTAATTAACTGCATTTCACAGCTTATTTAAAGAAAAGAATGGAGGCATTAAAATTGTAAAATCTAATTTTTAAGTAAATCTTTCAGCACAAAATGAATGTCGCAGTCTCCCAGCCGCCTTGGCAATATATCTCTTGTCTTCAAATTTCAACATGAGCTTTTGCAAACATGAAATTATTCATTAGACCGTCTGGTAAAAGGATAAATAAGTGTCGCTTCACATCCAAGATCTCCCGGTTTTCCATTTAGCAAAAGATTGGTTTATTCAGGATTATGCAGAGGGGCCGGTGGGAGGCAGGAGGGAAGGGAGAGCCCAGGGGCCACGAGCTCTGCTTGGACTCTGCTGGGCCTTTTGGGCAGTGAGTCTCCCTGCAATCCTGTCCATTTCCCCGGAATTTTGTCCCCTTTATTTCCCATTAACGGCCAGCACCCCATGGACTGGGAGATCACCCGCAGGAGGATGAGCTGTGCCAGCACGAGCAGGGCTGACGCTGGGTCCCCTCTCTGGTGACAGCCTTGTCTCCTGCCCTGCACTCAGGGACAGCCCGGGGCTGCCTCCTGGATGTGGGGGCATTCCGGGAAATAATGACCCACACAGGGGCCGGCCTCGACTGAAATACCTCAGACATGACTGCTGAAGCGGGACGTCTCTGGTTTAATTCCATTTTACACCAGGATCACACAAATGAAAGCAGAGGAGTGGCTGGAATCTCGTGTCAAGCCAGGGAACTGAAATCCCGGGAGCAGCATTGGTCCTGAATCCAGCTCATTGCTGCCAGAACTGCCCTGCTGGTGCTGAGGGCTCCCTGGGGGGATGGCTCCTCCGGGATGGGGCCCTAGAGGGGCGTTTGCCTCCAACAGAGCGAGATCTGGGCTGATCCTGGGAAGCAGAAGCTGATTTTTCCCCAGCTAGGGCAGTCCCATCTGATGTCTGCCCATCTCGTGCCTCTGAGCAGGGCAAAATCCTGCCAGGATGGAGGCAGGAGTGGGAGCAGTGCTGTGGGTACCTCCTTGCAGCGCTGCTATTTCTTGTTGGTTTTTAATTCTGAATTACAATGCATTTCTGCAGGCTCTACTGTATCCCTGGAATCACGCTCTGTGCTAAATCAGTCTGTGGCAATCAATGCTTTTCTAATGAACTCTGAATTCCTGATGTCAGGACATTGTGCTGCTGCTTGTTTTCTCCCTGCCCTGCTTTTTCCTCTGTGTTATTCCTCTGTGTTATTCGTGTGAGCTGCAGAACACATATTCCATGCACATATATATATATATATATATACACACACATATATATATATGTGTTATTTTTTTTCCCTTCCTCCCCTCTGCAGACCTCATTGGCAAAGTTAATGGTGTGTTTCTGGAGTAATTAGAATGATTTAAATGGCCTCATAACAAAGTTCTTCTGCAGGAGCAGAGGCTCCTCACCCTCTGTATCTGTCACGTCTGGGCTGGCAGTGGTGGCGGAGGGAAAATGTGGCAGGAAAGGGAGGGGAGCAGCCCCTGGCCAGCAGATCTGGGTGTGGGCAGGTGGAATTAATTATTCATGGGCAGCAGCCCGGCAGGGTTTGTGTGTACACCTGGAAATGGATGGCAGCGAGGGGATGGGTGACCCCTCTGTCCCTCCCCTGGAGCTGGCACAGCACAGCAGAGCTCCTGGCTGGGACCCGGGCGTGGGAGGATCCCTGCCAGCCCCAGGAGATTCAGGAATATCTCCAGGCTGGGCTTTGGGCTGCAGGAGGGCTCTGGCTCTGCAGCCAGCGCTGCCTTTGGAAGCCGCTGCTGCCTCCAGCCGCTTGTTGTCCCCTCCTGCCGAGCAATCCCGGACCTGCTCTGGCCAAAGCCAGCCCAGGGCACCCACAGGGCTGGGAGGAGGAGCCCATCCCCTCGGGACTCCCAGCCCTGCACATCCAACATCTGCATTTGGGCCCCAAGGGATGCTCTCGCCATGGCAACCATCCCGTGGCCAGCGGTCCAGCATCCCCGGAGCATCCCCGGGAGGCAGCCCAGTGTCACCACGGCCCTGCAGGCCCCACCGGGATGGAGCCTGCCTTTGGAGTCTCCTCTCGTGCTCCCAACAGCGCCTCAGAAATTAAGAATCAATCCGATTATTCAAGCCCATAAACAACATCATAAAAATAACATCAATTTGCACAGAAAGGCGCTGCATTAATGCGCCGAAATAATGATGCACTTTTACAACATAAATTTACAATCAATCTTGCTTTTAACACCGTGAAACAACAGTTGGAGGAGGATCAATCCTTCGCCTGAATTAGACGCTTGAGTCAGAGATGCTCCGGGGGTTATTTTTGGAAGCTTTTAGCGCCGGCTCTGGCAGGGCTGGCGCTGCCGGCTCCGCGGCTCCCGGCCCTCGCGGCGGGACACGGAGGGGGCAGCAGGAGCTGCGGGGCTCTGCTGTGCCGGCTGTGCCTGCCCTGCCTTTCCCGGCACGGGGCTGGGGGGGCAGAGCCGCGGCAAGGGGAGCGGGGAGGGGGCAGCTGCCAAGGGCAGGCTGGGCTGGGGCAGCGTCCAGTCCCCAGCTGGGCTGTGAACACAGGGACCCATCTGTGGGGCAGGAGAGAACACAGGGACCCATCCCTGGGGCACAGGGAGACACAGGGACCCATCCCCGGGGCAGGATGGAGCACAGGGACCCATCCCCGGGGCAGGAGAGAACACAGGGACCCATCCCTGGGGCAGGATGGAACACAGGGACCCATCCCCGGGGCACAGGGAGCACAGGGACCCATCCCCGGGGCAGGAGAGAACACAGGGACCCATCCCCGGGGCAGGATGGAGCACAGGGACCCATCCGTGGGGCAGGGGAAGAGAACACAGGGACCCATCCCTGGGGCAGGAGAGAACACAGGGACCCATCCCTGGGGCAGGAGAGAACACAGGGACCCATCCCCGGGGCACAGGGAGCACAGGGACCCATCCCTGGGGCAGGATGGAGCACAGGGACCCATCCGTGGGGCACAGGGAGCGTCTCTGACTGCCCTGGTCCTGCAGAGCTGCCCCAGCCTGGCTGCTCTGTGTCCCTGGGAAGTGCATGTTCCTGGATAAAGCCACACAGCTGC
The DNA here is from genome assembly GCF_901933205.1 of Camarhynchus parvulus. Lineage (NCBI taxonomy): Eukaryota > Metazoa > Chordata > Aves > Passeriformes > Thraupidae > Camarhynchus > Camarhynchus parvulus. Next base: position 734,074 of record NC_044594.1, on the reverse strand, counting down.
GACTCTGTGTGCCAGCCTTGCCAAAAAACCACCCCAGACATTTTCCCCACCTCCTCTGTCCTGGAAAGCACAGCGGGAGGCTCAGCAGTGACCACTGCTGCTGCTCGCCAGAGCTGCATCCCACCCAGGAAATTCTTCCGAGCACCTTCCCAGGAAAGGCTCAGGCTCTCTGGACTCCAGGCCCTGTTGCCACAGCTTTTTAGCACGGCTTTCTATTTTTGTTATTTTTACTTATAAATGGGCCCCAAAATGAAATCTCTGCTTATGGAGAGATTGATTAGTGAACCAACTCAATTATGTCTTTAGCCGAGAGCTATATTAAGTAATGCAGCAAAATTATTGCCGTGTGCAGATCCATTTTGTTAAGCAGCTGTTGGCTGGCCCGAGGAGGAGAAGATGGAGGTGAAAGGGCTTTTATTGTTCTGGAGACACCCAGGGACCCCAGGGCCACGGCGTGGGCGATGCCCAGGGAGGCAAGGGGACAGTGTGAGCGCAGTGTGGCTGAGCTGGGATTGCTGCCCCAGGGACCCAAGCTCCAGGAGGAACCACGTCCAGCCCTGAGGCCTGGCTGTCCCTCCGGGCCCTCTCCAGCTGTGAGCCTCTGGTCATTCCCTGGGCTTTGGTGCCTGCCACAGCAAAGGGCGCACAAAGCCACAGCTCAGGGAGGGATGGGGCAGCACAAGGAGCATCTTTTATGTTTCACTTCCTGGCTGATGGGTGTTCATGGCGTGGATTCCCTTCCCTCCCCTTGTCCTGCTCCCCGTGCCCGCTCTGGACACTCGGTGCTGGGGTTTAGGGCAGGCTGCTGTCAGCACACTGTGAATTAGGGCTGGGGGACATTGACACCCTCTGTGCCCTGGGTTACAAACAGCAGGGACTGGAATGCCCACCCTAACCCTGCTGTGCATCCCTCGGCTCTGCAGGGTGCTGAGGGGGCCCCTCCTTACAGCCCCTCATAAAAGAGCCCGACAGCTCGTTCTGCCCCACAGGCTCAGGTGGAATAATTAGTTTTCATTGCCGTGCCATAAACTTTATGGAAGTGATAAAGGAACGGAGCTCTGTGCCCGTGTGTGCTGGCACCGGGGAGTTCAGGGGGGCTGGGGGGCTCAGGGGGCTTCGGGCACCCTGTGAGTGATTGACTGGGACAATGGTGCCATTGGGGCTGAGCAGGGCTCCCCTGGCTGGGGCAGGAGGGCTCGGGGGCTCTGTGGGGCTGTGGGAGGGACATGGGCACGCACAGGGACAGTCCCTGAATTAATGCCCGGCCCAGCTCTTCCAGCTGCACACGCAGGTCACACGTTTTATTGACTGTGGCACCCTTCATCTGTTCCAGCCTGACATTTCGGGTCCTTCCTCCTCCTCAAAGCTTTGCTTTTATGACAGCTCACCTCCCCAGAGGCGGCTTTTTCCTCCCGCTGCTTTTCCAAACCTCCTGAGGATTCTTTCCCTGCTTATGCTCACAGGCCATCCTGTTCCAAAGCCCTGCCACGAGCAGGGACACCTTCCAGCGTCCCAGGCTGCTCCAAGCCCTGTCCAGCCCGGCCTTGGGCACTTCCAGGGGCAGCCACAGCAGAATTCCTTCCCGATATCCCATCTAACCCTTCCCTCTCCAGTGGGAGCCATTCTCTGTGCCCTGTCACTACAGTTCCTGGTGAATCCTTCCCATGAAATTCACCCCAGCCTCGGGAGAAGCTGACTCCGTGTTCCCAGGGGGTTCCTGTGGGCCCAGGGGGTGGCGGCAGGGCTGTGGCACCGACCTGGTGCCCTCAGCATGCCCTGTGGGCAGAGGGACAGCCCCGGCCCAGCGGCACAGCCCGAGAGCTGCAAAGTGCGCTATTAAATATTTAATTCAGCTTAACAAGTCAATAGAGTCGGTGCTATCGGAGGGTCGGGGCTCGCTCCCAGGCTGCCCTGATTAACAAAGCACCTGGGCAGGCAGGATCTGCTGATCCAGGCAGCCAGGGCTGTTACCCAGGCTCGAGAGGCAGCATTAACTGGGGAGCATCGATTTCGACATTAGCCGGCTTTTACATTCGAAAGCAGACGATGCAAGGACCTTCAATTATCTTCAAAGCAACTGAAGGGAAGGAAATTGGTCTTAGATGTGGTAAATAGACTCCACAAACTCTACTGAAGCATGCAAAGATGTACACAAGGGAATTACAGATCCTCGCCTAACTGACTGGAGTTTACTCAAAAATGTGATTGGAATTCTCCGCATTTCATGGGAGGATGTTTTGGGGCTAATCCGATCTGGGGCCTTGTTAATCTGATTGGGATTATTGCTGCAGGAAGCAATCCCCACCTGGCGTTTCCTGAGGGTCAGCCCCTGCACAGGAATGGTTGGAAAGAGATTTCCTCCCAAAATTACTCTGTGACTTATTGCCAGTCAGCTCACTGGTTTTAGCTGGTATCGTGGAACCAGATTTTCCCAGGAGCTCTGGAGCAGCCAGGGAATGTTCCTTTGCTCCTGAACAACCCCTCTATCCCTGTGGGTGCTGTGCACACAGAAAGTCCTGTCCCAGCTCCTGCAGAGCCTGGTGGCCCCTGTAGGGCAGGGCTCCCCATTCCCAGGGGAATCACCCCGAGCTCCCCATCCCACACAGGGGTTCCCTGGCACGGGGGTTCCCTGGCACGGGGGTTCCATGGCTCAGGGGTGTGGTGGTGTTCACAGGGGTCCCAGAATGAGGGAAGAGATGAGGATCTGACTCCGTGTTTCAGAAGGCTGATTTATTATTTTATGATATATATTATATTAAAACTACAAGAATAGCAGAAAGGATTTCATCAGAAGGCTAGCTAAGAATAGAAAAGGAATGGAATGATAACAAAGGCTTGTGGTTTGGACAGAGAGTCTGAGCCAGCTGGGCTGTGATTGGCCATTAATTAGAAACAACCACATGAGACCAATCACAGATGCACCTGTTGCATTCCACAGCAGCAGATAACCATTGGTTACATTTTGTTCCCGAGGCCTCTCAGCTTCTCAGGAGGAACAATCCTAAGGAAAGGATTTTTCAGAAAATGTGTCTGTGACACAGGGGTTCCCCGGCAGAGGGGTTCCCTGGCACAGGGGGTTCCCTGGCACAGGGGTTCCCTGGCACAGCTCTTGCCCCGTTTGGCACAGGGCTGCTGAGCCCCGTGCAGGATCCCAGCCGGGCTCCCGGCGGTGCTGCCTCACCAGGGCCCTGTGTGAAGCACACAACGCAGCATTTTCCCACTCAGCACCCTCTGCCTTTCCACGGGGGATAGCGGCGGGCCCGGCTCCCTCCTGTCCCCGGTCCCCAGGCAGTGCTCAGCAGCAGGTGATGAGTGCTCCCCAGGAGCTGGGCTCTCCCTGGGAGCCAGCACCGCTCCCCCTGTGCCAGGCAGGAAACAGCAGCAGGAACACGCTGCTGTTGCTGTGCCGAGGCTTAAAGAAGAAAAGCCTGTGTAAAATGGTTTTATTCTCCGAGTCTTGGTGGTTTCCTCAGCCCCAAAGGTTGCACCGAGCAAACACACCAGATCTTCCCAAGGAGCATTATTGACTGGGAGTCACACGCCGTGTAAACAGGGCTGGCAGGTTTGATGTGCAGCGTGGCCGTGTCAGTGCTCCCATTGATCCCAGCCTGGGCACACAGGGCTGGGGGTGTGGAGCAGGGCTGGCAGGGATGGCACTGCAGGGATGGCACTGCAGGGATGGCAGGGGTGGCACTGCCCAGGCAGGGGGCCTTGTTTCATGGCTAGGGGGATGCCTGGCATGGGCCAGGAGGGCACAGGGAGGTGCAGGACTCAGTCCCTGTGCTGAGGCACCGCTGCCCAGCCCAGCAGGGTCTGTCTGCATCAGGTCAGGTTGGGTTTGCTCTTCCCATTGCTTAGCAACACAGCAGGGCCGGCGAGGAAGAGGAGAGCCACAGGGGGCTGAGCTGGGCTTTGGCTGTGCTCGGTCACAGCAGTGTCAGGATGCTGTCCCTGTCCCCATCCCGGCCTCTGGTGATGGAACTGGGCTCTGGGGGAGTCTCAGGCCGTGTTTGTTCCTGTGCTTGTTTCAGTCTGTGTGGAATGGGTGGTTTATGCTCTGCCATGGTGGGTGGGCACTGCTGGAAGCAGTCTGGGGTATCCTGAGCTGCCTGCTTGGTCAGGTGCAGTGCTGGCACCCAGGATGTCCCTCCCAGGCTGGGACAGTCCCCACTAACCATACATAACCAGCAGGAGCACGGTGTGGGGTGGACAGCCCTGTCATGGGAACTTCATGGGAATGCTGTCCATGGGAATCCATGAGCCTCCCTCCGTGGCCGGGAACCAGCAGGGTTTGTGCGGGGACAGGGGAGGCAGATCTGTGGTTCTGGAGCTGGGAAATCACTCCTGTGTTTGGATTGAATACGGAGCTCCACAGAGATGGAAAAGCCAAAACACAACCTGCAGACTCTCGACCCCAGCACGGGGATGTGAAAGCCTCACTGAGGCTTTTGTCTCCTCCTGGTATGGCTGATGGGGTGCAATGGAGTGAGGGAGAGCTCGAGCCCTGAGCATCCCCCAGCCCAGCCTGGTGGGAGCAGCCCTGGGCACTGCTGGGCATCACACGGGGCTCCCAGAGCTCCCTGCTGAATATTTTATATTTTTACCCCCAGGTAATCCGCCCTCACTCTGTAGTTACCCTTCTCTAGCCACATTTTCAGTTCTCTGGTAATTAAATCAAGCAGCACAAGGGCAGAAATACCTCATGAGCTCCACTCTGGCATTACACCAACACCTCGGAGCTGCCAATGCCTCAGTTTTCCTGCACAGCTCCACAGTGCTCATTGGGAACAGACTGTTTCATCCCATTGCCCATCTCCTGGCACCCTGTGCCCAGGCTGTGCCAGGGGATGCTGCCCCGGGAGCGAGTGCTGGCTGTGCCCAAGGGTTCCCAGAGCCCTGTGAGTCAGTGGGGGCCCAGGGGCAGGGCTGGGGCTCCGTGCTCACCTGCAGCAGCAGCCTCAGGTGGGTCAGGGCTGGCAGCTCTGGCAGCCCCAGCCGCGGGCGCCTGGCCCGGGTTCTGCTCCATTTGCCCGGGATGTGCTCCAAACCGTGGCCAGTCACAGGGAATTTTCAGCCTGAGCAGTGATTTGGCTCCGTCCTGGAGGCAGCAGAAGGTTTCCTGTGCTGCTGGGGGCTCCAGCAGCTCGGGCAGGGACCGAGCTGTCCTTGGGGCTGGAGGGTGCTGGCAGGGCTGGTGACAGGGCAGGTGCCAGAGCTGGGAAAGCACGGGGACCGAGTGGGATAACCCATTCCTGGGGGAGGGACAGCTGCAGTGCCCATTCCCGGGCAGGGATGCTGCATGCCCAGAGCACCCAGCGCCCAGCAGCCCTGCCAGGGGACATGGGTGCTCCTCCCGCCCTCCGAGCTATTTATCTTGGGAGAAACAGAGGAATATTTTGTATCTTTGACAAAGCAGCACTTTACAAGCGGTTGACACTTTATTAACTAATCTCTGATACTTGAGTAATTTATTATGTTTAAGCTGGTGCCATCAAGTCTCTCAGCAGTGTCCGTGTGCGCCGGGAAATAAATTAAAGACTGTCCAGAGATACTTGGCTCATCGCTGTGATTGCTGGGCTGGCGAGATGGAGGGCTAAGGTTCTCTCCTCCTGCAAATTGGAAATTAGGAATTAATAAGATGACAGGCCAGAGAGCCCCGCTGGCTGTGTCTGGCACAGAGCTGCTGGAGGGGAGCGGGCACGGCGCTGGCACGGCGGGCACGGCGGGCACGGCGCTCGTGGTGCCCGTCCAGGGAGGCTCCAGGAACCCTGCTGGCCTGGTGGCAGCATTCCCAAGGAGTCACTGGGATAATGTGGGTAATTACAGCCCTGTCAGGTGGGCATCAGTCCTGGGCAGTGTGATGGAGGAGCTGACGTGGGACCTCGTTAATAAAAATTTAAAGCAGGTGATGCAGCAAACGCCAACCAGCGCGGGGTGTGGAGCACAGCCCTTGCCAGGCTGAGCTGGGATCGTTCTGGTTCCATTGCAAGCTTGCCTGAGAAAGGCATCAGCCATGATGAGGCGCTCCTTGGCTCTGGGAGATGGCCCAGTTGGGCTCCAAAGGGTTGGGATGGAGGCTTGGGGTCCCCTCGGGGCTGGGGGCACCAGGGCTGGGGCAGCTGGCAGCTCTTCCCACAGCGTGGCACCAGGAGATGCTGAGCTGCCCCAGCCGCCCGTTTCCATGGCAACGCACAATTCCTGGCTGAGGGAGGAGGGAGCAGCCCTGGCAGGAGATGCTCTGCTGCTGGGAGCCTGGGCTTGGGCTGGGGTTGGGCTGGGGCTGGGGCTGGGGTTGGGGCTGGGCTGGGGCTGAGCCTGGGCTGGGCTGGACTGGGCTGGGTTGGGGCCAGCTCCTCCACCAGCTACAGCCCACACGAGCGCCTGGGCACAGTCAGCGGGCAATTAAAACATGTATCATTAAAAAACAACAACTGAAAGTTTAATTACTCAGGCTGCATCTGGGTTTCCCCCTCCCCAAATTGCCCAGCTCAGGGAAAGAAGCAGGAGTAGGGAAGGAGGCTGAGGGCAAAACCCGATTACGTTTGTTAAGCCAATATAAAAACGTGGTGCTGTAATAGTAATTAAATTAATTTTAAAAGCAATTTGCTTCCAAAAATGGGATTTGACAGCTCGAGGGGTGCTGCATGGATCCAGCAGGGGAAGTGGGCAGGAGGCAGCCCCCAGCCTGACCCCCCCATGGCGCCCAGGTCTTTGCTCTGGGGTTTTTGCTTGACTTGTCACACACCTGGCAGGATGGAATTTGGGGACAGAGCTCTGTCCTGCCTTTCCCATCACAGCTTGCCCCTCAAAGGCAGGTGAGCTCTTGCGCTGGAATGCTGGGGGTTTTCGGGTGAGATGTGGAGGAAAGAGAAGGGAAAAGCAGAGAAGCAACCAGAGGGATCTCTCCACTCCCTTATCACATCCCATTGGATGCCTGCCCTCTGTAACCTGCCTGGTGCCAGCCAGGGGACGGTTCGTGACTTTGTTGAAAGTGAAAAATCATCTGCTGAAAGATGAGAAAAGTGCTGGCTTGGAAGTGACACGTTTTTGGCCCAAGCTGCAGGGTCTGGAAAGCTGCTCAGAGGAAGCAGATTGCTTTCAACCAGAGAGGGTTTGATTGAAAACCTTGTTTTCTGTGGGAGGGAAAAAGTTTTGACAAAACGTTTTTATAGTAACCCGGGCCCTGTCTCGCTGCCGGCTCTGGAAGTCGCTCTCTGCTCTCACTGGAGTGCTTCCCCTCAGCAGCTGCTGTGCTCAGGATTTCATTTGCAGGATGCTCCTGCAGCCAGGCACAGGGTGGGGATGGGGCAGCACCGCTGGGGTGCTGGAGCACGAGGGAGGAGCTGCCCCAGCCTGGATTTCCCCGGCATTGCAGAGGGTCCATGATCAGTACCCACAGTGCTGCTCCCAAATTGCCTCTGGCTGCCGTGCAGGGCAATGGGCTCTCTGTTTTCACAGCCTGCTGGGTTGTATTTTGCCATTCTGCCTCCTTTGGTCAATGATGGAGGCGGCTTCTGCCATGCAAAGCAGGTCAAAACCCGAGCAAAGGGTTTTGCAGGTGCCCTGGATTGGGAAGTGGGAAGCACCAAGCTCTCCTCTCTCCTGTCCTGCTCCTTCCTCCATGCTGGCATCTAACCACTTTTAACCACTGGGTTTGAGCAGTAGATTATCAATTAAATAATAAGCAATGCTCAGCTCTCACCGGGCTCTGCCTGTTCTGCCAGTGCAGGAGATGCTCCCCGAGCCCAGCTCTGCATCCAGGCCAGCGCAGTCATTATGTCTGCAGGGGGCCTGAAAAGTGCATGAGCCTGCTCCTTCCCTGGCAGCTCAGCCTTCAGCCTCCTCCTCATCATCCTCACGGCCCAGGAATGGGCAGCTCAGCCTCCATCCTCCCCGTCAATATTCCCTGCAGCCCGGGAGCAGCAGTGGGGCCGTGCTCTGCCTCCATGGGAGACCAAACCCCTCCCGCTGCTGCTCTTACTGCAGTCGGCACCAGTTCCTCACTGCAGCTTCCAGAAAAATCCTGTTTTGCCCCAAGCAGTTATCCCGAGAAGCCCTGGCAGTGCCAGGGGTGCCCAGCCCTCCTGGAGGGGCAGCTTGCCCCGGCTGGGGCACAGAGAGGATCTGTTAACCCAGCAGGAGCCTCAGCGGGCCTCAGGGAGATGAGAGAGCTCTGGAGTTGCCCAAGTTCAGCAGAGCAAAGTGCTGGCTAAGCTGCTCCTCTGGCTCACCCCTCCGTGCAGCTGTAATGGATGGAGAGGAGTGGGGCTGAAGGTCCTGGGGGCAGAGAAGACAGAGCCTGAGCCATCAGTCAGGTGCAAAAGCAAAGGAGTAACATTTCAGGGCAGTAATTTTTAATAATTTATGAGTTTCACTCGGTTCCCAGAGTGTTATTACCTCACTTAACATCATTTACAAATTACACATGATCCCATCAATTGTAGTAAAGTGAGGAAGTGTCTGGGAGACGCTCAAAAATCAAACGCTGTAGAGCAAATGAGGATTGATGGAGCTGGGCGGGCTGCAGGGGTGGCAGGGCAGCCACTCAGTGCCAGTGTCACCCACTCGGTGCCAGTGTCACCCACCCAGGGCTGCTGCTGCTCCCCACACTCCCGTGGCCCTGGCATGAAGCGTGGTGGCTGCACAGGGTGACAGAAGGGACAGGGATGCGCTGTGGACTTGTCCACATGTGTGTTCTGTCCCTTCCCTGCGAGGAAGGAGGGCAGCAGGGTCCTGTTCTCCTCTTCCTCTTCCTCCTCCTCCTCGTCCTCGTTAGCTCTGCATCCCAGGCGAGCCCGGGAAGCGCCGCTTCCTTTGTGCCGCCGGTGGCACAAAATCCTTCAAACCTTCTCCATGGCAACACAGCCAGCGGAGGGCTGGGATGCTCTTCCAGACGGGCACTGGGCACCGACGGGCAGCACCAGCAGCGAGGCCTTCGGGGGCTCCAGCAGAGCCCCTGGGGTCTGGAGGAGGGGAAGGGATGCTCGGTGACAGCAGCTCGTGGCATGAGCAGCTCGCAGTGTCCTGTGACCGTGTTCACAGGGGTCTGAGGATGAGGGAAGAGATGAGGATCTCACTCCATGTTTCAGAAGGCTTGATTTATTATTTTATGATATATATTATATTAAAACTATACTACAAGAATATTAAAAGAATAGAAGAAAGGATTTCATCAGAAGGCTAGCTAAGAATAGACAAAGAATGAAAAACAAAGGCTTGTGACTGACTGAGACAGTCTGGACAGCCGGACTGTGATTGGCCATTAATTAGAAACAACCACATGAGACCAATCACAGATGCACCTGTTGCATTCCACAGCAGCAGATAACCATTGGTTACATTTTGTTCCTGAGGTCTCTCAGCTTCTCAGGAGGAAAAATCCTAAGGAAAGGATTTTCCATAAAAGATGTCTGTGACAGTGTCCCCCGTGGGATGCTGAGCGGGGCTGGGTACCCTGCGAGGGCTGGGAGGAGCATCCGTGGTCTGCTTGGCACGGGCAGAGCTCCCTGGGTGGGGAGCTGCCATCCCCAAATTGCCAGGGATTCTCGTGGGCTCCATGGCCAGGAACTGCCTCATCTACAAACAGATTATTTTTAAGTGAAAAGACAGCAGCAGCTGCTTAAATGCATTGACTTGTTGGAAACCACACAGATTTGGATACCGATGGCACCGAGAGCTATCGCTGAGGTGTCTCGGCCCATCTGCGTAAAGTAACTATTGATTTTGGTTGATATGCATCGATTCCAAGAAAACTGCCCTGCTTTGAAAATGAACTTCCAGTAGTTTCAAGGGAAGAAGCAGCGAGCGGCGCCGCTCTCGCAGGGCCCCCTCGTTTCGTTAAAGGTGGCTCCTGCATCTGAAAAACAGGAGCGAAGGCAAACAAATAGCTCGGGGGGAATTAAAGCGCATCGATCCTCGGGGCAGGGGATAATGGCCTCCGCTAAAAGCTTTTGGAGACGTTAATACATCGCTTTGAATAAAGATCTGCCTCCACCCGCTCTCGCTGGGGCGGGAGGTGCCGAGCTCAGGGCTGTGCCGGTCCTGACCTGTCCCGACCTGTCCCGACCTGTCCCTCCCTGTCCCTCCCTATCCCTCACTGTCCCTCCCTGTCCCTCCCAGTCCCTCCTTATCCCTCTCTGTCCCTCCCTGTCCTTCCCTGTCCCTCCCTGTCCCGCTGTCCATCGCTGTCCCTCGCTGTCCCTCTGTCTGTCCCCCTGCAGTATTTCCTCCTGGCTGGCATTTTAATTGGCAGGCAGGGCAGTGCCTGGGCAGCGGGTCCCAGCAGCCTGACCTGGCAGAGCTGCACGTCCAGACCAGCAGAGTCCATCTGGGAGAGGCAGTCCGAGCACCTCCAGCCAGTGCTCTCTGTTAATTAAAGGTATTAATTGGCATGCAGGCTGTTTAGTGGAAGAGGCAGTGGCCTCTGCGGTGCCTGGCAGCAATTAGAGCTGCCCGGAGAGCCGGGCCCAGGGACAGCAGAGTTTGGGAGGCACTTCTGTCCCCAGCCTGGCAAGGACAGGGCTGGTGCTGGCAGCCCAAGGAATGCCCATGGGGCTGGGCCTGTCCCTGCTGTCCCTGCTGTCCCCCAGCCCCTCTGTGAGCGCCCAGAGCATGCTGTGAGCCAGAGCTGCTGCAAGCAGGAGAGCTGGGATGGCAGGGAACACACTTCTGCTGAAAGATGTGTTGGGTGGGAGATGGGTTTCCTTCCTGGCACTGATTAATTTGCACCCTAAACCACCAAAGGGAGGGACGCCTTTGCTGCTGCATTCGTGGTCATTCCTGAGCAGCCTGGGCACTGTTCCTGCATCCCAGGAAGGGCATGGGATGCAGCCCTGGCCCTGGCACCGTGCCCAGGCCGGGCAGACAGCAGCGACAGCTCCAACACTCCGCCCTGACTCCGTTAAAGTCCTTGCACTTCCATTGCTGAGCGCAGTCTGGGAGCGACACGAAAATTAGATCTAATAATGAATGATTACAACTTCCAAGGTAAGTCTAGTTGGTTGACTAATCAATTTGGTTAAGTGAAAATCCATAGCAAATGAGGCAGCCGCAGTACAACATTTCTCCATCCAATTTAAATTAAAACACCAACCATAATAATCTCACAATTACTCTGGGAGGATGCACCAGGGACTTGCCCCTTGAGAAGGGAAATGTCAAGGACTGCAGGAGAGGCCCCAGGAGTGGGAGGGAGCAGGGAGCAGCCTCTGGCATGGTTGGCTGCCCATCAGGTGCCCACAGCTCCCAGGGTGAGCTGGAGAGGGGAACCTGCTCCCTCCCATCCCGTTGTAATTCCTCTGTTCTGCTGTGGTAGGAACGTGAGGGACAGGAACATGAAATCCCCTGGAAAGTCGCTGCCGCAGCAGCCTTTAGTGGCCTGAATTATTGATGTGTGTGCAGTTGTGCTGTGAGCCAAAGTGTGCCCAAAATAAACACCAGCAGCCCCTGGGGTCTGCGATGGGCACGGGGGCTCCAGGGGACGGGGTTGGTGGTGAGGTGGGGGCCTGGAGGGGGCACCAGCCCTTCCTGCTCCTGTCCCTGGCTGTCCCTTCACCAGTGCCAGGGATCATGAACACTCCATGCCCTGGTTGGCTGCCAGGGGTGCCCAATGTGGTGCTTCCCTGGGGCTGGGGCCAAACTTGGTAGGACTGTGGTGATAAAAAATGGAGCAGCTTCTTCCCCCCGTGGCTGTGGAAATGCTCCTGCCTGGCGGGGGAGAAGCCTCTGCATGCTTTGGATGTAACCATTTATTTCATGCTGGAATGCAGAGGTCCCTGCGCGGGTACTGGCTCAGGAGCAGCACAGATTTCAGCGTGGTAGCTCCTGATTCACCTTTCCCAGCCTGGGGAGCGGGGGTTTGTGCCTGAACACACAAAATGGTTGCTACCATTGCTGGAGGAACTGTAGCGTTTCCCCTTGGAAAGCTTCGGGGAAAAGAGATGATCAGACGTGGCTCGTGTAACAGATGGATTTATGGATTATTTGGAGCCTCTTGTGCTAATTTTGCAAATGCTGTATGTCTGCAGGCTCTTAATAGCTGCATTTCTGGCTAAACGGATAAAGAATATGTCCTGTGGGGACTGCAGGCTTTGGGGAATAACTCATGCAAATTCTCCGGGCCGAGCGCAGGTGGTGACGAGTTCCCTCTGAGGACATCAGAACTGCTTGGTGTCACCCAAGGCCCAGGAGGACAAACCTTGCAGCCAGCTTGGTCCTGGCTGGTGCAGCAGGGGTGTGGGATGGGCCCACTGCTGCCCTGGGATGGGGGATGGATGTTCTGATGCAGAGGGACCTGTGGTGGGACCAAGGGATGGAGCTCCTGGGGTCATGTTTCAGAGCCAGGGCTGGTGTCCCAGGGCTGTCCTGCCATGTCCCTGCTCCAGCCAAGCACCCCGCCCTGGTTTAGGGATTTAGGATGTCCTCTGAATGTTAAGGCTGTGGGTCTATTACCACTTGAGCTCTGCCTAAGAGGGAGAGTGCGGGCAGAGCCGCAGCCCAGCTGGAGAGCAGGAGTCGAGGTGGTGGAAGATGCATTCCAAATGCAAGGTGGAGGGGAGAGAAATTATTAAACTCTCAGATAGCAACAGAGCTTCCTTTGTGAGCGCTGGAGATGGGAAATTATGCTGAAGCAATGCATTGCAAATCACCCTCTGAAAGGCAGAGAAGGGCCTTTTATCCTGCGGCCCTGAAGTTTTCCTGGTATCTTTGTATGCAGAGGCATTCCTTCAGGGGAGAAAGAGAAGCCAGCAATTTTGTGCCTGATTGGCAGGCTGTCCAGCGCTGGAAAGATATTTGTTTTTTCAGAGAAGGGCTCACAGGCTGAAATCTCGCTCTTGCATTTTCCATTACAGAGGAAAATGAAACTTGGAAGACGCTCTCGGTGAGCGCGGCTTGGCCTTGCAGTAATCGCGGTGCTCCAGCAACTGCAGAGGAGGGCTGCTCCTCCTGGGGGCTCCAGGGGGATTGGGGCAGCACAAGGGGGGTTGGGGCAGGACAAGGGGGATTGGGGCAGTACAAGGGGGATTGGGGCAGTACAAGGGGGATTGGGGCAGCTCCAGGGGGATTGGGGCAGTACAGGGGGGATTGGGGCAGCTCCAGGGGGATTGGGGCAGTACAGGGGGGATTGGGGCAGCACGGAGGGGATTGGGGCAGGACAAGGGGGATTGGGGCAGCACGGGGGGGATTGGGGCAGCTCCAGGGGGATTGGGGCAGCACGGGGGAGGGGATTGGGGCAGCACAAGGGGCTGCTCAGCCCCAGTGCCCTCCAAGGCTCTGGGCAGGGTCTGGGCAGAGCCCAGCAGCCCTGGCTGCCCCGTGCCCCCTCGCCAGGCTCCTCCATGCCAGGCAGAGAGCAGCAGCATCTGCTCCCAGCAATGCCTCCTGCTCAACAGGCTCTGCCTGGCTCGTGGAGCCGAGCTCTGGAGAGCGTTCAAGAGGCGCTGAGGAGTCAGGAGCAGCACGGCAGAGCCTCCAAATCTCACTTTGCTTCCTCACTTCAGGAACGACACTGGAGCGCTGGAGTGGGTCCAGGGAAGGGCAGTGAAGCTGAGGAAGGGTCTGGAGTCAGTGCCATAAGGAGCAGCTCAGGGGGCTCGGCCTGGAGAAAAGGGGGCTTAGGGGGGACCTTGTGGTTCTGCTCCAGGGAACAGGGACAGGGCAAGAGGAAATGGCTTCAGGTCCTGCCAGGGGAGGCTCAAGCTGGACATCAGCAGGAATTTCTCCATGGAAAGGGCAGCCAGGCCTTGGCAGGGGCTGCCCTGGAGGCCTCCAAAGGACTGGAGGTGGCACTCAGTGCTCTGGGCTGGGTGACAACATGGGGATCACTCACAGCTTGGACTCCATGAACTTGGAGGCCTTTTCCAGCCTCTGTGCTGTGATTCTCTGATCCTCAATAGGAGTCAGAACTTCTGCCAGGCCTGTCCTCAGCGCATGGGGAGAGCACCAGGGATGGGATTCCATGCTAGCAAACACCTTTGCAGCACCTCATTAAATCACGGCGCTTCTGAGGCACAGCGGGACCCTTGTGTGAATAAATAGCGCAATCTCCCTGGCTGAAGTATTTTCACATCTGAGTTATTTCCTCTGCATATGATCAGCTCCTTCCTCGGCTCTGTTCTCTCCCCCAGCTCTGCCACCAACGATTTTCACTGATGAGCACAATTAACAAATGAGAGACAAAGTTGAAAAAAACACATCAGCCCCCCCAGCCTGCCTTTAATGTTTTCAAGTTGAACAAATCGCCCAGGAAAATGGAGCAGGAGAGATCACTGGGGCTGATCACAGCACAGCCTCTCCCTCCTTCCTGCTTGTCTTTGAAGGTGACAAAATGGAAAGAGAGAAAAGGGGGTGGCCAAAAAACCCCAGTGGAAAGAGAGATGGGGTGTCCATGGGACTACTGTTTGTGGGGAGCAGGGGATCAGCAGGGCTGCCAGATGAGGGCTGTGAATTGGATTTAGAAGTAAAGTTAATTTACTTTCACACAGTTTGCAGCCTGTGAAAGCCATGTGGGAGTTCTTCTGCAAACAGAGGGGTCCCCCAGGCTCAGCCTCAGCTGAGCCAGGCTCTGTGTGCCCAGGGGTGGTGGGGATGCCATCGGGATGGAGCTGGGCTGGGGAGTGCAGCCCCTGAGGGATCCCAGAGCTCCCTGGATCCAGGGGGCTCCTCTGTGGGGTCCCAGGGCAGGGTTTTGGGGGTTTCCTGCTGTGGGGTCCCTGGGTACCTCTCACCAACCCCTCCAGCTCCCCAGCAGCTGCTGAGGGACCCCAGCACCCCCCAGTGCTCCCAGTGTCCCCCTCCTCACCACCTTCCCCAGGAAGTGTCTGGCAGCACGGTCTAATTACAGGGTGAATAACGGGCCCTCCCTCGCAGTTAATGTGTGAGGGAGCTTTATTGCCAACAGGAGAGAGATGACACACAAGGATGTTACACACGGTGTTGCTGGTAATTATTTTTATGGCTCCGTGTGAGGTTTATGGCAGTGGCTCGGCGTGTTCAGAGGTGCCCCCTCCCATTTTGGGGTAATTAATGTCCCCCTGTGCCCATGGTGGGGATGTGCCAGGGTCAGGGGCTGTGGTGGGCACTGGGCTGGCGCCAGGAAAAGGCTCAGAGGTCTGGAGGTGCCAGTCTGCTGCCTGCACTGCCCTGCCTGCACTCCCATGCCCCAGTGCTGCCCCTCCAGACTCGTTCCTTTCCCCTCCTTTGTCCTGGGCAAAGCCGAGGTTTCCTCTTGGCAAAGAGCTCGTTGCTCCAGACAAAATGAAGGGATAAAAAACATCTTGAAAGATGATGAATTCTCGTAGCCTTTCTCTAG
This sequence comes from Camarhynchus parvulus, assembly GCF_901933205.1. NCBI lineage: Eukaryota > Metazoa > Chordata > Aves > Passeriformes > Thraupidae > Camarhynchus > Camarhynchus parvulus. The sequence goes on along the minus strand of NC_044594.1, from coordinate 718,764 downwards.
TGAATTTTGCTTCTGTAAATCTCTCCCTCTCTCTTTGTGTCTGCTAATTGGTCTTAGCATTAATTAATCTGATTTCATTATATTCTCTTTAATTTGTCAAGATATCATTTTTTTCTTGGGCGAAGAAACGCTTTAGAGGGTTGTCACAATTGGAATAATTCCCCCCCCTTTAAAATTACCAGAGAAGTCATTATCAATTAAGCTAATTTGCATGCACATTAGAGTAATCATTTTAGCTTAGCCAAATTTGTGAAAATTTACATAGTATATTGACCTTCCACACTTCCACTTAAGCACATAAAGTGCAAGAGGGACTCGCAGAGGCCTCAATAGTGGAGTGGGGTTTATTTTGCCAGCCTCTGGTACTCAGAGAGGCCTAATTAGACTGAGTGATTTTTTTCTTTCAGCCATAATTGCAAAACAAATAGGTTCTTCTGCAGTTTCTTCCCTTTCCCTTTGCTGAGGGGATGCTGCCAGAGCTGCACCTGCTCGTGATCACTGCTGTGGACACCTTTGTGTCCCTGGCTGCTCACTGGGGCCCAGCCAGGAGGAGCCCCAGGAGGGAGCTGGGACCCCCAGGCCCAGCAGGGCCCCCCGTGACCCCCAAGCACAACTGGCTGAATTCTCACCCCTGCATTGCCCACGAGGTGCAAAGCCACACAAAAATCCTCCCCTGGCCTTGAAACCCAGCAACCCTCTTCCCCCAGCAGCGCACATTTTGGCCTTGAGTGGTTTTAACGGCAGCCTTCATGGTTTGATGGAGGATTTTACACTAATGCAAGGCATTACCTAGTTAATTTGGCCAGAATAGAGTGTAATTTTGCACGGTCAAAGTCATTGCTGCTTGAGCTAAAACTTCCATTAGGGCGCCCTGCCCACCGCGGGGGGAGATGAGAGCTGCTCTGCTAATGGGGGCCTCGGGGGAGCCCCCGAGGGGCCGGGGCTGTGCCAGGGACAGCAGCAGGGCACAGCAGCTGGGCACTGCCCACAGCCTGTGCCTGTCCTGGGACACGGGAGGGCTGTGCTGTCACCGTGTTCATAGGGGTCCCAGGATGAGGGAAGAGACGAGGATCTGACTCCATGTTTCAGAAGGCTTGATTTATTATTTCATGATATATATTACATTAAAACTATACTAAAAGAATAGAAGAAAGGATTTCATCAGAAGGCTAGCTAAGAATAGAATAGCAAAGCATGATAACAAAAGCTTGTGTCTCTGACAGAGAGCCCGAGCCAGCTGGGCTGTGATTGGCCATTAATTACAAACATCTATCATGGGCTAATCAAAGATCTACCTGTTGCATTCCACAGCAGCAGATAACCATTGCTTACATTTTGTTCCTGAGGCCTCTCAGCTTCTCAGGAGGAGAAATCCTAAGGAAAGGATTTTCCATAAAAGATGTCTGCGACACCGTGGGATCACCCCTGCCCTGCCCGGGTCTTGTCAGGAGCACGGCGAGTTGGATTCCCTGCTCGTGTCCCAGGCCCTGGCCAAATGTCCCCTCACCAGAGCCACCTCTGCTGTCCCCAGGGCTGGGGCTGGGTCAGGAGAGACAGTAGCCCTGGCAGCTGAGCCCTGGCTGCAGCACAGTCACCAAAAAATAACCAAAAGCCCCAAGCCCTGGCTGCAGCACGGTCACCAAAACATCCCCAAAACCTCGGCCTCGCCATTGCACACCTGGGATAAACCCGGGAGGTTCCCTGGTAAAAAATGCATCCCCCAGTGCATAAAACTAAATAAACAAACCCTGAACTCAGCCCAGCTGTGCCCTGTGGCCACTGTGATGCTTTGTTTGAGCTGAGGGATGCTCTCTGCAGGCTGGGGGCACGCAGCTGCCTGTGCCTGCTCCAGGGAAGGGCAGACCCGAGAAAACACCTATTTCTGCTTGGAAAAATCTGGCCGCAGCCTGTGATTAGACTTCAGGACACATCTAGCACCAAACCAAGGCTGTTTGACACCTCCAGATGAGGTCTGGCAGCCCCCGCCCCGTGGGGGTCACACCCGGCTGGGAGGAATCGATCTGGGGAAGGCAGTGGTGCCCCAATGTCTGTGTGAGGTGGGTTTGGGCTGGCTGTGAGGGCCGTGGGCACTGGGGCAGGGGGACAGAGCGCTCCCAGCCCTTGGGACACTCAGCAGATCCATCCTGCCAGCACCCACAGCCTCTGGACCTGCCTAATTACAGCGGGAGAGAGCAGAGGTGTCTGCCGAGGTGTCTGTCGAGCTGTCAGGAGGATGAGCCTGCCCTGAGTCAGAGACGCGGAAAGCGCAGGAGGAAGGGAGCAGGCTTGATCAGAGGGCCAGGCCTTCACACGCTCTCCAGAGGGCTCAGTTTCCCCCGGGGCTGTGCAGAGCAGGGGCTCATCAGCCTGAGGAGCCCCCGGGCACTGTCGGCCACCGGCACACCCAGCGCGGCCTTCTCCTCCCCAGGGCCTTCCCCAGGCCGGCCCTGCTCTGCTGCCCCTCGCTGCGCCATGAGGGGTGGAATGTGTTCATTGCCCGGGCCCTGCTGCTCTTTGCATCTTCACCCTTTATTGTCAATAATAATAATAATAATAATAATTGCAGGGGATTATTTTTGGCAGCAATGCAAACCCTTCACCAGTGCAGCGGGGGGATTTTTTCCATCCGTCCACCCACCTGTGCAGTGTTTCTTGTGCCTGGTTAAAGATCATTAGAGCCTTTGTTAGCAGAGCTGACTGACAAGGGGAGTAGATTAATATTAGAACACCCTGTCAAAAGTGGTGAAAAAGCTGGATTGATTTTCTGGGAGTTTAGTCAGAGCTGTGTGTAGAGCCCTTGGGTGGTTACACTGTGTTGAGCAATCTCCTGGATTAGCAGATCCCCCTGGGACAGGCAGCTTTGCTGTGCATTGCAGACAGGCTGGCTCTGCCTCCCAGCACCCCAAATCTCGGTGCCAGGACTCTGAAAAGAGAGCCACGAGTTTTTAATTAACAACTTGTCAAGCCTTCTGTCTGTATCCTTTCGCTATTATTTAACATAGTATAATATAGTATAATGTAATATAATATAGTATAATATAGTATAATGTAATATAATATAGTAGAATAGAATAGAATAGAATAAATAGAATAGAATAGAATAGAATAGAATAGAATAGAATAGAATAATATGTAATATGTAATATAATGCAACATAATACGATGTAACATCATATAATATAATATAAATGGTATAATATATGGTATAATATTATATATTTTATATATATATATATATATATATATATATATATATATGCCCTGTCCCTGCTGGGCTCAGCCTGGGCTGGCTGGGACCCTCCCTGACCCGGATCATCCTTCCCCTTGCACTGCCACCTCCTTCACTTCTTCCCTGCACAACAGAAACTCCTGCCCTGGCCCCATCCTCTGCTCCCACTAATGCTCTTCACTTTCAAATGCTAATAATCCTCAGCACTAAAAGGCTCAGAAGTGGTTCTAGATTGTTTGATCTTTGCCCTGTGATCTACTTTCATCTCCCAGCTTTCAAATGTGACTCCGGGTTTGCTTTGCCCCATTAAGGCTCTGGGATACACAGGCAGACACTTGGGCTGGGTTTTGGCAGCAAATCCACCCAAACTCAGATGGAGATGTGCAAGTTAAACTTCGGGACATTGCCTTTTCCTGGCGGCTCTTCGCTCACCACGGCAAACACAGGCAGGGCTGTAATTGATGCTTCCAGAGGTGCTGCCTGGCCACCAGGAGAGGGGACATGCTCTGGCCCTCTGGGGACCAGTGCCACCCCCTCTGCCTCCGCTCAGCTGCAGGGCCCGCACTGTTTAATATTTAAACCCAAGCAGTTTAATATTTAAACCCAAGCAGCCCAGGCAAAGCTGCTTTTCTTCTTTTTATTTATTCTTTTAATTAAATGCCAATTAGAAAGGAAGAGAGAGAGGAAAAAAAAGGCATTAAACACTTAAATACACACTACACCCAGGTTGCTCGAAGTTGCTACGAGCTAATTAGCTACTTAAGTGATCATTTGAAATTCCATATCAAACAATTCATAATCTGCTCCAGAACCTGGTGCTAGCGAGGAAAATCACAGACCCACAGAATGGCATTGTGGTTTGGGTCAGGAAAGGCCTTAAAGATCATCTCATTCCACCCCATTGCCACGGGCAGGGGCACCTTGCACCAGACCACGCTGCTCCAAGCCCTGTGCAGGTGGCTGGTGCCATCCTTGGCTTGTGCCAGCCCTGGCTCCGTTCAGAGCCTGACACCAGCTCAGACCCCGCAGCCCAGATGGACCAAAGAGCCAGGAGGCCCAAATATCCCCCTTTGCAGGCAGTTTTCAGGTCCGTCAGCTCCACCAGAGTGTGTCTGCCTGATTTCCTGCTGCTTTCCTTCACTGCTGCTGCTGCTGCTGGAGCAGCTGCTCTGGGGGGTTGCTAGCCCCCTCACCCCGGCAGAGCTGCCATCAGGAGGGGCTCAGCCTGGCTCAGGCCCTTTGCAGACAGAGCTGGGCTCTGCCCTTAGGTAATAATGTGCTGAGGGGTTTTGCAAAGTCACTTTGGCTGGGCTGGGCAGGGGTGCCAGGGCTGGGGCAGAGCGGGGGCACCAGGAGCAGGGCAGAGCTCGGGGCACGGGAGCCAGCACAGCAGCGTGGGGAGCTGTTTATTAGCATTTGCATGTGCACTAATAAGAAAACATCATTCCAGGCTTCAGCCCTCATTTGCCTGCCAGCAAACAGCAGAGCAGCTCGAGCGGGAGCGTGCTGTAAATGCGCCGGGGAGATTTCAAAGGCACTTTAAAGCGGGAATGTGGTCTGGGGAAGAGGCTGTTTTCAATGCAGATTTGTTTTTGTTTGAATTAGTTGATGCTTATTTTAAGCTCCTGTGGCACACTGTCATCTCTGGATTGCTTGTTTTCCTGTGCCAAAGTCAACCTTAATTTCTCCCCTCCTTTCAAGAGGGAGCCGTGATTTTCCCTCTGCTGCACTGAGCATCAGATGGGCAGGACAGAGCCGGGCTCTCTAAGCGATGCTGACAGGATTACCTACTGATTGCCAGAGTAAAACCCTGCATTCCAACTACGGCTGGGGCAGATGGCGCAGGAAAGCACTGGAAACTCGGCTCTAATTCCTACTGAAGGACAAACCTCGCAGGGACCAGAGATTCGCCGTGGATAAGCTGGGAAACTTCTGCTGCTTTTCTAAAGCTCATCTGGCAGTGCTGTGCATGCGGAGCTGGGCAGCCCTTCCCGGGCTCGGGAAGCCCTGGCAGTTGTGTGGCCCCGGGGGGAACTGAGGGGCCCCTCCGGCGTGGTTTGCTTTGGGAAAAAGTGAACATTTGGCTCGGCTTGGCAGGGAAGGGAACGGGAGCCCCGGCACAGCCCGGGCTGGGCTCCGGGGATGGGCTGCCCACAGGAGGATGAGGAGGGTGAGAGTTTTCTTGTGTGAGAGCATCCTCTGCCACCCTGGCAGCCGTGGCACGGCCAGGGCAGAGGGTGCTGTGCCAATCCCACTGCCCCCCGAGGGGTGTGCTGGGTGCAGGGCACACCTGCACAGGTGTCACCCCACATCACTGTGGCCACACACCTGGGGACAGAGCAGTGTCCCCCCAAAGGTCAGTGGTGGTGATGGCACGGCCTTCAGCCAGACCCCAGGACACAAAGGATCAGATGTTAACTAATTAGCTGATTAGTTTCTTCTTAACAGCTAATGGCCACAAACATCGCGGGCCCTGTGGCCCTGGCAGGCAGTTGGGTGGGTGCTGGGGGAGCTGGATGTGAAGGAGGGCACAGGGATGCTGCTCCCAGGAGCACCCACCCACTGCCCAGTTTGTGACACCTCCGTGGACGTGGTTCTGTCCTTGGCACCGCTTCCTTTGAAGATGGGCATCTCATAAATTATTAAAGGCAAGAAGTAAAGCTCTTGACCTTTCCTTGAGCTAGCCCCCAGGCTCTCTCCTCCTGTGCCGTGCCTCAACCTGCTGTGCTCCCCATCTGACCCTGCTCTGCCCTGCTCCCCATTGCAGGAGCTGCGGCTGATCCTCCTCTGAGGTTTAACAGGATTGCTGCAGCCTACACAGGGCTGCTCCTCACCTGCTGCTGTAATCTGCTCTGCTAAGCCTCAGCTCTGGGCACAAAGCTGAACTCTGCAGTGCTTATTTGCCTTCTCTCTTCCCCTGCATCCCGCAGCCCTATTCCAGGGAGGAAAAGTTAATCTGCTTCCCCCTTGGCTCCAGACAAAGGCATTTGGAAGGAGATACAAATTGCTGTCTCTGAGCCTCAGGTGGGACAGGGCCACTTAAGGAGTCCCCAGCAGAGGGGAGAAGGTCACTTGCACAAGATGCTGAGGCCTCACACGCTGGCTTTCAGCATTTCCAGGTGCTGCCATGGATTAAGCAGAAAATAACTGGAGAGTGGGACGTGGCTCATGCAGTGACACTGATGGGGCTGTGGGCTCCACCCCACACCTGCAGCAAACAGAGCCCCAAGCATCCCTGCAAGGGCTTGGCCGTGCCTCAGTGTCCCAGGAGCAGGCTGGAGGCTCTGCAGGGCTCCATTGGCTCTGACTCAGGAGATAAATGTCCATCTTCAGCTGGAGGAATCCTCTGGTGAAGCTGCAAAATTAGAGCTGTTGGCTTTGGAGCTCCCTGCAAACGTTTCCTCGCAGAACCCGAAATGACCGAGATTAGATGGAATTAATATGTGCGTTTCTCCATAAAGATTTCCAGCACAAGCATTTCATAAAAATGCAAATCTCAGCTGAGATTTATAATTAGGAGGGATATGTGTGGAGCTAACAAATGATCAGCACAGCCCAGCTCTCCATGGATAATTGCTCAGGGCTGGCGCAGGGTCCCACGGCAGCCCCGGAGCCTCGCGGGGAGCGCGGGCTCTCTGGGAAAGCAGCCAGAGCTCTGCAGGAAAAGGGATGTGCAGGGGTGGGTGAAGTGTCCAGGCCATCCTCTGGCACTTCCCCAGGAGGAGGAGGTGGGATGGGGTCTCACAGAGCACTTGTCCTCAGCAGAACAGAGATCCCAGCGCTGCTCCTTCTCTGAGCTGTGGATGTTCCCGTGGATGTTCCTGGGGATGTTCCCGTGGATGTTCCCGTGGATGTTCCTGGGGATGTTCCCGTGGATGTTCCCATGGATGTTCCCGTGGATGTTCCCGTGGATGTTCCCGGGGATGTTCCTGTGGATGTTCCTGTGGATGTTCCCATGGATGTTCCCATGGATGTTCCTGGGGATGTTCCCGGGGATGTTCCCATGGATGTTCCCATGGAGTTCCTGGGGATTCTGGGATGTTCCCATGGATGTTCCTGTGGATGTTCCCGTGGATGTTCCTGGGGATGTTCCCGTGGATGTTCCCGTGGATGTTCCCATGGATGTTCCTGTGGATGTTCCCGTGGATGTTCCTGGGGATGTTCCCGTGGATGTTCCCGTGGATGTTCCCGTGGATGTTCCCATGGATGTTCCCGTGGATGTTCCTGGGGATGTTCCCATGGATGTTCCCGTGGATGTTCCCATGGATGTTCCCATGGATGTTCCTGGGGATGTTCCCATGGATGTTCCCATGGATGTTCCCATGGATGTTCCCATGGATGTTCCTGGGGATGTTCCCATGGATGTTCCCGTGGATGTTCCCATGGATGTTCCTGTGGATGTTCCCATGGATGTTCCCGTGGATGTTCCTGGGGATGTTCCCATGGATGTTCCCATGGATGTTCCCATGGATGTTCCCGGGGATGTTCCTGGGGATGTTCCCATGGATGTTCCCATGGATGTTCCCATGGATGTTCCCATGGATGTTCCCGTGGATGTTCCTGGGGATGTTCCCATGGATGTTCCCGGGATGTTCCCATGGATGTTCCCATGGATGTTCCCGTGGATGTTCCTGGGATGTTCCCATGGATGTTCCTGGGGATGTTCCCATGGATGTTCCCGGGGATGTTCCCGTGGATGTTCCCGTGGATGTTCCCATGGATGTTCCCGTGGATGTTCCCATGGATGTTCCTGGGGATGTTCCCATGGATGTTCCTGGGATGTTCCCGTGGATGTTCCCGTGGATGTGGGACAGGACCCACTGTGCTGGGAGCTGTCGTCTGCCCTGAGAAGCAGAGAGCAGTGGCAGTCTGAGATGCGGCAGTCCTGTTCCCTCTGGAACAGATGAGCTGACACACACAATTTTCACAACATTTCAGTTTTCAGGACCATCCCTAAATCCTAGACCCTGGATGCTGAGTCAAAGCCTGCCAAGGTTTTGGGGAGGCAGCGAGGTGGGAAGGGGCAGAAGCTGCTGGAGCAGGGCTGCTCCCCCAGGCACTGCTCCACACCTCACTGCAAGGCTTCATTTCCCTTCCCTCTCTGCCATTCCTTCCTAGGCCAGGAGGAGAGCCTGGTGGGATATGAACTCCACGGTGGCCAAGCGATTATTTATTGCAATCATTGCTTTCAGGTCCTTTGGCTCCTCTCTGTTAATTAGGCTGCAGGGTGTAATAAAGGTGATGGAAAGCGGAGGGAGCTGGAGCTGCTCAGGGAGGAGCTGCCACATCCAGCCTTGGCACTGGGCAGGAGGGTAGAGGGATGAACTGCCCATCCTGGACCCCGGAGCCAAACCCAGTGCCCTGTGCCCTGCTGTCCTGGCACCCCAGGGCACCCCCAGGGCTCCCCCAGGGCACCCCAGGGCTCTCTGCCTGCAGGGATGGAGGGTGCTGAGCACATCCCAGGATGGGTGGAAGCCAGGCCTGAGGCAGAGCTGTCCTGCCCCTGCCCTGCACAAATATCAGGGAAGGAAGCTGAGATGAGCTTGTTTAAATGACATTTGGATCCCCTGCCCCAGGGACTGGTGCTGAAGCAGGGTGTGAATAGAGTGGCTGAGAGCCGAGAGCAGCTCTGCTCCAACAGCTATTGGAAATTTAAACCCACAAATGAAACAGATTCTCTTTGATGATGATGGAATCCATGGTCCATGTCCCCCAGCACCTCTCACTGCGTGCAGGGGCTCCTTGGATGCTGATGGCAGCTGAAATGTTGCTGCTCATTGCAGTTCTCCCTTCCAGCCAGCTCTGATGGATTCTCTGGGTCCCCAGCTGGGTGCTGAGCAAGGCACCACCCTCTGCTCCCTGGGGTTTTTCCAACCTGTGGGAGAGGTGAGAGATTAAATGTAGGAAAGAAATCAGCATCATTAACTGTCCCTCCGGGCAGCCAGACCAGGCTCTGGAGCCACTTTGGCCAGGAGGAATTCTCTATTGACACGTTTCCCTGCAGAACCAGGGCATTCATTAAATAAACAGGCTGATGAAATGTGTCTTTTCCCCTCCAAAACTCCCAGATTTGCTGCAAAAAGCCAAACGCCACCGAGCGCTTCCTTAACCTCCCTCACTCCCCTTCCAGCTGCCCACACACAATATTTTTGGGTTATCAGGGTCATCTTTGGCAAAAACATGTCAGTCCTTTGTTCTGTCCCTGCTGTTTTAATGAGTACTTGGGGCTATTTAAAGAAACTTGACAGTTTCTAGACCTGAACCTGTGCTGTGAGGTCGCTGTGCAGCATAATTTCAGCAGCTCATCCTCCTCCTCCTCTTCCTCCTCCTGCTCCAGCTCGGTGACTCTCACCTGCACTGATTCCAGCAGTGAGGGCACGATGGGAGCAGGGCTGCAGCTCTGGGCTCCTTCCCGGGGCACTGAGCTGCCTGGGACTTTGGGAAAAGAGATTGAAAAGGATTCGGGGCTCGGTCCAGGTCTCTGATGCAGCGCAGGGCAGAAGGGAGAGGCAGAAAGAGCGCCAGAGAAAAGCTATTTTATTTCAGTGCAAAAGTATCCACTTTAAATACCCTTTTTATTACATTATCTGCATAGTAATACTAATAATAGATCTTGTTGGCAGTTCTAATGAGGCTGGAGAATATAAAGTTTCCAATAAAGTTAATTGTTGCCTTTAATACTCTCATACATTTATACGTGGTAAATCTTTAAAGAAAAAGCACTCGTTTCTTTTCCATTAAGCACTCAGGAGTGGCCCAGCCTCTGGGGGCCCAGGGCTCATGTGCTGCCGGGTCAGGCGCTGCCAAGACAGCCGAGAAAAGCTGTCCGGGAGTGAAGTGGGAGCAGGCAGGAGCAGAGGGGATTTTCCTTCCCTGAGGCTGGCTCCTGCCTGGGATTCCTGCTGAGCCGGGTTTGTTTGCCCTGTGAGAGCCTCCAGGGACTCACAGCAGCAGCTAATCCTTTACTCAAAGCTCTGTCAGGCGTTAGCTTGGAAAAACAACCACCAGCCACGCTCAGAAACAAGCAGCACCTTTCCAGCAGGAAAAGCAGCATTGGGAATTGGCCTGCAGTGGAGGCTGGGAACATCCCTGAGAGCTGCAGCTGCTGGGGCTGGGGGCTGTGAAAAATGAGTATTTTATGATGGGCTTTTCGCAAATATTGAAATGAATATTATATGTGTTGTGTTAGAAAGTAATGCAGTATTAATTCTCTTAAGTAGTGTGTTAAATATAGTTTTAGGTTATTAAAAAATGCTAAAATAGAAACTATGCTATGTAGGATATTTTTTTAAAGAAAGGACTCACAGTGAGATAGCAGCCACAGGACACCTAAACCTTTCAGAGAAAGGGAATTTATTGCCCTCTTATCAGAAAAACGAACTTCTTCCCACCTCGAAGGCGCTGTCAGGATTCAGAGGAATCATGTATGAGGTGTATGAATATGCAACAGGCCATTGTTTTTAAGGGTTAATCCTCTGTTAACATGGGTCCTTTTTCGGGCTCGTGCTGCCCAGAAAAAAAAGGTACCCGGACTGTCTGTAACTCTTTGTTTCCATTGTCTCATATTGTCCTAATTTGGATTGTCAAAATTATTATTACTCTAATTGTATTACTATTTTTATAATCATTTTATTATTATTAAAATTTTAAAATTTTAAAAACATGATTGGCATTTTGCACAGGGCAGAGCCCCTCCCAGCCCACAGGGTCCCTGCTCACCCTTCCCTTCCCTTCCCTTCCCTTCCCTTCCCTTCCCTTCCCTTCCCTTCCCTTCCCTTCCCTTCCCTTCCCTTCCCTTCCCTTCCCTTCCCTTCCCTTCCCTTCCCTTCCCTTCCCTTCCCTTCCCTTCCCGGGGGAGTTCTCGGGGGAGGCTCCATGGGCTGCTGTTCCTAACAGGTGGTTGGATAATTAAGTGTGCTTTATGCACTGTTTTGCTCAGTGTAATTGCAGACTCCGTATAAATAATTCACATGGAATTATTTCACCGAGGACATCGCCCGCCTCCTCATAATTTGTTTAACGGCAATGGGCTCTGCCATCAGCGGCCGTGGTTTGCTCCAGGACCCTGCAGGCCCTCACAGCCTGGCTGGGGGAGAGTGCTGTGAGTGGAATTCAGGGCTGCAGCTTGTCTGTCCTCTCTGGGAGGGCGCATGGGGGCAGCCAGCAAAAGGGGCATTGCTGGTAATGATGAATTATGAAACAAAAGAACAGCGATGGATGGGATGGCAGGGGAGCCCCGTGGCCCCTGCAGGCTCAGGAGGGACCATGGGGCTGCTTTGGAGCCCTCGAGCTCGGCTCCCATCACCCAGGGGCTGCCTCCCTCCCCATTCGCACAGCTCAGGGCAGCTCAGGCTCTGTCTGGCCGGAGCAGGAGGTGATTTGGGGGTGATGTTCTCGTGTTCAGGCACAGCTGGGTGAGAACACAGGGACCAGCCCCGTCCTGGCACTGGCTGCGGCACCTCGGAGGGGTGCAGCTGCTCCCAGAGCCAGAGCTCACCCCTGCCATGCCGGGAGCTGCAATCACTCGATGAACATTCATTAAGAGGAGACTTCACACCACCCTGGGCAGCAGCTCCTGTGATTATCCCCACTGTACAACCCAGAAGCTCCAGCCTGGAGTGAATCAGCGACCTCTCCAAGGTCACCCAGCGTGTTGGTGACAGAGATGGATTCAGAGCCCAGGAGGGGGCTTCAAAAACATCTCCTTATCTTTATTTTTTATTGCATTTAAAAATAAACCACGATTATTAAATATCATAATACCCACAATAGATTTTAAACTTGAACCGCTTCCAGAGATGCTAAATGATAAATACAGCTATTATCAGAGGGAGCACTCAGAGAAATTGATAGCCAGCATTTGTTTAATGAGTGTGTGTGTACACACGGGTGGGGAGGGGGGTGATTGTGGTGCACTCCCAGAGAGGGTGGTCCGTGTGGAACAGGGAATTGTCAGCTCGGGCTGCTGAGAGCGTCCCAGGAGCTCCTGGGACTCAAATCTGGTTTTTCAGGGTTGCTGGGCACCCACAGCTGAGCATCCCACAGTGCAGGGCTGCAGGGCTGGGCAGATGGCACAGGAGCAGGGCCAGGAGATCCCAGCTGCCCTGGGGATGAGCTCCATCAGCTGCTCGGGACACTTGGGGGGCGCTGCATGGACATCAGCCCAGGCTGCAGGGCTGTCAGGCAAACACTGGGCTCCCTCTCCCTCAGCTTGGAGCCATCCCTGGCCTGGCTCCCCAGGCCTCTCTCCCACCTTCTTGCAGCCTCCCTTCAGGTACTGGAAGGCCAGAATTGTTGGGCCTCAGGACCTCTTTGCATGCAGGAACAATCAGAAAAGTTCAGTTTTTAGCCCGGTTTGTCTCCTCTCTTCTTTGGCTGAGCTGAGCAACACCTCCAGCTCTGAGTGTGCTTCAGGGGTGTTTCTGCCCCGGGGCGCCCCCTCTGATATCCTGACACTGATGTTTCCTCTCCTCCTCCTCTTAATCTCATCTCCTCCAAAACTGCTTTGCCTTTGCTTTTCCAGGCTCTAAATATCCATTTGCATCCCCCTGTAATGCCCCGTTTCAGCTGCTGAGCGCTTACAGAGCAGGAATGAATGTCTGTGAGCTGTGCCGGCAGCAGGGATGGCGGGAGGCTGCTGCAGCAGCTCCGCTGGGGCTCCCTGCCTGTGTCAGGGGCTCCTGGCGCTGCTCCCATGGCACAGCCAGCCCGCCCTGGGGTCACTCTGCTCTCTCTGGGATCACTCCTGGCAGGTGGCAGCAGGGATGGGCAAGTCCCATCACAACTGCACCTCCCAGCAGCTCCGGCAGGGACACGGAGCTGGGGGCAGCAGGGGCAGCTCTGTGCGGGCTCTGCAGTGGCTCCCGCGTCCACCCTCGACCCTGCCCCTGCTTTATTTATTTACGTTTCAGCAGAAGCATAATACAAATAAAGCACGGCCGTAAAAATGTCAAGGAAAGTTCAAACCTATTCATTACCCATTTCACTCCGATTAAAATTTCCATCAAGGCTGCTTGGTTTTGACTGGAGTTGCTTTCCTTTTAATGAGCTTGATCTAGAAAGTAAAAGATGCTAATTCATCCTTACATCTCTATCATCTCCTGGCTTTTGCTATATAAAGCATCAAGGTCGCATTCTGGGGAAATGTCTTTTTACCAAAGGTGCCATAATAATAATGAAGCAGCAATTTGTTTCAGCAAACTGCCTACAGTAATGAAGCTTAATTATAACCGTGTTATTAATACTGCTGCTTAAGGTAATTCACTTCTGAGCGGGGCGCAGAACAGTAAACTATAATTTAAACAAGAATCGAGACCTAATTTAAATCATCAGATCTGCTGTGGAGAAGGCAAACAGAGCTGGAGCTCTCCCTCGGCTGCCTCCATCACCAGCCGCTCCCCTCGCAGGGCTGCAGGAGCACACAGAGCAGCCAGGAGCAGCTGCTGCCTCTTCCTGACCTCAACGTGCCTGTGAAACACAAAAAATTCCACGTGCCCTGCAGGAGAGGGGCTGATGGACGTGCTTGGGTGCCTGTGCTCGTGTGGGCTCCCAGAGCTGTTCCCTGCCAGGCAGGAGCTCCCCCTGCAACGCCCAGCCTCTGGGGAAACCCATGAAATGCCACTCTTGGATTTATATTTTTATGTCTTTCTCCCACTCTGTGAGTTTAGGGCATGTGTGGAGGCTTGGGGTCCCTACGAGCTCCCAGTGCTTCCCACGGTGCTGCTGTCCCCTCTGCCTGTCCCTCCTGCCTGTCCCCAGCTCTCTTTCCCAGGCTGAGCATCCCCACCCAGCCCCGTCTCTCTCCTGCGTTCCCTGCTCCCTCCCTGCCAGAGGCGCGCAGCCTTCCGTGAACTTCTCCACTCCTGGATGCTCTTTCCCATCTTCCCAGGCCCCCTCTCTCCATAACAAACTGCCTTCCTGCGCCCAGCTGCAAGCCCTGACATCCTCTCATTATTTCTGCCTCCTCCCTGCACTCTCACCTCGCAGCCTCCTCTCCCCGCTGCACCCCTCGCATGGCTGCCCCGGCTCCGAGAAGCCAAATGACACGAGATGATGGCTCTGCTGTGCCGGTAATAGCGTTTCCTGTGCCATAATAGCGCTCCTCGCCCAGCCTGCCCGGGAGATGGAGCGCGGAGCCCCCTCGCCCCCGCTGTCCCTCTGCAGGGCTCGCTGCGATCCCCGGCCCGGGGATCCTTCCCTTCCTCCCTGGAAGATGTGCTCCCCGGCTCCTGGGGGATGTTATCCCGGCTCCCGGCTCTGCCGGGTGCGGCTGTGCTCAACAGGCTGCCAGGGAGGAGGAGGAGGTGCGGGAGAAGTAAATAGGTGGAATGTTTCTTCTTGGGAAGGGGAAAAAAAGCCTCCATCACTGTTCCACTTGACTGCAGCCTCCCGCAGGCTGTTTCATCTCATATTATCTAAGCTCCAAGGGGGTGTCCAATTTGAGGAACAATAACTATAAAGTCATTTTCGGTCCCCCGCTGTGGCGCAGCACATGATAGCCTGTGTAAAGCAGCAAACAGCCTCGCTGGCCGAGCCGGGCTGGGGCCGAGCGGGGGGAGCCGGAGCCGGGAGCTGCTGTGAGCCCGGGGCTCCTTCGGCACCGGGGGGCTCGGGGGGAGCCGCAGAGACCTGCCCGGACCTGCCGGGACCTGCCGGGACCTGCCGGGAGCCCGGGGCTCCTTCGGCACCGGGAGCAGCAAGGGCACTGCGGGAAGGTCACCGGGCCCTGATGTGCAGCCGCTGCCCGGCGGCTCCGCAGCTCCCCTGCCCCGCGTTTTCCTCGCCGTTTCCCCCGCCGGTGCCGCCGCCCGAGCGGCGCTGCCGAGCTCACACCGCTGCCAGGAGCCCGGTCCAGCCGATCCTGCCTGCGGAGCTGGATCAGGAGCAGGAAATTAGAGAAAATGGGGCAGTTTAGTGTCCTGGGCTCAGCAAGGTGCTGGAACTGCTCGCTGCTCTCGGGAGGGGTCAGGGGTCCCGGGGTGCCAGTGCTGGGTGAGCCGGGAGCTGCCTGGGCACGGGGATGCAGCTGTGCTCCAGCTGCTGGTGCATTCTGCGCCAAGGATCCACACCCTGGCAGAGGGGCTGCTGCCGAAAACACCGATGAGCAGCTGGGATTCCCTGGCAGCTGGAAGAGCATCCCAAGGTGGGCTTGGGAGCCCCGTGCTCCCTGGAATTGCTCCCACTGCAGGATGAGGCACCCACGAGCCCCCTCCCTCCAAAGGTGGATCGAGATGAGCATCAGGAGTGCAAATAATAGTGGGTACACCTGGTACATGGGATTTGGAACAAATCCTTCTGCAGGCACGCTCTTGCTAGGGCTGCTTAAAGAATAAATGGAGTCAAAATGAGGAACTCCGTGACAATTGATATGGATGTTCTCCACAATTCAATAGTGGGGGAGAAGGATGAACCTATTACAGTAATTAACTTGTTGCACATCAAAGCAAATGTGCTAAAGCAGCCTTTCTATGCAGCAGCTCTATTCAGTGCAGGAAGAACCAGTAAAACCAGGGAATAAAGGGTGCCCTTCCTGCTGTCACTATCCTCTAGTTTCAAGGATCTCTCCCGAGGGATTTTAAACCTGTGACTGGCTGCAAATCCCTCTTCAGGCCCACTGGGACTCCCGTGAAAGCCCCCATGGCTGCAGGGAAGGTGCTGGACAGAGCATCCTCATCTGTTCAGAGCAGCCCAGTCAGGCTGGATCTAATTTGAGACAGAGTTTGAGAAGAGGAGAAATAGTAGGTGCCAGGGACTTTGGGAAGAGCAGAAGTTTTAATTGGGTTTTATCTATTAGTTAATCAGGAAGTATTTCGGTGACAATTAGGTCACAGCCTCTGGCATATCTGTGAAGCAGCCATCCATCATTAGCCCTACCTGGGCTTGCAAAGTGGTATTTATGAGTTTCCAACTGGTGAAAAAGCCCTTCTAAGAAATTAAGGTGAAAAGCACGCTGCTGACCATGGGGGGAGGGCTGTCAGCCGTGATTGATGGCTGGGAGCGGGCAAGAACAGCTGTTTGTTGGGCCCGGCAAGGTCCAAACCCTCTGTGTGTCTGCCGGCAGCAGCTGGTGCTGAGGAGGGTCTGGGGCTGCGTCTGTCCTGCTGGGCTGGGTTTGTCCTGCTGGGCTGGTTTGTCCTGCAGGGCTTCATCTGTCCTGCAGGGCTGGGTTTGTCCTGCTGGGCTGGGTTTGTCCTGCAGAGCTGGTTTGTCCTGCTGTTCTGGATCTGTCCTGCAGAGCTGGGTTTGCCCTGCAGGGCTGGGTTTGTCCCGCTGGATTGGGTTTGACCCTGCTGTCCCCTTGGAGCTGGGATGGGCAGGAGAAGCCGTCCCTGGTGGGTCTGTGCACACACAGGGACAGCAGCGAGGCAGAGGTCATGAGAACGAGCCTGCTTCTGTTTCCTGACATGATTCTGATGGAAGAAATGTGAATTGGGCATCTTATAAACAGTTTGTTCTCACCCTCCCAGCTCTCCAAGGAGCAGCAGAGGGATGAGGCCGGGGGTGAGCCAGGAGCAGCCCAATCCCACGGGATGGAGCCATCCAGGTCTCCTTGGAGGCAGGAAAGGGGCAAGGGAAGGACAGCCTGAGCAGAGCTGAATTACCCACATGAGGAGGGATAATCACATGGAAACTGCGGGTGAGATGAGGCCGGCCTGGCTTTGCAGCCCTGGGATGAGCTCAGGCACACGAGGTTCCCCTCTCTAAAACAAACACTGCTGCGAGGCCAGGCAGGCAGGAGCCCTTCTCTGTTAATTATCTGCATGGTGGAGGCTGCTCAGCTGCGAGTGCATCGAGCTGCCGGGCACGCTGGGTACATCCCTCCTCCAGGTTAAGTGGTAATTACACCTAATTAGGAGCAAATAAATATTTTACATGCTTCGGACTACTGCAAGTGACCAACAGAAGCCTCTAAGTGCTGGAGAACTCCCCAGCAGCTGCAAGTCCTCGCTGCAGCCGTCCTGCAGGTCCCCTCAAAGGCCAGCACAGCTCTTGCTGCTAATGCCTGTAAATCCTGGGCACAGCCCTGGAATTCCTGCTGCATCCTCTCTGTCCCAGGGATTCTCCCTAATGCCTGTAAATCCTGGGCACAGCCCTGGAATTCCTGCTGCATCCTCTCTGTGTGTCCCAGGGATTGCCGTGGCCCTTTCACGGCTCCTGGCAGGGAGGAGGGCTCGGCACTGCAGCTCTGCCTTGATTACGTTGTGTTCTGCAATAAACAGCAGCGAGCGTTCATTATTATTTAAACACCCCGTGCTTCCCCAGCCGTATTTGGGCGGCGTTTTTCCACAGCATTTGTTGGAATTTACAGTAAGTGCAGCCGCTCCACAGTCAACATTTGGTTTCTCTCACCCACAGACTGCAGAGCTAATTAGGGGAGGTTTCCCCTCGTTATCCCGGGGAGGTCAAGCGCAGCAATTTGCATTTTGCAGAGATCGGGAGCAGC
The DNA here is from genome assembly GCF_901933205.1 of Camarhynchus parvulus. Taxonomy (NCBI): domain Eukaryota; kingdom Metazoa; phylum Chordata; class Aves; order Passeriformes; family Thraupidae; genus Camarhynchus; species Camarhynchus parvulus. The sequence goes on along the minus strand of NC_044594.1, from coordinate 701,092 downwards.
GGTGGCAGAGCTCATCGGGCTGGAATGAGGCACAGAGATGCCAGCATGGGGCACAGGGGGCTCAGGAGCTCAGCCACGGTCCCCAGGAGCTGGGGCTGGCCAGGCTCCCCCAGGGGATGCCACATGGTGAGGAGGAAGAAGGGGAAGGAGTGGGAGAGAGAGACCACAGAGCCACAAAACCATCCAGGCTGTAAAAGACCTCACGGGTCCAGGCTCTGGCTGGGCAGCACCATCTCACTAAACCGTGGAGATGTTGCTCTGAGCTGTCTCAGCCCCCCTGTGCTCCTCCAAAGGGAAATGTCAGACCTGACTGCAAAGCTTTGTACCCACAGCAGCCAAGGAAGGGCTGCCAGGGCTCTGTGCTGCCCTTGATCCTCTGCCCTCTGGCATTAGCCTGCACTGAGCTCCCCAGGCACTCCCGGCTGGCCTGGGAGCAGGGTAAATCTGGGCACTGGAGCCTGTCCTGCTGTGTTTGCACAGCCCACGGTGCACAGCATCCAGGCACAGGCCTGCAGACTGCAGAACCGAGTGAAACATCCTCTCTTGAGCTGCTTCAGAGGGACACAGAGCTCCCCATCCCTGGCTGCTCCAGCAATCCCAGCTCTCTGTGAGCACCCAGAGCCAAAGGAAGGCTCCTCCTGAGCAGGGTCAGCCCTGCTCCTTGCTCCAGACCTGCTCTCCAGCTGCTCTCAAACTCTATTTAGGTATTTCTACATTAATTCCAAGGAGAAGGGCTCAAAAGTTCAGAATGGGAGAGAGGGATCTTTGATGTAGGAGGCTCTTGTCTCTGAGAAAAGCTTTATATTATTATGTAAAACATAAAGGGCATTCGTTAGGAAACTGTGCTGCTTAATTTAGGAGCTCTGTCTTCTCAGTCTCTTCCCCCTCCTTTGTTTAATGAGCGAGGGGGAGGCGGCTTTGCTTGAGAAATGAACTTTTCACTCCCAGGCTCAAAGAGGGGGACTTGTCATGGAAGCAGAGGTGACACCGCAGCCTGCTCTGGCCCTGGGGCCACCTGGAGCAGGAGTGAAGGAGGCGAGGGGGGCTGGAACCCCTGGGTGCCCAGCTGCCCCAGCCCTGGCAGAGGGGCCGATGCCTGGTGAGGGTTCTGTGTGCGCCCCCCACCCTGCCAGGCCACCAGAGACCCCCAAACTGCACCCAGAGCTGCTCCCCTGGCAGGGCCCCCTCCCCAGCCCTGCTGGGGCTGCTGCCAAAGGCGTAATGAGAAAAGCACACCTTGCCCAGATCGATAGGGACACCGGGGGGTCACTGATGGGAGGCTGCTCACCCGCACAGCCGGGCCCAGGCAGCACTGGAGCCTGGCTGGGAGATCATCAATCACCCTCTGAGCCAGCACAGCCTCCCCTGCTCGCAGGGCTCCATCGATCCTGCCCGGGCTCTGCTGCTCCAGCCAGCAGGAGAATGGCGGGGACATGGGAGCTGAGCTGAGCCGAGCCTAGCTGAGCCGAGCCTAGCTGAGCTGAGCCTAGCTGAGCTGTGCTGGGCAGGTGCTGCTCCAGGCTCCCAGCAATCAGCTCCAGTTGTTTCCCTTAGCACAGAAATCCTTTGCTTTTCCACAAGGGAAACTCAGCAGGGTTTGCTGCTTCGTTTGCTTGCTCTGGTGCTGCTTTGGAAACACAGCACAGCAGCCAGGCTCAGCTCTGGCTCTGCATCCCCAAAAGCCCAGATCTCCCTCTGGGGCTCAGCCTGGTTCCAGACAGGGCTCAACAGCCCCATTCAACAGCGAAAAGCTGTTCCAAGCGAAGGAACATCCCAGTGCTGAAGGAAGGAGCCCTCCTGCCCTCCCCAACCCGGTCCTGCTCCATCAATCCCAGCCCAAGTGATTTAGGAACGGCTTTGCCGCCCCTGCAAACTCCCCAGCACTGCATCCCCTGCCCGAGGGGAGCACTCCCAGCTGTGGAGGGGCACAGGGAGCAGGGCCTGATGCACATTTGGTGCTGTGTCCTCGAAATAACACCCAGAGCTTGCTGGAGAGCCCGTGTGCTCCCTCAGATGCGCCCGGGATTGCTCAGAGAGGAGCAGCAATAATCACCACAACCCAAAGACAAAAAAAATAAAAAAAATAAAAATCAAAGGCTAATCCTAAAAACTCTCCTTTAATCTTTGTGCTTCCAGATGTCGTCTCCCTTTCATCTAGGACTTTGCTGTTCACTACAGTTACAGAAACCACAAGGCTGAAAGAGGGGAGGAAAAAAGAAGAGATTAAATTAATGAGCAGGTAAGCGGGTTTATCATTTTGTCTGATCCTTCCTTCCTTCCTGCTAATTTCTCTGAGCCAATTTGGGAGGCAGAGCCTGATGGTAACTTTGCCACAGACTGTTGTATCCCTTTTCTTCCTTCCATCATTTATCCCAATGATGATAATGTCTGATGGAGGGCCAGTGCAGCGGGGGGGGTGTTTGCAGAGAAAAACATTTGCCTGCATAAAGATAATGAAATGGGTGCTTTGGGCTTCTGGTGGCTCTGTCTGGGCTGTGCCGTAATTAGGCTGTAATGAGCAAGGACACAAACACTGCGAATGTGCAAAGGGCTGGGACAGGAGCACCAGAGTGCCCCGGGGCTGAGCCCATGCTGGATCTCCCTGTCTTCTAAACACTGAAGGTGCCCTCCATGCCCTGGGGATGGGGGCACTGGGTGCTCCAGCACTGGGGCCTGTCTGGCCGCTGTGAAGCTTCAGCTCGTTGGTGATGCTCAGGAAGCAGGAGTGGAGCTGGCGCCGGGCGTGCGGATGGCTCATGGTGCTCTCGCTCCCTGTGCCAGGGCTGAAATGAATTGTCCTGGGGCCTCGTCGCCCTGTGGGTCAGCAGCCAGGCTGGGCAGCGCTCATCCAGCCTGCTGCATGTCCCTGCTGGCCCTCCCTCCCCTCTCCCCCTCACACTGCCTGGCCTTGCGCGGCTGCTGCCGGGAGGAAGATGAACGCTCGCTCAGCAAAGCATTTACCAGGAGGGCACTTCCCCACCAGACAGGTGGGTTCATAAATCCTCCGGCCCCTTCCGGACAAGAGCAGATTGCTGCCTGTCCTCGATGAGTTTTGCTCAGAATTGAATTACAGGCTCTGCATGAGCCCCTGTGGGGACAGGTCCTGCTCAGGAGCCGCCTGCATCCTCGCACGCCATGGATGGGCTTCTCCCCTGCTCTGGCACCGTCGCCCTGGGCCCCTGCAGCCCCTGGCAGGGGCAGGAGGAGCGGCCTCAGCCTGCTGATCCTGGCTGTGGGATTGCTGAGAGCCACCCTGTGCTTGGATCCACGCTCAGGACCAGCTCCTCTTCCTCTCCTGAGCTTCTCTTCCTAATGATGTTTGCTCCAAAGCTGTTTTCCCCTTGGTTCCTTCCACCTGCTGCCTCCTTCCAACCCAATTAGTGCTTTGTTGGTGGTTCCTTGAATGTCAGTGACGGTGTCCATGTGCCCCTGGCTTTGAGGTCGGTCCCCCAGCCCCCATCAGGCACTGTCTGACCCATCCCTGTTTCATCTTCTCTTGCTGGTGCTGCCTGGGCTGCTCTGAGCTCCTGGAGCTGACTCCAAAGTAGAAAGCTTTTCAATTAAGAAACTTCTATTTTTTTAGGACTCATTAAAAGAGAGAGAGAAAGAGAGAGGGTTATTTTTTTCCTCCTTTGTGGTAATTATTATTAATGGCCTTTCTTTTTAGCAGGGGTTTGTTACCCTGGCGCAGGAGGGGGACGCTGGCAGGCTCTGGCACAGGGGGTGTAACTGGAAGTGACGGGGAACGATGTCTCCTACATGATTTCATTAGCAGGAGAGCACATCTGAGGGAATGCACGATTCCCAGCAGCTCCTGTGTCGTGCAGCACGGCAGGGCTGGGGAGAGGAGGGAGCTGAGGGCCGGGCACCAAGAGCCTGCCCGTGCCTGCATCTCCCACATCTCCTCCTGGAGACAGCAACCCTCCACTCCCAGGGAGCCCTTAGTGCCCAGGCAGACCCAGCCACGCTCCCAGGCCCTGAGGCTGAGCCTGCCCCACTCGAGCTGTGCCCCAGCCCCTCTCTCCATCCTCGCTGGGGTCTCCCCTCTCCCTGCCCATCAAAGCATCCGCGGGCACAGCGCCGTGTGTGACCCAGTTCTGTACCCAGAGCATCACTGCTGCTGCTGCAGAGCTGCAATGCTCAGGAATCCCGGGTGATCAGAGGCTCCCACATCCCCCCAGGTACAGCAACCACCAGCAGGGCCCAGCCAAGGGCAGCTCTGGGCAGGGAACCCCCCGTGTGCGCTCTGCAGAGCAGAAAGCAGAAAATGGGACAGGTCTCTGGGAGCCCAGCTCTGCCCTCAACTCGCTGGGAACCAGGCTGAGCAGGTGACAGCTCGTGCCAAACGTGCAGCTCCTCTGCTCCTGGGCAGGAGGGGCTGCACGAGGTGGAGAGGGGCAGCAGCTGCTCTGGGGAGGCTCCAGGCTCTGGGGAGGAAGGAGGGGCCAGGGGCTCTCACAGCTTCCTTGTGCTGACCCCGTGGCTTTGTTCTGCTTTGGATAAATCCCCTTTTCTGAGCCAAATCTGCAAAATGAGACTGCACGTAGAGAAATTAAACCCCTCCTGTGCCCCGTGCTGCCGGAGCGTTAAGAGCAGTGACAGTGCCATGGCTCTTTGGGGCTGCAGCTGCAGGATCCAGGGACTGACCCCCACCCAAATGGGGCATCCCCTGCCCACCCCAGGCTCCGCTCTCCTCGTCTGGGGAACCCTGGTCCAAGCTCTCTGCACACCCAGCTGGCATCAGGATGGCTTTGTCACAGGTGACAGCAGAGAACTGCTTTATTCTTCTTTTATGATCTTTCTAATGAAAGCTGAGGCTCTGGAGAAGGATGGCAAGGCCTTTCCCCGACCCCACCAAACTCCCTCATTGCCCTTCAGGGATGGGCAAGCACCCAGTGATAAACACTTGGCTAATGGGCACGGCTCCACACCACAAACATCACCTGCTGCCCGCACTAATTGTCCTCCTGGTCGCTGCTCCTTGCACAATGACAAACGTTGGGGTTTAATGGAGATCAGCTCCCCCTGCCACTCCCCGGCCATCCCTCAGCCAGGGATGAGGCATGGAGAGGCCCAGCGGGCAGGGGAGCAGCCCTTGACAGAGACCTGCCCGCTCCATCTCCACCTGGCTCATCCATAACAGCCAGCCCAGACCAATTTCTCCCCCAGGCATATTTTCCCAGCCAAAGCCATTTTGTTTCCTGGAGCAGGAGCAATATTTATCCTTCCCTGTGCCGCGAGACCGAGCGAGTGCTTGATAGAATTAAAAGGCAACTCATTTAAAAGCAATGCAAGAGCAGCACTTGGATTACCTGGGAAACTCATGGCTGCAGGGTCATTTTCCGGTAATAATTTGCTGTGGACTTAAAATACGACCTTGTGTTTCTTGTGCTGGAGCAGAAGCTGGCCAGGCTCACGGGGCTCAGGAGATGGATGGGTGCCCAAACGGCCCCAGAGTCAGGAGTCTTGTTTGCAGGGCTCTTGAAAGGAAGTATAAAGAAAAAAAATCGAATCCCAAGTGCTCAGCTGAAGATAAGGAAAAAATCCCCAACCTGTTAGAAACTTCAGAGCCCTGGAAGAGGAGAAGCCGAGCAGAGTGTGGCAGTGAGAGCAGCAGAAAGGAAAGCGCTGACCTCTGGCCCTGGCAATAGCGAGGATTTCTTTAGATATAAAGAAGAAAGAAAGACTGTGATTGCTGGTAATGTGCTGTGAAAGAAACATTTCTTCTCGGCCTCCAACCTGCCAATTGAAGCGTGAGCCGAGGAGCAGGACACGGCCCGGGAGGCTCCGAGCTGCTGCTGCTGCTGCCGCCCCAGCCCCGGGGGCATCCCGCATCCACCAGGGCTGCTCCAGCTTCCAGGACAGCCAGGACCCACCAGGCACAGCCCTGCTGCCCCAAAGGAGCCCCAGACCTGCCCTCTGCCCTCCCCACCCTGGGATGAGTGTGCTGGCCCGGCAGGACGCAGCGATTGTCACATCAGAGGCTCTGCTCTCCCCTGGAAAACAAAAAAAGCACCAAGATTTACCTGGAAGGTTTGTCAGGAAGGAAATCAAACCAACTCCTAACAAACCCCTCTTCAGAAATTATCTCACTGAGTTAATGATGTAAGAAGACTGCAAGATCCAGCTGGGTGAAAAAAATCCTCCAGCTGAGATTCTCTAACAGCTTCCCGTGGTGAGGAAGTTATTAAAAATCCTGCCCTGGAGAAGGGCCCCCTCTCTGTTACCAGCTCCCATCGCCCAGGTGATGATTCAGAGATTTTCTGAGGTGTTTTCAGTAAAGAAAACTGATTTATAAAATAATAGTAAAAAACCCCCCTAACTTGGCCGCTCTGCATGGTTTTCCCTCGCCTCCATTTTTTCAGCTGAAGCTGCAGTAAAACTAAAGAATCATTTCCCATGTTCAACCAGTGGGTTTCGTGTTGGAGTGCCTTTGAGATACCTGCCCTCCAAAATACATGGTATTGCAGAAGAAAAACAAGGAGAAAAGACAAGGAAAGGTGGCATTTGGACGTTCCAAGGGAGGACCAGAGGAAACCAGCTGAGCTTGGTGGGGGTAAAATCTGCTGGTGCTGCAGGATGGGTGCAGAACTGGCCACCAAGGGAGGGCAGAGAGCCTCCAGGGCTGGAGACCCTTTCCCCCAGTGCTGGGGTACGGGGTTGTGCTCCCCAGGACCCCTCCAGCCCTCTCATCCTGCAGGCAGGCATGGGCACCGTCCCTTCCCACAGCACACATCCCCGGGGGAGGATCATCCCCTGGGAAAAGCCACCAGGTCCTCACACGGTGCCATTGTGGGAGCCAGAGTCACCCACACAGCCAGACCAGCGAGGGGCCACGGCCTGGGGGCACCAGGGCATGCACAGGTTGTGGCAGAGCCCACAGATGGTTTTCCCTAAAAAGCCATGCCTTTCCCCAAAGCTTGCAGGGGTCCCCGGCTCCCTGGCTGGGAATGCAGCTCGTCCCTGTCAGAACATCCCAGCGAGCCTGTTGGGCTGTAAATCGCTGCCTGCTGAGCACCCAGGACAGCAGATCGGACCTAACTTTACTCCAGAGAGCCAATTAGTGCGAATCTGGCCGGATAATTACCGCCTGATCCGGTGCTGCTGCTGTCTCCGGGCAGATGAGGCTCTGAAGCCACCTCTGAAGGCAGTGGCAGCTGTTTGATGGCCTCACCTCCATCCCCAGAGCCTCTGGGAGGTGCAGGGAGCCGGCAGAGCTGTGCGTGTCCCTGTGGAGCACCCTGAGGGTGCCTCTCCGAGCTTCCCTGCACTCCAGCCTCCACCAGGGCTGGGCATCTCCTCCGGGCTGACAGAGCCCATCCTGCTCCTCCTGCTGCAGCAAACTCCAGCGGGCAGGATTTACCTGCTGGGGGGTTGGCACCGTCCCTGGAGGAGCACGGGGGATCCCCAGAGCCCAGGAGGAGGGCGGCACCCAGAGCTGGGGGGTTCTGAGCCTCTCCGTGCTGCCTTGTCCCGGCCATGGGGACGGGGTGAGTGCTCCAGCCACGCCTGTGGTTTGTGCTTCCCCTGATGGGGAGGGAAGGGAGCAGAGAGATTTGATTGTGGAGGAGAAAAGAGGATTTTGGCACAGGATGGAGTGCTGGGTGGGGCTGTCAGCCACATCAAACTGCATCCACTTCCCTGAGCAGGAGGGAAAACGGGGTCAGGCACTCGCACACGTGTTGGAGCTGCTCATGTCGGTGCAGTGATGCCTCTGAGAGCAGCACACCTCCCCTCTGGTGAACCCCAGAGGCGTCTGCACGCTGCCCCAGGCTGCTCCCCTGCTCCAGGCCCAGCACTGGGATGAGAGCATCCTTCCCACCTTCTGAAACCTGAGGCTGAGGCTCGCTGGGGAAGTCTGGACTCATTCTGAGGAGGCCAGGGGATATTTGGATGTAACTGGCTGGAGTCACCATTATGAAACCAGGACCATATAACACCAGGAACAGAGCAGTAAAGGATCCTAAACCTCCCTGATGGTTCTGGTGGTTAATGTCTGCCTGTAGCTTAATTACACCATCAATTCCATTAAATAGCACAGTTACAACCTGGAATTTAATGAATACATAGAAAAGAATAAATTGGGCTCACAGTGTAACTGATATTCCTTTATGGAATCAGAGGAAACTGAAACACAGGTTCAGTTTCTTTTTAGTGAAAGTAGAGAAAGAAATAAATTAAAATTAAAGAGTTGAGCTGTAGCATCAGTGGCTCCAAACCTGCGGTGCCTTGGGGCGGCCCTGCCCAGAGGCTGTGACACCCCGTGCAGGGCATGGATGAAAGCAGAGGCTCCCAAAAAGGGCCACAGCTGTGGCGATGTGTGTGCCACCCCTTGCCTCAGCTGCCCCAGCACGGAGCCGACTGTGCCAGCGCTGCCAGACTGGTCCTGATGCTCTGCATCCCCTCCCGGGTACAGGCACATCCCTCCCTTCCCTTGTCTTTCTTAACTCCACGTTTTGGTGGCAGAAGTGTTTGCTTTTTCCGCTTAAATAACCACGCACTGTTTGCTCTCGAGGTGTTGGAGCACCCGGCCAAATTTCCCCCGTGTTGACGAGGAGCAAACAGTCCAGCAGAGCAAGCAATGTTTGCACGGGAAATCCAGAGGTGTTTCCGTGCGCTCCGAGCCGCGGCTTCACGGGGAGGGGACCGCGACACTGCGGGCTCTGTGTCACCGTGAGCCTGACCGCAAGGAGCCCGGGACTGCCGCCTCCTCCTCCTCTTCCTCCTCCTCCTCCTCCTCCTCTTCCTCCCGCCAGGAGCACCCGAGCGGCGGCTGCTCCCGTTTCCAGGCAGGGATGCGCTGGGCAGGGCAGGGCAGAGAGCAGCGGTCCCGAGCTCCAGCCAAGACTTCCTGAGCTCCAGATTATCCCGAGGGAGCAGCTCCAGGTTATCCCGAGGAGCAGGGCAGAGGCTCCGGCGGCGGTGCCCGCTCCCCGTCCGGCTCCGCGCATCCCCCGCGCATCCCCTGCCCGGGGCTCGCAGCCCCCCCAGCCCCTGCCCCGCCACCAGCCGCTCCCGGGCTCCTCCTCGGCACACGACACCGGATTTTTCGCTTTAAACCCAGCCGCGCTCGGTGTTTGCTGGCAGCTCGGCATGTGCACGAACGGAGCGGAGCGCCGCTCTCCGGGCCGGGGGCACCCCGGGGCTGCGGCTCGGCGGATCCTGCCCCCCTTGGCATCAGCAGCAGGCAGGGGGGCGGCCGGGCAGCCTCGTGTCCCTGATTTGGGGGTACAACATCCCTGTTTCTGTGCCCCCAGCAACCTCCCATCCCTGCTTTGCGGGTACAACATCCCTCTTTGCGGGTACAATATCCCCGTTTGGGGGTACAATATCCCCGTTTGGGGGTACAATACCCCCCTTTCCGTGTACAATACCCCCCCTTTCCGTGTACAATACCCCCCTTTCCGTGTACAATACCCCCCTTTCCGTGTACAATATCCCTCTCTCCGCGCCCCTGGCGAGGCGGGGACGCGGCGGGCGGCGGTGACCGATGCGCGGGGCTGATTGCCTGGATGGCGATGCTGAAAGGGGTCGCGACTCCCTAAGTGCTCGTCAGGATGACGGATGACAGCCTCAGACAGCGAGACACTTCCCTCCTCTCCCGCAGCTAATGAGTGCTCTGGCGGCCACGGCTGCTGCTGCTTTTAGTTTACTTTCCCTTTGTTATTTCCCTCCCTGCTTATTTGTTTAATTAATTTATTTGTTTTAGGTTTCTCCCTCCTTTCTGCCCCCGACCCCCCTCCATCCTTTCCCCGCTTTCCCTCTGGCTTCTGCAGCTATTTGTGTTGGATCCCGAGCAGTTAGCGCTCTGAAAATTTAATTAGGCACTTGGATGGGTCCTGGAAGCTGAGCCTGTGCTGGAACTGGGTGCCCCTGGCCCTGCTGCTCTCTCCTAAGGCCACTCTGCTGTGGGCAGGGGGACACGGGAGCCCTCCCAGCCCCCAGCAGCAAGGACCCCTTGTTCCCAGCGGAGGAGCGGGGATGGGATGGAAGTGCCATTGTCACACAGAGCCTCTCCCGGCTGCCTCTCCCCGCAGCCAGGGCCGGAATAGCTGCAGGGAAGCGGATCCTGATTCCTGCGCTGACGGGCTGGCAGGCGGCTCGCCAGCCAGCATCCATGGAGATTCCGGCAGGATGGAGAGGGGGAGTGCCGGTGTGGGGCTGGGGGCTCGGAGGAGGGGGCTCAGAGGAGGGGCTCGGGTGCTCGGGTCACAGAGCTGCTGAATGAGGCTCGGGGGAGGAGGAGGGCATCTCTCCAAATCTGGCTTCCTGCTCTTCCTGAAGTTTTGCCTCTCTGCCTTTCAGAAATGAGCTTTACCTGGCTGCCGAGGCTGGTTCTGGGCATGCTGCCCTGGAAGGGTCCCCACCTCGGTGTCCTTTGGGGCCCAGGCCAGCCTGGGGACACCACACGGGCTCCTGGCAGTGTCACCTGTGCTCCCAAAGCCCCAGTGCGGGCCCAGGCACCTGCAGGCGCTGTTCAGCACCACCTCAGGCCATGACAGGCTTTCCTTCCTTGCTCTGCTCCGGCCATTTGTTTTCCTCTGTTTTTTTGATTGTATCTTTTCCCTCCTCCTCCTCCTCATTGTGAACCCCAGGGCTGCTCCTGTCCTGTCCAGGACATGATCCCACGATGTCTCCCGTGTCTCCCATGGATCCTGAGACATCCAGGGCAGCTGAGGGAGGATGAGGAGGCTGGCAGAGATGCCGTGCTACCCAGGCAGAGCCAGAACTCCCCAGGCACTTCCCTAAGGAGAAGCTGCCCAGAGCAGGGAGACCCCATCGGCCCCTTTGCATCTCCTGTTGGAAAAGTGAGTGCTTAGGGAGGGCTGCCTTCTCTGGATTTGCACAGAAAGGCTCAGAAGTGTGAGCAGGCACTAATAAATTACTCCCTGGATTGACAGTTTGAGGCTTATTTTTTTTCCTACTGTAAAACAAGTAAAAAATATGCCAGGCTCATTCTTGCTTCTTTTTTTTTTTTTTAAGGATCGGTTAGACACAGGGACTCCAGAGTGAATAAACTGGGATTTATGTCCCCGTCAGTCGGATCCTTAAACTTCCTAAGTGCTTAAAACATACACATTTTAACTTGAAAAATTACCAGGTTTGTCTAAGGGAAAATTTCAGCATAAAACAGGAAACTCATTTGAAGGGAGAAATTCTCCAATGAAGCGAACCCAGGCAGTCATAAAAAAGTTAAACCAGGCATAAAGGGAAATGTCAGATGTGTGGGAGAGCCAGATGTCTCTCTATTTTTTCTCTTTTTTTTATATTTTTATAACCTAGATCAGATTATAGGAGAATATATGAATGTATCTCGCAGGGAGGGGGATGCAGCGCGAGGAGGAGGATTTCGTTCCCAGCCTGTAACTTGCTGTAACGTGGAGCACTCTACAAAGAAAAACATTTTTTTATTTCTAAATAAAGCACTTTAGAGTGACACATTTATTGCTGGCAAAGAATTACTCAAATAAGAGACATTGTCAGCTATTTATTTTAAAAGCTTTTTTTTTTTTCTCTTTTGAGTTTGGGGAAAAAAGAAAGATCAAAACCCCTTTCCATTCTTCACAATATTCCCTTAAAAGCTTTAAAATAAAGTGAGGGTGATTTTTTGCTCCTGGGCTGCCTTTTTGGTGTCTGTGGGGCTGTGCAGCACGGGGCAGCCTGCAGGGAGCTGCAGTGTGGTGTTCCCACGGGGCAGGCCGGGCTGCACACAGGGACTCTGCCCTTGCCCAGCTGCCAGCGTGGGCATTTCCCTGGAGGGACAGCGATGGGGAGGGGTCTGCAGCTTTCCCAGGAGGGGATGCAGCAGTCTGAATGCAGCATCTCAGTCTGTTCCTATGGTGGGAGCTCCCAGGGCTCTGCACAGGCCAGGCTCCCGTGGGAACCCCAGGGCAGTGCCCAGAGCAGTGCCCAGGGCAGTGCCCAGGGCAGTGCCCAGAGCAGTGCCCACAGCAGTGCCCAGGGCAGTGCCCAGAGCAGTGCCCAGAGCAGTGCCCAGGGCAGTGCCCACAGCAGTGCCCAGAGCAGTGCCCAGAGCAGTGCCCACAGCAGTGCCCAGAGCAGTGCCCAGGGCAGTGCCCAGGGCAGTGCCCACAGCAGTGCCCAGAGCAGTGCCCACAGCAGTGCCCAGGGCAGTGCCCAGGGCAGTGCCCAGAGCAGTGCCCAGAGCAGTGCCCACAGCAGTGCCCACAGCAGTGCCCACAGCAGTGCCCAGGGCAGTGCCCAGGGCAGTGCCCACAGCAGTGCCCACAGCAGTGCCCAGAGCAGTGCCCACGGCAGTGCCCACAGCAGTGCCCAGAGCAGTGCCCACAGCAGTGCCCAGGGCAGTGCCCAGGGCAGTGCCCAGGGCAGTGCCCACAGCAGTGCCCACAGCAGTGCCCAGAGCAGTGCCCACAGCAGTGCCCACAGCCTGCTCCCTGTCCTGCCCTGGCAGATGGAGCCCAGCGGGCTCAGGACTCAGCCAGAGGGAAGGAGCCCAGGTGCAGGTGCAGGAGGCCAAGGGATCCTTGCCTTGCCCTCCCCTCCCTGTCTGACTCCAAACCACCTTGAATTTGTCCGCACTGCTTTGGATTTGTTGTTTCATTAGCTTTTCACCTCAGATACTTTCTTTCCCCCATAGATTATTCTATTCCTCTTGCTTTCCCCCTCTCCTGCTCCTTTTGCTCTATAATTGGATCATTTGCAGTTTATAGGAAGGATGAGAAACAAAAGGTATTGACAACGTGAGCATTCAAAATTATATGTCAAGCTCAAAAAAAGGAGATGAAAAGAAAATCTGGATCCTCTTTCTTTGCATTCTGATTTCTGAACCTGCAGAGCTCATTAGTTTCCTGTGATTGGGGTTTTTCTTTGTCTGTGGAAACCAGAAACCTACTTTTAAGGAGAGCTGGAGTCAGTTGACTCCAGTGATGAGAAACAGTGAAGTAAAAACCCATGGTAAGTGCTCAGCATTAAACTCAACTCCTCTTCTCTTCTCTTCTCTTCTCTTCTCTTCTCTTCTCTTCTCTTCTCTTCTCTTCTCTTCTCTTCTCTTCTCTTCTCTTCTCTTCTCTTCTCTTCTCTTCTCTTCTCTTCTCTTCTCTTCTCTTCTCTTCTCTTCTCTTCTCTTCTCTTCTCTTCTCTTCTCTTCTCTTCTCTTCTCTTCTCTTCTCTTCTCTTCTCTTCTCTGGCACAGTTTTACATCCAGGCCCAAACCTTTTCCACTCGCCCCTGAAAAACACAGCCAGCTATTCTCTGGAAGAAAAGAAATGGAAGTTTTAATTGTGGATCCCTTCTACCTACCAGCAGCTGCCCACCAGGGTGGCACAACACCAACCCCTTATTCCCAGAGAAAGGGGAGCTCCCTGCAAGCCCCAGCTGCAATTCCCGAGTTCCAGCCTGGCTTCCTGCTGCCACCTGTGCCAGGCTCCATCTCCAGAGCTGGGGCTGCAAGGCAGGGCTGGAGCTCAGAGCTGGGGCTGCAAGGCAGGGCTGGAGCACAGCCTGGCTGCATTCGGGACGCCCTGCCAGCCCTGACCAAGGCTCACACCAATTACTTCTGGCGTGAGCCCAAGCCATCCATCTCAGCAAATTTCCCTCCAGGGGCCACCCCATTAGTAGCAAATAACTAATTATTGCTGTCAGCTTTAATAAAAAAAACATTAGTTGAAAGATATTCCCCCCTTCCCAACTTTCCATTGCTGTATAAATTACAGGAGACAAAACTAACTTCTAAATTGAGTAATTCCAGACATTTGTCAGACTCCAAGAAATGCTTTAATTAGCGTTGGTTAATAAAGTGTTTAGGTAATTAGGAGAACATTTGTCCTGCCTGTGCAGATTTTTTTCCTCTTGCTTACGACAACTCAAAAAAAAATTAATTGGAGTCCAGGCTTCAGGAATTGCAAGGCTGTTTTTGGTGCTTTCTTGGTGAGACCGTTAATGATTCTAGGGGGAGTTGCCTGTAGTGATGGAGCTCTGGAATTCTTCCCTCCTCTTTCTGGCTGTTTTGTCTGACGTGGGGAGCAGGAGCTCTCGGGGATGGATCAGAGGCAGCCCCAGCAGCTGATTCCCTGCAGGGTGTCGGGCTCAGGGAGCGTCTGTGTCTGCAGCACAGGGCTGTGCCAGCCACAGCGGCGTCCTGGCTCTGCTCCTGGGCTGGGGCAGGAGCTGAGCTGAGCTGGCAGCCCACAGAGCTGTCACCCTGCCAGGAACTGGCACTGAAACCCCGGCCCCACCCTGGCGCTGCTGCTGACAGCTGCTGCCGTGGCGATGGTCCTGGCACAGCCTGTGTGCCCTCCATGGCACATCCCTGGCACAGCCTGTGTGCCATCCATGGCACATCCCTGGCACAGTTTGTGTGCCTTCCATGGCACAGCCTGTGTGCCCTCCATGGCACAGCCTGTGTGCCATCCATGGCACATCCCTGGCACAGCCTGTGTGCCCTCCATGGCACCTCCATGGCACAGCCTGTGTGCCATCCATGGCACATCCCTGTGTGCCTACAGGCACAGCCTGTGTGCCCCCATGGACAGCCTATGCCCTCCATGGCACAGCCTGTGTGCCATCCATGGCACAGCCTGTGTGCCATCCATGGCACATCCCTGGCACAGCCTGTGTGCCCTCCATGGCACAGCCTGTGTGCCATCCATGGCACATCCCTGGCACAGTTTGTGTGCCTTCCATGGCACAGCCTGCACCCCATCCATGGCACAGCTTGTGTCCCATCCACAGCACAGCTTGTGTCCCATCCATGGCACATCCTTCATCCCCTCCATGGCACATCCTGTACCCCCTCCCTGGCACCCCCAGCATGCCCCCCATGGTGTTCAGGAGCTGAGGGCAGCCCAGGGCTGATGGAGGGGCCCAGGGCTGCTGGAGGGGCCCAGCTGTTGGCCACGAGCAGGATCTGCTCAGGCTGCAGGAATGAGCCCTGCCGTGGCTATAAAAGGTCTGTGCTGGGAGCTCCGAGTGCTGAGGGGAGCTCTGAGTGCTGCGGGGAGGGCAGGAGCACGGGGAAGGGTTATTTTTAGCCGTGTTAGATAACAGGGCTGCAGAGAGGTGGCTGCTGGCAGACCTGCAGCAATTCCTCTGGAGCAGAGCACAGGGCAGCAAGGGAGCACAGAGCGGGGCGCGGAGGTGAGGCTCTTTCCTGCTCACCGAGTCCACACTCCTCTGGAGGTTTCCACCTTGCACTTGTGCTGCAGGAAGCTCTTCTCTGCTCTCGAAACAGCTCCTTGTGCCTCTCTGCTCAGCGGGCTCTGGCACAGCTGCTGGAGCAGCCAGCTGAAACCAGCTCCGCTCACCGCGCTGGGCTTGGTGCGCAGCGAAGGCGCAGATGCTTCTGCTTCAGATGTTAAACATTTAAGAACCAGTTAGTCTTGAGGATGTCCTCATGGAAAGGTCTTCGCGTTGTGAGTTTAAAAAATCCCATGTAGGGGTAGCTCACATCCTGCCAAGTGCTTCTAGAGGGAGCTGCATCCTGCTGTGGTGCCGGGGTCGTGTCCTCGCCAACTGCTTGGCACCAGTTCCTGCAGCTCCTCCAATCAATGCATTAAGTGACTCTGCAATTAATTTGCTCGTCTGGGCTCCCACAGGAGGGTGGGAACAATGGGAAACATGCAATTTTCTGGTCTGCTCTGGGCTCATCATCGAGGGCTCTGTTTGCACCATGCCCTGCATCCCTCAGGCTCTGCAGCCTCGCAGTCCCTAAGCTCCCTCTGCACAAAACCTGGCCTGTCCTCCCTGTGCCTTTCTCCATGGAGGAGCTCCGTGCTCCTGGTGGCTCTGGGGAGCACAGAGCTCCTCCTCCCATTCCCCCTGGGCAGAGAAGGGCTCGGAGAGGCTGCTTGGCTCTGGGATGCCTGATGGGACTCCCAGCTCCAAGCTTTGGGTTTATGCACAGCTCAGAGGACACAAAACTCTGCAGAGCCCTGGCAGGGAAGGGCAGGATTTGACTTCTGGCTCCTGAACCAGCTGGGCAACACAAAGGCTCCATGGGAGCCCAAGCCAGCACTTTGCCATCCTTTAACCCATGGTGATGTGTCACTGAGCGGCACATTGGCTCTAATGGCTCCCCAGGTAGATTTGGGAGAGCAACGAGTTGAACATAAAAAATCCCTTTATTATTGCCATTTTGCTTTTATATACCCATCAAGCTTTCATATTTAATCTCCTACATCACAATAGCTGATCATTTTTAACATTTGACATTGATAAAGTGCCCAGTGCTATTATTCTGACATACTATAAAACATTACACCCATTTGCGATAGAAAAGGCAAAGAATCAATACTCAGCCCCATTTTCCAGTGCAGCAGTAAATCATGGGGAGACTAACAAATTGTTTTAAATATAAGCACCTTCAAGACCAATAAAGAAGCCAACAGATCCCTGTCCATTGTCACAGCTGTCAAACATCTTTAGTGCTAAATGGACATTGGGGGGGTCCCAAACCCGGATCCCCTGGGGTCAGGCTCTTGTTGTGGGATGTGCTGTGGGTTCCTTTGGGCAGCTGGAGGGGTATCAGGGCTGCCTGCCAGCTCCCCTCTGGCAGGGCTGCACGGCACCAAACCCAGGAGCTAAATGAAGTTCAGGAGGTAAAGCTCCTGGCCCAGCAGAGAGAAGAAAACTCCATCTCCCAGCTCTGCCCAGCCCATGGCAGGGCTGCAGGTCAATCCTTCCTGGCACAGAAACGTTCCCAGGCTGTTTATTTTGGAGAGCAGCTGGTGCTGCAGAGCAGGGACCCTGCTGTGGGTGAGGGCAGCACTCTTCTCCCCAGCTGCTGCTCCTGGGTGGTGTCACCAGGCGAGTCCCTGGCCTGGGGACCCGGGCACAGCTGAGTGCTGGAGCCAGGGCAAGGCATTGCCTGACACATCTCCCGTCCCTGCTGGCACATCTGGGGTGTTCCCAGTCCCTGTGTGACATCGCCCCACCCATCTCCCCCCTCCCCGCGCTGCTCCTTAGTCATGGGAAGGTAAAATGGAAGGAAAAAGGGAATAATTTCCCATCTGAGGTGATGTAAAACTTGTGTGCATAGTTTAAAAATGTCTCTGGCACATCTGCTGTCAGAGAGCTCCTAAATAACACGTTTGCCTGGGCTGACTGATTTATAGGAACGGGGCTCCCAGACCCCAAGGATGACATTTTAAACACATCTTCCTTTCATTTGTAAGGGATTAAATGAGCGTGTTTTGACAAGATTGATCAGATGGAGGTTCAGACGATTTCTCTTTGCAGCTTCAATCTATAGCTGGTGGAACTGAGAGAATATTCCTGGGTCTCATTACAATAATGCACAGCTGGCACCTCTGGAAATGAATGTTCAGGGAGCTCCCTGTGCCAGGGCTGCCCTGGAGAGGCGTTGGCAGCGAGGGTGATGCAGACCCTTGGTCATGCCCTGCCAGGGGAGGTTCATCCACTCCATCCCTGCACATCCATTTCACACCAGCCCCTCAGTTCCGTGCTCCCAGAGCATTGCTGAGCCGTTATCAGCAGCTGGGAGCACAGGGAGGTTCCAATTCCTGTTTCTGCTCAGCAAAGTGCTCCCTCCTCTTCCCTCCTCGGCTGGAACGCTCTGGTTGTTCTCCCCAGGAGCTCCATCTCCAGGGGGCTGTGCCTGCTGCAGGTGGGGATGCCCCCGAGCCTGGTTTTGCCTTTCAGTCCCTCATTCTGCAAACCATTCCGAGGCTGTGGGCGCTGAGGCTTGATGGCAGTGGTGGCTGTGCCCCTGCAGGATGAGGTTTTTGGAGTTCATGTCTTTGTTTCAAACTCACTGACTCTGTGACCACTGGCGTGGGCTGCCTGCCCTGCACAGCCTTAGGAAAAAACACAGGAATCCAAACCATCTTTGAATTGAGGCCAATGTCTCCAAGCCCTGAAGCCCTGGAAGGTCCAAACCAGATTGTTCCTGCCCCAGACACACTCAAGCCTCGCAGCGCCTGGCACAGAGGGGGCAGTAAATCAGGGAATGCTCCTTGTGGAGATGGGGATTTGCTGATCTGGCAGAGGCAAAGGCTCAGTGAGGAATCACCAGGCCTTGGCAGGGCCGGGCTGCTCCTGCTTCTTCCCACACAAGTTGTTTTCCCCTCCTTGCTGGCCAATTGTGATGATGCCCTTAGGCCCTTGGCCAAATGGGAATGGCAAAGGACTTTCCCCCAGCCTGCTCTTGGCCTGGGGACAGGATTTACGTCCTCCCTGCCTCCTTCCAGGCTGAGGAATCCCTTCCCCTTGGATGGCAGGGAAGGCAGCAGCCCGGGCACCGGCTGGCAATTTGCATTGCTGCATTATGCATGGGCAGAAAGCACAGGAATCGAGCAGGAGGAACAGGAAATCACTGTGGTGTTTTTAATCTGAAAGGTGAGATCGAAGCGCTGTTTGTAGGCTGCCTTTAATGGCCCTCCATTGGCAATTAGTGCTATATTATCACATATCTTTAATAGAATATTGATGCTGTTGGCAGAGATATAATCCCAGTGTCAAGAGTGATTCCCCTCTTTCCTGCGTGTTGCACTCATTAGGTGAGGGCCCAGCAGAGCTGGGGAGCTCGGCCCAGCACCCTGATCAATCAGGATCAGCACTTCCACCGGGGCTGAGGGCATGCCAGGGATGCATATTCATTATTATTAATGATTATTAATGATTATTAATGAGCTGCCTGGGGAGGGAGGTGCCGGCCTGCTCTGACTCCTGCCAGCCGTGGGGCTGGACCCAGGGAGAGCCTCAGGGCTCCAAGGTGCATCCCAGATCCCAGGGATGGCCCTGGGAGCCCCAGCGCAGCCAGGCAGAGCTCCCAGCCCATGATTCATTTACCTTGGGCTGCCGTTGGAAGGCAGGTGCAGCAGTAACAAACACCAACGACAGAAGTCAATCTCTATCCACAGCGCTGTAATAAATGGGAAGTTAAACAAAAAATCAATGCAGATCTGTTAATTCTGGGCACTCCTGGGTGTGCTCCAGAGCAGAGTCTGGCCCTGGGGGGATGCTGCAGCTGGATCTCCCCTTGGGCACGGGCCTGGGGTGTTATTCCCACAGAGCTGCACCTTCACAAGAGGCTTTTCCTCTGATGGAGCTCTTCCTTCTGCAGGAAACCTCGAACTGCTCCTTGTCCCCGGGGCCACAGGCTCAGCAGGGTCCTGGGGGACCCCAGCCCTGCCCTGCTGGGGGTTCAGCCGCTCTGATGGATGTGGGAGGCACCTCATCCCATGGGAGGGCGTTCCTAAAGCCAAATGTCACCATGGACACCAACGGGGGCTGATGGCAGCGTGTTCCTGGCACACCTGAATGCCAAATGTCACCATGGACACCAACGGGGGCTGATGGCATTGCGTTCCTGGCACACCTGAATGCCAAATGTCACCATGGACACCAGCAGGGCTGATGGCATTGCGTTCCTGGCACACCTGAATGCCAAATGTCACCATGGACACCAGCAGGGGCTGATGGCAGCGTGTTCCTGGCACACCTGAATGCCAAATGTCACCATGGACACCAGCAGGGGCTGATGGCAGCGTGTTCCTGGCACACCTGAATGCCAAATGTCACCATGGACACCAACGGGGGCTGATGGCATCGCGTTCCTGGCACACCTGAATGCCAAATGTCACCATGGACACCAGCAGGGCTGATGGCAAAGGGCACCACAGAAGGACAGGCAGAGAGGAATTCCAGCACTAACCCTGACCCTGAGAGGAAGCTGGAGCCCCCCGAACAGGGCCCTGCTGCAGAGCTGAGCCCAGCAGTGCTTCCTGGGGCAGCTGGGATTCTCTGCAACCTCAGCACTTTGGTTTTCACCAGGATCAAAGAATCGGGTTGCTGCAGAAACCACTGTAGTGAGACACCCGTACACAATGTCCCGCACTGGAGACTGATCCATGGATCCCCAGACCCTGTGAGCTTCTGGATTGCTAAAATGGCTTCTGGGGAGGACTGGAGTCCTTCTCTTTCCATGGAACCCAAAGTCCTTCCCCGGTTTTGGGCAGGCTGTCCCTTGTCCCCCCACTTCCCTCCACCAAGGGGAGCTGCAAACCCATCTCAGAAGGGAGGACGGTTCGAGCCTTGGGCTCGGCTGGAGCTCCTGGTGTGGTGGCGGCGCCGCTCCCCCGGGGCCGCTCCAGGCTGGCCCTGCCAGCACTGCCCTTACCCACGCGCTCTGCTGTGGAGAGAAGCCGTGGATGCTCCTCCATCCATCCATCCACCTCCAGGAGCCCCCAATCCACTGCAGCTTTGCCACTTCCCTGTGTTTTCTCCCTGATCTATTTCCCTTTTAGTGCCTGAGCTGTGCCCCAGCCATGGGATTCACACCCTCCTGCTCCTCCTTCTGCAGGAGCCCTCTCAGAACTCCCTTGTCTGCTGCCTTCTGCAAGGCTTGAGGCGCTTGGCCTCAGCTCCAGGGGTGTGCAAGGGAAAGCTGGTGGAAACCCACCCTACAGGGCTTCAGCAGCCTGGAGGAGCCTGTGCAGCAGCACGAGGGGCACAGCATCCCAGCCCATCCACCCCAGCAGCACTCAGGGCTCCTGCAAAATTGGATTTGTGGACTTTAAACAAACCCTGGAGATGGGATGTGGTGGAAGGGAGCCACTACCAGGAGATCTCAGCTTCAAAGCCTGGGTGTATTTAACTTTTAGCAAAACATCGCGACCTGAAATCTTTCCTGGGAAGGCACAAACACGAGAGCTCCTGGATGGTGACGGAGCAGCACATTAGCATAAATTTTCTGAGGAGCTGAACTGTCACAAGGCCAACCTTGAAAGCTATTTGGAGTATTTACAGCTTTTATGAAGCCCCCCGGGAGAGAATAATCTCCAAGTACTGCAGACGCTGCTAGGAAGAACCGTGAAAAACATTCAATTTAGGAGCAGTTCTGCCTGCATCTCTGTTCTTTGTGAGCCCTCACTCCCACCACCAGTTCTGGACCCACCTGGGTCTCCTCTGCCAGGGCAGTGAGTCACAGCAAGGTGATGATGATGATGGCACAAGCAGGGAATTACGAGATTGGCCAGGGAAAAGGCAGCAGTGGGTGGAAGAAAGCGATGTCTTTGTGTGAATCTCTTTGGAATTAAGAAACAGAGGGAGAAACATGGAAGAAGAAAAAGCAGCTGAATTGTCTCAAAGCAGCCTGCTTTTCCTGCTTTTCCTGCTTTTCCTGCTTTTCCTGCAGGCATCAGTGGGTTTCTGAGTCTACCCAGACCCATGTATCTCCTGTTACCCCATCCTCAGGATCCTGTAACCATGTCAACCAGAAGAGAAGACATGGAAAGCCAGCAAAAAAAAAAAAAAAAAAAAGGAAAAAGAAAAGGAAAACTCAGCTAGAAAGCCACTGTGTTTTGGATTATGCAAGCACATGAGTACCTGATCTAGCTCCCGAAATTACAGGGTTGCAGAGTGTTCTGTTTACAGTGGGATGTCATAGGCTGTAATGAGCTGCTGTGTCATTATGGGAGCAGATGCCAAACAGATCTCGGCGTGTTTATGGAAAGGCTCTCTCTTGCTGCAGCGCTGCACAGGAGTTTCAGGCTCCTGGCGAGTTCAGAGGACACAGACAATGCTCGTCCTGGGGGTGTGGGTGTGCAAACACAGCCCGGAACATGGAGCTGCTCCCCTGGCACATAGAGACAGGCTGGAATATCCATGCCATGCCATGCCATGCCATGCCATGCCATGCCATGCCATCCCATCCATCCCATCCATCCCATCCCATCCCACCCCACCCCATCCCATCCCACCCCACCCCATCCCATCCCATCCCATCCCATCCCATCCCATCCCATCCCATCCCACCCCATCCCATCCCATCCCACCCCACACCCATCCCATCCCACAACCCATCCCATCCCACCCCACCCCATCCCATCCCACCCCACCCCACCCCATCCCATCCCATCCCATCCCATCCCATCCCACCCCATCCCATCCCATCCCATCCCATCCCACCCCAGAGCTGCCTGCTCTGGCTGTCACATTTCAGCTGTGCTGCCATCATCCCTGGCATTCCCCTGGTGCTCAGGAGCCCTGGGAACCGCAGCCATCCCAGCCTGTGTGGGATTGCTCCACGCTGGGAGTGCCTTCCTCGGGAAGGCAGCACGGAGCAGGACCCGCGGGTGCCTCAGCACTCCCGAGCTCTGGGAAGCTTTGGAAAACAGCAGCGTCGCTCCCTGCATGGAACCACCTGAGAGGAACAACAAGCAGGGCCCCTCTTTGCAGGTGTTTGCCAAAAAATCAGCGTGTGCATGAATAGAGAGAGAAATAAAAGGTTTCTCGGAGCTCGTCTTCGGGGCGCAGCAGCGTGAGCGCATGTTTTATTCAGCGAGGAGCAGCTGCACTACCTGGAGCAGAAATTCAGCTTGTTGAGGCCTAATCTAGGTAGATCACTGAAGCTTTGGAGAGTCTAAACAGCCAGAGAGCAGCAGATCTTGTCTTCATTGCAGGCAGGGTGCTCCTGCAGAGGGGTCGGCCCTGGTGTCACCCAGCGTGAGCCGGTGCCTCAGCAGTGCCTGCTCTCCATGGGAATTCCCTCAGTGCTGCCAATCCTGTGGGGCAGCTCTGCCCTCCAGCCTGGCACCCCGACTGCCTCAGTGGCCCTGAGCTGTTCGTGCAATCCCCCTGTTCATCTGTTATCCCTCTGAGCCGTGGGATCAGGGCAGGACCCCCAGGACGTGCTGCTGCTTCAGCCCCAGCCCAGCTGGGAGCCAGGGCAGGACTGACAGCTCTGTGCCTGCCACCCCACTCATCCCGGGCAGAAATGGGAGCGTTCCAGGCTGCAGCCTCTGCTGCTCGGGTCAGATGGATGAGATCATGACATTCTTCCATTCTCCTCTCTGCTCTGCGCCGGGCTTTGGAAGATAAAGTTAGCAAAATTCCTCCTGTTCAGGGCAAAGGGCAAAACTTGCAAAGAGAAAAGCCTGTCTGTGTGGGGGTGGTGTGGAGGAAGGCCAGGCTCAGGCTGGGTGTCCCTGGCACCCTCACACTGCCTGGCTGAGGGCCCTGATGAGGATGAGGATGAGGAGGGTACCTGGATCCCTGAACGTGGGAGGTTCCTCTCACCAGGGGCACACGGCACAGCACAGCCAGGTCCCGTCCCTTGGCATGGAGGTTAAACAATCCCTGTGGGAAGGGCTCAGGAGCTGTTCTGGAGTGCCTTTCAGTAAGCAGGAGTAATCTGTGAGCATGAAGGAAGCAGAGGTCTGCGTGTGTGGAAAAGGAGAGAGGCAGGGGGGAAGGGGAGATTTTATTACTGAAATTTGCCAGAGAGGCTCTTTAATAACGTCATTCATCTTTCTGTCAAATACATCACATTAGTGTAGGGAAAAGGGACTTTGAGAAGATGAATTAAGACTTAAATACATTAAAATGACTTAAGGAATATTTAAATACAATACAATTTATTTTTGTGTAGGCTTGTTTCATGTCAAGCCGTGCTGTCTGAGGCTGTACAAAGCGTGTGCACGGCTGTGCATCAGCAGTGCCGCCTCCCATAGAAACGGGGCTCAAATCAGCCTTTGCTTTGGACCACTGATAACGTGGATGCAATTAGCAGCAGGGATCGGCTGCTGGCATGGCACAGAGCAGCCAAATCCCCTGCAAATGCCCCAGGGCCGCTCAGCACCACGGGGATGCTCCGGGAGGGAAGTGCCAGCCCCGGCCCGGCTGTTTCACATTCCAGCCCACAGGTGACCTTCACCTGGGCGCCTCCACCTGCGGCTGCATCCGAGGCACAGCAGCAACGGGGGCGGATTTTCCTCGCTGTGTGTGACACCATCCTCCTCTGCTGTGCTCTGCAAAGAGAGGCAGCTCGGCTCGGCTGCTCCGGGATCCCGCAGGGCACGGGCACAGCCCCAGGTTTGGCTGGAGTGTCCCCAGTGCTCAGAAAGGAGCCCCTCTCCTCCTGAAACAGCCCTGCTGCCCTGGCTCCCCGGGGAGAGATCTGAGGAGAGAGACAAGGAGGGGAAAAAATAGAAAGAAAACAGACAATTGCCTGGAGCTGCTTCTTGTTCTGCAATGTTGGGGATAAAAATAGCTCGGCAGAGCCTCTGTGCCCGTGGGCGCTGAGCGGGAGCCGCCGCCTGCTCCCCTCTGCAGCAGGCAGAGCAGCCCCCTGCGCCCGGAGCCAAGGGCTGTGCCTCGCTCCTGGGCTGGCTCCGCTCCTCAGCCCTGAGTGCTCCATCAGAGGAAGCCCCAGGAAAGCACTGAGGGCGATTTGGAATGAGGAGTGGGTGGGATGCTGAGGCGCAGGCCCCGGTGAGTGCAGGATGCAGCACAAGGATTGAACTTTCCCTGCCACACAAGGTCCCTTGAGAGCTCTCTGTTATCTCCCCGTGCCCACAGAACACGTTGGAACTGCTTCCCAGAGTGTTTAAAGGCTCCCAGTATGAAAGGCACATGGCTGCTGTGCGATGGAGGAAATGAAAACCCCTCAAAGCAACCTGTTTGTCTGCCTGGGGAGAGGTGGATTCAGCTGCACACATCCGTGCCTGCAGTTTCATCCTGCTGTCCCCACAGCTGGAGCACGGCACCGCTCCAGGCTGGAGAGCACAGGAGGAACATGTGTCCTCCCT
This sequence comes from Camarhynchus parvulus, assembly GCF_901933205.1. Lineage (NCBI taxonomy): Eukaryota > Metazoa > Chordata > Aves > Passeriformes > Thraupidae > Camarhynchus > Camarhynchus parvulus. The sequence goes on along the minus strand of NC_044594.1, from coordinate 676,562 downwards.
CACAGGCCTGTGTGTTCAGCTCCTTCATCTCTTCCCATAACTCAGATCTGCCAAACCCTCTTGGATTTGTTTCCACTCGACTTTACTGCTCTTTTTTCTGCTTTTATTGAGCCACTTGGAAGGGCAGCGGTGCCAGAGGAGCGATAACGGGTGTAGCCCTGCAGCAACACGGTGACCAGCCTCAGGCAGCTCCTTGGACTGAGCTTGTGCTGTGTTTGGGCAGCCGGGGAGGGGGGACAGCGTTCGTGGCTCTGCTGGAGCTGGGGATGATGCTCATGGCCCTGCAGGAGCTGGGGATGATGCTCCTGGAGCTGGGGATGATGCTCATGGCCCTGCTGGAGCTGGGGATGATGCTCCTGGAGCTGGGGATGATGCTCATGGCCCTGCAGGAGCTGGGGATGATGCTCCTGGAGCTGGGGATGATGCTCATGGCCCTGCTGGAGCTGGGGATGATGCTGATAGCTCTGCCACAGCGGGGAGATGATGCTCCCGGCTCTGCCGCAGCCGCAGGCACCGCCAGGGCAGGGTTGGAGGGTGATCACTGAGGGAGGAGCAGAGGTGTGACAAGGATGGGTGACATGGATGGTGACAAGGGACCGCTCCCTGGAGCTCCCGAGCAGCTGCAGGGACTTCCTCAGGGCTCCGTGCAGGGATAACCTGCGGGTCCTGCAAGGGATGCAGGGGAAGCCGCAGCGAGGGGATGCTCCTGCTCGCACTGGGGCAGCTCCGGCTCCTTCGAACAGTCCCAGCTTTGCTCGTGCAGAAACAGCCCCAGGTTTTGCTGCACCGCCCTGCAGAGCCCTCGGCCCTGCCCCGTGTCGCTGGCCCGGCCTCGGGAGGTGGCTGCTGTCCCCTGGCCGGGCAGGTGGCAGCGCTTCGTGCCCCTCAGCAGCCGTGGCCGGGCTGTTCCCGGCTCGCTGGCTCCGGGCAGGTCTGTGCTAATGAGCTCGCTGGCAGCAGCAACTGCATGCACAGCACTTTGGGATGCAGCCCCTGCTGGAAATGAATTTTTAGTCCATCCAGAGCGGGGCTGTTGGCCCCAGCCCAGAGCTGGATGTGGCAGCAGCGGGAGGTGCGGCCGGGACTGAAATCCCCGCATGGGATCAGAGATGTAAGGACTGGGATACGGGAGAAAATGATCGGTTTGTTCCCTGGTGTTTCCCAAGGGAGGGAAAATGCACATTTTTGTTTCCTGGATGCAGTTTTCCAGGCTCTGCTGTTGTCCCCCCCATCAGGGGAATCACCTGTGACCAGCACAGGAGGCCTCCATCCCCCCAAACGCCAGGTCTCACTTCTGGCAGCTCTAATGAGGGGAAGCAAATCCAGGCTGGCAAACAAGCCTACGTCACACCTCTCTCTGCAAAGAGGTTTTTAGAGCTGGCTTAAATGGATTTTGGGAAAACGTCTTCGGGATTGGAGCTACAAATGGCTTTTTGATCAAAACAAAATCGTTCATTTTAAAAACTGAAACTGTTTCATTAAACATGTTTGGGCTTTGTTTGTTTATGTCAGAAGCGATGGGTTTGCCGGGGTCTGAAAATTGGAAAGTTTAAAGTATTCTTCTATCCTGGACTTTGAATGTAAAAGCACTTCAAAGGTGCTATGGAAGAATAAGAACAATTAAAAATTTATTTCCCGGGGGAAAAGGAATGATTAGAACGATTGGAATAAAGATCACGACGCTATTTGCAGGCAAACTTCTCTGGCTTTAAAGGCTGGAGATGGTATCTGGGCTGAATAGAACCGTGCAGGGGCCTTTGTGTCGCTTGAGGCGGGAGAGGGGAGCGGGCAGGGCTGCAGAAAGGCTTTGCTGACACCTGACATTTGAGGCACTCGGACTTTTTCTGCAGGCAAACGCCTCAGAAGTGTTCCCATGAGCGGTGGCGATAACCAGGCTGCAGCCCCAGCTCCCCCAGAACCCACGGGCTGTTCTGCAGCCATTGATGGGGCCGGTGGCTCTGTGCCCCTCCAGGGCTGGGTGGTGTCTCTGTGCCCCTGCGGGGCTGGGTGATGGCTCTGTGCCCCTCCAGGGCTGGGTGGTGTCTCTGTGCCCCTGCAGGGCTGGGTGATGGCTCTGTGCCCCTGTGGGGCTGGGTGATGGCTCTGTGCCCCTGCAGGGCTGGGCAGTGGCTCCGTGCCCCTGCGGGGCTGGGTGATGCCTCCGTGCCCCTCCAGGGCTGGGTGATGGCTCCGTGCCCCTCCAGGGCTGGGTGATGGCTCTGTGCCCCTGCAGGGCTGGGTGGTGTCTCTGTGCCCCTGCAGGGCTGGGCAGTGGCTCTGTGCCCCTCCAGGGCTGGGCAGTGCCTCCGTGCCCCTGCAGGGCTGGGTGGGCACTGGGGAAGGAGGGAGGGTTCTGCCAGGTGAGGAAGGGTGGCTCAGGAAGGGAGTGTGGCCATGCCCAGAGCTGCTTGTCCTCAGCCCTCCAGCCCCCTTCTCCTCCTCCATGAGCACTCTGCTTTCCATCCCGCTTCCAAGGGACAATCATCTGTGCAGCAGAAGGTTGCTCTCAGCTGCAGTTCAGTGGAGAGGGATGGAGAGGGGATGTATGGCAGCTCTGAGCTCCGCTGCGATCCCAGGCAGGCTGGAGCCCTGGCTGGCAGCGCCGTGCAGAGCCTGCAGCTCCCAGCCTGTCCCTGATCCAGCCACGGGAGCGCCGTGCTCCGAGGAGCAGCGCTGGGACCAGGGGACCGGGCTCTGTGCCTCCACCAGAGCCTGGATGGATCCTGGGAACAAAGAAAGCCGCCTTTGAAACCAGGCAGAACTGCCCAGCCCTTTGCAAAGCAGAAGCAGCTGGCTCAACTAATTAAATGTTAAAAATTCCAGCAAGACGAGTGTACCAGAAAACAAACAGGCATGGGAGCCAGGACGGAGCGAGCTGGAAGGGATCCGGGCAGTTCCTGTCTCTCTTTTCCATGTGTGTGTGCACAGACACTGACACCTGTGCAGCCATGTGCTCATCTGGCCCCTGCACCCATCCTGGGCAGCAGGAGAGCGGGCTGGGCCATCCCTTGGGCAGTGGGACACCAGGCTGGACCATCCCATGGGCACCAGGAGAGAGGGCTGGGCCATCCCACACTACTCCCATGTCCCCATCCATGGATGGCTGTGCCTTTGGAGACCCAGGGGGACACAAGGTTCTGTCCCTTTGCCAGGCTCTGCCCAACCCATGAGGCAGGAGGTGGCTCCATCGGCCTCTGTTTGATGGTTTGGGGGAGGAGGGTAACTATTTGTTAGCGGTGGTTTTGCAAATCGCCACTTTGTGGGGAGGAAATAAGAGCCATCCATTTGTGCTGGTGCTATTAAAGATTTTCTATAAAGTGCCTACATTTCCAGTGCAGCTGAATGGATTTCTCTGCAGAAAACTGCCAGGACAGAAAGGCACAGTGGAGGAAAATATCATATACAATGATTCACAAACACATAAAAATACCCTTCCCAGCTTGGCTATTCTTCCACCGCACAACAAACACCTTGTGAGTCATTCTTGAATGTATGGACGCATTGGAAAATGAAAGTTGGATTTGAACATTATTCATTAAGACCTGGGATTAGTTCAGTTCTCCATTTAGCTCCTCAAAGCCAGCATGCCAAGTCAAGCTAAAATGCATTCTAAGGCTGTCTCAGTCACCAGGCAGCTCTAACAGCCACAGTGGTTTTCTACATCAATGTTTCTGTATTCAGCTTTAAAAAAAACCCCAACTTTATTCCTTGCTCCTTGCATTGAATTAATCAGATATCTGAAGGTAGGTGGAGGCAAAAAATCAACATTTTTCTTGGCAGGCACATTTAAGTTGAAGGGCTGTAGCTCTTGCTGCCGACGACAAGATTGCAATGTTTAGGAGATAAAGCAGGGGGCTGGAGGGCATCCACGGAGTGACAGCCGCGTGCACGCCCTGCCGCCAGCGGTGGCAAACAGCCAGGGACGGGGCCCGGGATGATTTACAGCCACACATCCTCTCTGCAAACACGTTAACTCCCACCTCGGAGGAACTGTTAATGAAAACTTGCGTCAGCTCTCCCAGCTCCTGTCAGACACAAAGGCGCTGCTGGACGGAGCGGAGCAGAGGTGGGGACAGCGTCAGGGCTGTGTGTGGCCGTGGCTGTGCCCCCATGGCTGCCCCAAGGCTGACAGCAGGCACAGGAGCACCAGCCCGGCCCAGGGACCGGCCCAAGGGACACGAGGCATGCTGCAAACACGGCCCAAAGCACCACGAAACACTTTGCAGCTCCCACGGCGGAATTTCGGGCCAGCTCGTCACTGGCACGGTGGCCACGCGTGAGGCAGCAGCAGCAGCAGCATCTCCTTCCACTGCCAACGGGGACAAACATCCCAGCTGTGCTTGCTGCCGCTCCCAGGGATACTCAGCCTCATTTAATGGCAGTGTGGGGCAGTTTGGTACAAACACACGGATGATGTGGCTGTGTTTCGACAATCACTCAGCTGCTGGGTGGTTGTAGCTCCCCTCTGGATGCCTAATCCTGGACTGGGGATGGGAACCGCTGTCCTCGGTGTGTGGGGACAGTTCTGCTAACAACACTCACCTGCCCTCTGAGGTGGGACTCCTCCCAGGCCACCAGCAGGACAAATGCCACACGAGTGAGGCCCCTGGGGGAGGAGGACACATCCCAGGCCAGCACTGCCATGATCAGGGTGTCCTGCTCGCTGCCAGCCGGCTGAGCCAGCCCCGGGCCAAGGCGGCAGCTCCCCTGCATAATTCCATAGCACCAATACCTTGGTGAGCAGCACAAGCTGCTTGTGGGCAAAGGATCAAAATTCATAGAATAAATTACACGCGCTAAATTATTTGCCCAGCTTTGTTGATTATCTGCAGTTAAAAAGTTGGAGGGAGCTGAGCTGCTCTGCGCATAAACACCAGACAGATCCTTGCAGGCAGGAGGTGCTGGGCTTTGGCACAGGGAAGAGGAGAGCTGCCAGCCTGGAGAGGACAGGCTGCCTGCAGACCCGCTCCCCTCCAGCACCCGTGGGGTTGGGATGGGTGGCAGCCCCACCAAACAGGCAAAGAAACTGCTACAACCCCTTGGTGGGTTTACTACAGAGTTACTCAGTGAGCTGCAGTTTGGTGGTGCTCCTACGCATGAGGGATTTACTCTTTGCTGGCTGAATGAAACGACGTTTGTGGTGTTGCAGAACATTTAAGGGCATAAGGACGGTTCGGTGTAAGGGTCAGAACAAGCAGAGGGGTTTGCAGCCCAAGCTGTGGATGACCCAAGCATGGAGGAGAAGAAGGGTCCTGCTCCACCTGTGCCCGGCCAAACTCCTCTCCCCCTGCCAAGAGGAGGAAGCTCACAGTGGGTCAGCGTGTTGAAGGTCTGTGATTGAGCTCGATGATGAATCGCAGCTTGATGACTTCCTCTACATCAATGGAGCTGAACTGGCTTGGGGAAACTGTTTGATTTAAGAAGAATAGGCCTAATTTTGGAAGTGCTTCACACCCATCAATCTAAGTGAAATTCATTTATCTGAGGCACAGCTGATACGTCTCCCATTTACATAGCACTAAGTGCCTCACAATCCTTGATATATTGAAGCTCACAGCAGGGGAAGAGGATAACGCTGCTATCCCCTTTAGCAGGAGGAGAAGGGATTTTGCAGCGTAATCCAATGAGTCACAGGAGCCAAATGGGTGCCACGACCTGGACTGGGAGCAGTGTCCACTCCCTGGCCACTATGGGGCTGGGCAGGGCTGGACAGGGCTGGGCAGGGCTGGGCAGGGCTGGGCAGGGCCGCTGCGCACGCGTCGGGTCTGGCGTCTGCAGAGAGGGGGCAGAAGGAGCTTCAAAGCATTTCCCATCTCCCATCTAACACGGTTTTATGAAGTGTTTGCAATAGTGTCTCAAAGGCAGGGTTGGGAGGCAGAGTGGGAATCACAGCGGTATCTGATGGAAGAGATATTTAGAGGGAAGAGACATATGGCATCTTAAATAAAAACAACCTACTCAGTGGTTAATCTCCACTTGAAAAACCTCCAGGACGGACTCGTCCGTCTCCCGCCGCAGCCCCGCCACGCTGCCAGCTGGGCAGACATGCAGCAGGTGCAGGTAACGCTGCAGGGCTGGGGGCCTGGGGAGCCAAACCACCTTCCCCACCCTCAGTGGGTCCTGCATGGGGACCAAAGCACATTCCCCACCCTCAGTGGGTCCTGCATGGGGACCAAAGCACATTCCCCACCCTCAGTGGGTCCTGCATGGCTGCCTCTGAAAATTCCAGCCTGGCGTGGAGAGGCCAAGGGGTCGGTGGGGTGATGGGACCAGGACCCCTGGCAGCAGCCCTCATCCAGCAAGCGCCTCTACAGCTCTGCCTTTGAGGGGCTGAAAACAGAAGCAGGCAGGGAAAACAAGTGCCTTCTTCCTGCAACTCTCCATGGGCACTTAGGACAGTGATGGAATACTTGGGCAATCACACAATGTTTGTTTAATGCCAAAACTATCCTGGCCACTTTACAAACAAGCATGAGTAATGGCAGAGCGGGGTGGGGGGGAGGAGAAGTTTCTCTCTCTTCCTCTGAGATCTTCTGAGTGTGCACTTCTGCCGTGATTTATCCTTGCTGCAACCTTATCGGCTCACTGGGGATGTAAATCAAGCAACCCGACATTTTGCCCGGAATTCCAGTTATTTATACATAGATTGAAAGGGTGTAATTACGGCTGCTAAAAACGGCCCGGCAGAGAGGAGGGACACAGGTGTCTGTCTCCGTGGAGGCTGGGGATGGAAAAGTCCCTGCTGGCTCCCTGCCTGTCCCTGTGCACCAGAGGCCTCCTGCACCTCGGCGGCTCTGCTGAGCGGGAGGATGGCGAGCAGGGATGGAGCCGCTCCGGCCATCAGTCCCCACCCTCCAATTTGAAGCCCCGCCCACTCATAGCAAGGCCCCGCCCCCTCCATTTTGAGGCAACGCCCACTGTCACACAGGCCACGCCCCCTCTCCCTTAGAGGCCATGCTCACTGGCGCCCAGACCACACCCCTCCCCTCTGAGGCCACGCGTACTGGTTGACAGGCCACGCCCTCTCCATTCGAGGCCCCGCCCACTGACTGTCAGGCCCCGCCCCGGGCTTTTGGAAGGATCTGACCGGGGTCTCTCGCCTTTCTCCATCTCCCATGTCCAGCCTGGGCCTGGAAAGGCATGACAAGGTGACCCCAGCAGGGCTCCAGCACTGCTGCTCCTCCATCCTTCTACCTGAACCACACCTGGTGATGCAGTCAGGCTCAGGCTCAGGCTCAGCTCAGGCTCAGCTCAGGCTCAGGCTCAGCTCAGGCTCAGGCTCAGGCTCAGGCTCAGGCTCAGGCTCAGCTCAGGCTCAGGCTCAGGCTCAGGCTCAGCTCAGGCTCAGGCTCAGGCTCAGGCTCAGGCTCAGCTCAGGCTCAGGCTCAGGCTCAGGCTCAGGCTCAGGCTCAGGCTCAGGCTCAGGCTCAGCTCAGGCTCAGGCTCAGGCTCAGGCTCAGGCAGTGTTTAAGGCAGTGGTCAGGGCGAGGTGAGGTTCATTGCTAGGGTAGTGGTACCCATCCCAACCAGCCAGCACAAGGAGTACTTGCAGGGTCTGCATGGCCCCCTTCCCACCCACATTCCAGCCAGGCTAATTCCATGACAGCCTCCTGCACAAGTCCAAATTTGCCTTCAGCTCCAGGCAGCCGCTGCCTGTTTCATCTGTAAGTTGCCCTGTACTTTACAGCATCTCCCTGATCCCTTGTAATCTCGTTTTTTTCCACTGCTCCCAGACATCTCTCCCTCCCCTTCCCTCCCTCCAGCAGCTGCACAGCGAGCAGCAGCCCCACAGGCCTGGTGAAGGCTGGAGAGCATCCTGGCAGTGCCCGTGGTCCCTGAGAGAGCCCTGGCCAGGCCAGCAGCTGGCCAGAGCCCCATCCCTGCAGGACCAGGGGCTGCAGCGCCAGGGCCACCTCTCCAGGATGCCCTTCAGAGGCCCAGCATGAACGACATCTAAAATTCATAAATGTCAAGGAGGGAAGGAAGCGAGGACAACTAAATATAGAAATCCAAACACTTCCTTTTAGGCTACAGAAGCAGCGTGGTGTGCACAGCCCAGAGCCTCCTTAGACTTGGCCTGGCTCAGCGCTGAAGGGCAGGGCAGTGACCGTGGAAGGGAGGTTTGTTCATCTTCCCGCAGTCAAGGTAGCCAAGGCTGACTCCAGGAACATGTGCACACCTTCTCCCCATCTTCTCTGCTCAGGTGAGACCCCACCTGAGCACTGCATCCAGTTCTGAGTCCCCAGGAGAAGGCAGCCGTGGACCTTCACCATCCAGACCAGAGAAGAACCACAAAGAAGGTCCAAGGGCTCAGCATCTCAACAACCCACCCTCACTCCCCTCTGCACACTGTGACACTCCTGATCCCAGATGTTTCTGTCTCAGGAGCTGTAGGGAGAGGTCTGCAATGCCTTGTTTGTCCTGCCCAAGTTCAGGGGCTTCCCCAGTCTCACATGCCCCCACCAGAAGCCAGGAGTCCATCCATGTCACAGTTCATCCACTTGGGAGATGGAACTGAAACCCCTGTTGTTTCTGAGTTTAGAATGTTTTTTTCTTTCTGTTCCACAGGAAATCTCACTGTTCGCGTCTCCATTCTGCTGCAAGGGGAACAGAAATGGGTCCTGAAGTGTCTGGGTTTGCTGTGAAAGGAAGATTCAGATTTTCCTAGAGGGAATTGTGTAGCAGAAACAGATGAAACCAGAGAAGAAATCCAAGGTTGTCAGAATCTTCAGTTTCTGTTTTAATTATTAGCCTGGTGGGATTTTCTCAGAAACTGTATTTCCACAGTGATAACTGTTATCACTTCATTTTAGAGTCTTGGCTATTCACCAGCCAGGAGCGAGCAGGATCTGTGTGGGGAGGATCTCCCAGGACACGTTCACAAGCAGAAGTGTTGGCTTCCCTCTGCCCAGGGCAGCCAGGGGGGCAGTGCCCCGTCCTGGAGCACCCCAGTGGGGCTGGCACACCCACCTGTGCTCTGTGGAAGTCATGGGATGTCATGGACAGCCCATCCTGGAGCACCCCAGTGGGGCTGGCAGCACCCACCCGTGCTCTGTGGAAGTCATGGGATGTCATGGACAGCCCATCCTGGAGCACCCCAGAGGGGCTGGCAGCACCCACCCGTGCTCTGTGGAAGTCATGGGATGTCATGGACAGCCCATCCTGGAGCACCCCAGTGGGGCTGGCACACCCACCCGTGCTCTGTGGAAGTCATGTCAATGGAAATGGGATGCAGGGACAGCTCGCTCTGAGCACAGCCCGCATCTCTCCAGCCCTACTGTTTTTTCTGGGAAGTTCAGTCTTTTCAATTTGTTTTGCAAATCATGCATTGTCTGATTAATTATTGCCTCTCTGCAGGGAGGATGGAGCTTGCAGAGCAGTCCAGCAGCAGGCCGGGTTCCCCCCAGGCCCCGCGCGGGGCTCGGCCGCTGCTCTGTCGATAATAATGACTCAGCATTTGGCTGCTCCGTGGGCATTCAGAAGCGCTTTATTAAAAAGCACACAGCCCAGGCATGGAGCATGAATGCAGGCAGGAGCTGCGGAGCTGCCCAGCCGCTCACACAGCGCTGGGCTGAGCTGCCCGTGCCTCCTCCAGCCCCCAGCACCGCGCTGGTGGCCTGGGACACGCTGAGCTGCTCGGCGCGTCCTTCAGCAGGGACAGGCACAATAAAACCCCCTTTACAGCCACATCTCTCCCTCAGCAGAGCCAGAGCCTCTCCCTGAAGGAGCCTTCCCGTTCAGCAGCCGAGCTGGAGGAGGCCGTGGAAGGGCTGGGAAGGTGCTGCGGCAGGACGAGCGGTAATGAAATGCAGTTGAACATTTCCAGCGCTGAGTAAACCATATGTCTTCATAATTTGATTGTGCCCCGGTCCCCCAGGTACCTCCCAGCTCTATTGAACACCGATGGAGTTATTTGGAATCATAAATAATATTATCAAAGAGGGTCTGCTGGGTAAACAGAGCTGGTGTATAAATTGTCGGCGGTGCTATTGATTGTTCTGAGCTGACTAATGAATTATTCTGTTTAAGGGGCTGTGCAAGTAGTGCTCAGCGTTTTCAGGGAAGGCCCTTTGGATGCTTCCCCTGGGCTGCTGGGCTTTGCTGGCCTGGCCTGGGCACAGCCCCCAGGCAGAGCCCCAGGGCACCCTGAGCCCAGGGCAAGTGCCCAGGGGCATGTTAACCACAGGGGCATGTCACAGGCGATAGAAAAACATCACCCTGGGCTTCAGATCCACCCCTGCATCTTCCCCTGCTCCTTTCTCATCTCCCCTTCTCCCTCTCTCTTTATTGACGCAGCAGGACCCCATGTGGGACGTGGGGCTGCTCTCAGAGGGGCACCAGAGATTTGCCACAGGCCACCCAAGGAGGCTTCCCACCCCATCCCAGGTGAGCTCTGCTCCCTTCCTGCAGGGACCCCAGGCACTTCTCCCTTCTCTTTCCATGTCTTGGCTTTTGGGTCTTGCATCTCTTTAAACTGGGGCTTTTCCCCCAGTTGCCTTACGCCCTGCCCCAGAAAGAGGAGAAAAGAGCCATCCTTTTTAACAGGACTTGCCTATTTTCCCCTCACCTGCATAATGGGCTCTGTTAAATTTCCAGTTTTCCATCCCTTTGATGTGCGGGACTCCAAATGCCTCCCGCTAATCTCATGCAGCAGCGCCTGAGCCGCTGAAGGCGCTGGCGGGGATGGCAGGGAACCAACCAACAATTACTGGCGTTTGGGGGCTGGGGCAGCACCGAGAGACAGCTCATTTTAAAATAAATTATGCCATTAAAACACTTCTGTTCTTTTCCCTGCTTTTTGGGCTGGGCTCAGCAGGGAAGAGGCAGAGCAGGAGCATCCCGGGGAGCCGCGGCAGGAGGAAGAGGAGGAGGAGGAGGAGGAGGAAGAGGAGGAAGGTGAAGGAACAAGCCCTGGGACCGGGTCCTGCCCACCAAGGGTGTTCTTCCCATTTTCCCGGGAATTAGGCTGTGTCTGCTGTTTAAAGGAAGCCCGGTTATTTTCCCTCCAAAGCAGGGCAGGATCATTTTCCCCTGCCCCTTTGTCAGACCATTAAGCATTACTGAATTCATCATTTTCCCTCTTGTCTCCACTCACCTTCACTTTCTTCCCAAAGCCTGGGAAGACCCTTGCTCACAGCTGTGGCTTTAGCATCCAAGAAACTCCAGCACTTGCTTCAACTTCTGTGAGAATTTAAATGTTGCTGCATCCTTACCAATGGGCAGCGTTGGGCAGAGCCCCAGCTCAGCATCTCCTGGGGAGCAAAGCGAGCTGGTTCTGCAGATGGGATTTGTTCAGTGGCTGGAGGTTTGGGGAGCTCCTTGGGGATGCTCTCCCCTAGCTGGGATCAGGGAACGCTCCCACGAGCGCTCTGGAGCGGGATGGAGCAGGATGCCTGTGAACACACCTGAGCACGAGGGACATGCCCACCTGCTGCAGGTTGGACGGCTGGGAAGGGGTTAAATCAAGCAGCCAGGAGCTGAGTGTCCAGCACGGTTCAGGCCATTTAATTAGTGTCCCATGCTCTGGAGCTCGATAGCGTTTCCCCCCGGGAGGAGCGCACCCGCTCACATATATTGCCTGTTATCTTTCAAGTACTCTGAGCAGAATGCTTTTTCAGTAACCTCATCAAAGGATAAGCCAGGATTCAGATAAGCTTTTCAAGGAGGAAGTCAGGGTTATAATTTTCAGAGACTTCTGAATGTCACCTCCAATTTTCGGCTCGGCCGTTTTTGGAAGGCACCTGGGCTCAGATATTGAAATGGTGACCTGTGCACTCGGGCCCCCTCAGCTCCTGGTCATCGGCAGCCTGGCAGATCTTGGAGTTAAAAGTGCCCGAGATTTCTGACTTTATAATAATGTGGCTTCTCAGAAGTGCAAATTACAGAGGAATTGGTGCTAAACTCCCCATTAACTACAGAGCCCGAGAAGTGCTCGGTGTCCCAAATTACCTGTCACTTTCTCTGGAACGTGGCATAACTCTGTCGCTTAAAAAGAATAAAAAAACTAAAGGGCTGTAATTTGAAATTTCAGCGAAACTCCTAATTGAGTGTGTGGCTCCCTTTGTAACAGGCTGTGCCCCCTCGGTGCTTTGGCATCCCCTGGGCATCAGGATGCTCCTCAAGGCCCTGTGTGTGACCCCCCAGCAATGCTCCCCCCATTCCGGGGTCCCCTGGGGGTGCTGGGGCCCCTCCTGCAGCCCTGAGCCCGCAGAGGGGATCACAGGGCTGAAGGATGCCCCAGAGCAGGGCACAGGCTGCAGGGAGGAGGTGGCAGGAAAACTCCAGCTCAGTTGGCTCCAGGGTTAAAGCAGCTCCTGTGCCTGTGGAATACCTGTGCCTCCTGCAGAAATCAGCTTATTAGGTTTGGGTATGGGAAGGTGGATCGCTTTGCAGGCAGGAGATGGAAAACAGATACAGTCAGAGGCATCGACAGGCACGCAAGCAAGCAGAGTCTGAACTGATGGGGTTTTGTGAATTACATTTCGTTGTGAATTACAAACAGCTTCTGGCTGCTTTTCCAAGTCCACCTTTGTAGCTTTCATTCATGACCACAAGATTCAACCCCCAAATTACCTACACTGATTAAAAAGGACTTTTAGGTAAATGCAGGGGGGGAAAAGCCAGGGCAAAACAAGGAGCAAGGTGTTTTCTTTTTTCACTTCTGCACAGCAGCAGAGCTCCCTTCCCACAGGGGGAAGGCTGGGATGCTGCAGGGGTTAAAAAGGAGTCAGCACCGGCTCACTGCCTTTTCTTCCCCTCTGGTTTTTTTCTTCTTTTTCCCTCCTGGCTGAATCAATAATTAAGTATATTCTAAGTAGTACAGTTTTGCTTGAAATTTTCCATTTGGCTTGGGCATCAGTTGGAAATGAAATATTTAGAGGACAGAATATAGTAATAAAGCCAAGACACATTTTCTGCTAGTATATTTTATTTATTTTGTTTAATAATGAGGTTCTGTGTCTGTCTCTACCCCCCTCCGTATCAGTGGCTTTCTCCTCTTCCCCTTTCCTTTGGAGGCAGGAGATAATATCCCCCTTTTAAAAAAATAATAAAGTCTGGCTTGTCTAACAAATCAGGCCCTGTGCTCTGATGTTGTAAGTGTTCAAAGGAGCTTCCCAGAAGGCTGAGGGAGGGGAGGAACCCAGCGCCTGCTCCACTGTCTGTCTGCAAGGACGAAGCCAGAGGGATTTCTCTGCTTGGAATTATTTGTTCCCCGGTGCAAAACCTTTAATAAGTGCCTGGGAAGGGAATGGACGCTTGCAGGGCAGGAGCACAGCCCGCCCTGCCCTCGGCACCTCTGCGTTTCCACCTGTGAAATGTGTGAAACCTGCTCAGGGCCCTCTCCCCGCTCGGGCAGCGGGGCCCAGGTGTTTGCAGGCAGCTGCTCCCCGGGGAATGCCCTGGGTGCATGACAGATGCTGCAGGGAAAGCAGGGACACGGCTGGAATGCTGACTGGGGGCCAGGGGGGGCTGTGGGAGCTGATCCTTCCCAGGCCACATCCCTCAGCCCAGGAAATGCCTCTGCTCCCCCTCCAAAATCCTTGTGACTTCAACCCTTTTTTGGGATGTAAAAGCAAATGTAAATCCCTCAAATGGAAATTGCTCCCAGGAAATTCCTATCATGTACAGCAGAGCACTTCATCCCAACAGCTTCAAAATGTTTCCCTCTGATTTTGATCTTTTCTTCAAAACCTGTTTACAGTTAAAAAAATAAATAACTGTGTCTGTATTTGAGATTGTGAGTATTTGAAATGGAGTTTCTTGGTGTGCAGAAGCTCTTGTCTGAAAAGCAAATGAAGTTTCCCAGCAAAGGAGAGAAAACTGGAGCTTCCCTGGCTCCAAGGAGGCAATGGCTCCCATGGGATATCAGGGCCTGATTTTTGATTTTTGAGCCCTGAATGTCACCAGGTCAGGCTGTGGTCCTTTCCCTGGGTGGCAGATGGTTTGTGGGGTGGCCAAGCCCTGTCATGGCTCCAGGGCTTCTGGTGCCTCCCACAGAAGGATCCCAGCTCCCACTTAGGTTGGCTCCTGCCTTCAGATAAATATTTTATGTACATTTGAACGGGAAAAGAGGACAGGAGCTGAGCTCTGTTGGGTGGGATCATGCTGTGTTTGAGAAGTCAAATCTGTTCTTCTCAGGGAATTATGGGTGCCCAAAACTGAGAGTTTTCTGATATTTGCTCAGGCCTGCACGCGCTCCCAGGAGGAAAGGCTTGTGCAGGAACTCAATCACAGGATCCTGAGTGAGATAGAGACGAGTTACAGAGGTTCTGTTGGGACGTCAGTCCTGCCTGTCCCTTTGCAGCCCCTGTGCTTTTGCAGCAGCCTTACCACAGGATTTCCTCTACTGGCCCAATCTTCCCCCGTTCGGGCAGCCCGGGCTGAGTGTGGGTTCCCTTCCGCTGCCACAGAAGCAGTGCTCTGTGCCCTGCAGGGCAGTCTGGGGCTGGGCAGAGCAGAGGGAGGCCGGCAGAGCAGGGCCAGCCCTTCCTGCAGGCTCGCTCTCATTAATTCTCGATAACAGTTTTCCCATCGCTAATATTGTTGTTGAACTGCTGCATTCTCACTCAGCCAGAGCTAATTATAATAATTAACAGACAACTCATGAACTTGTCAAACTGGTAATTATAAACCACGGAGACTTCTATCATTAAGAGATTGCTCGGGAGGGGAGAGGGGTGCGAGGCCTCTCGGGATGAGCTCGGTGCCAGGCGAGCGCTGCCCGTGCCCAGCCGGGGCTGCGGAGCTCCAGCTGCACAGCCCAGGCTCCCCAGGCCCTGCTGGGCAGGGACGGTGCTGCAGTGTCCGACATCAGTAAGTGACAGAGGCAAACAGTCTTTGCAGGAGAGCGGGGCAGGGCTGCGCCTGCACACGCCGGGCTCAGCTCCGGGAGTGTGGAGGATGCTCCGCCTGAGCTTTCCTCAGCTTCCCTTCCCTCTTCCATGGAGAGGGACCCCGTGCTGCCATCCTGCCCCAGGGCTCTGGCCTTTGCTCTCCAGGGAATCCCTGGGCTCTGGCACCGCTCCCTCCTCTGCCCATCTCCCAAGTTTGGCTCCCACATTCTCCAAGTTTCCTCGCGTGCCTTTTGTGAGCTTCCCCGCGCGGACAGCAAACAACAAATGGTCCTTTTCACCCGGGAGATAAGATTGTTCATCTTCCAAAGTCACCGGCACTCGCAGAGCCGGGTCTGGAGCAGTTTGAATAATGAGCCTTCGGGAGAACTCGTGTTTCTCTTTGTGTCCTTTTCTTAACAAAGACCTGAGGCTCCCAAGGCAGCGGCGGCTCCGCCAGGCTCCGAACGCGACAGGGGCTGCTTCTGAAGGGCACAAGTTACACAGAAGATTTTCTTTTCTTCCTCGTTTTTTTTTCTCCCCCACTTTTCCGATTGTATTTTTGTCATGCGTCGCCGCCGAACAATCGGTCCTTTATAGAGAAATTCCCACCAGGAGCGATAGGAGTGCTGCTGCCAGATCCCCTCCTCCCTTACAACCACTATCTCGCAGTGCCTCGCATACACATTTCAATCTGAAAAGCCAACCAGAAGTTCCCTGTGTCCTTAAATCCTTGCTTTTGTGGCACCCGCCCTCCCCTGGCGTCTCTCCTCTGCATTCCCCACTCCCCGCTCCAGTGGCATCCCCGCAGCATCCCTGGGCAGAGACACAGCTCTCCATGCTGGATGGGTGGTACTGCACAGGCAGGAGAGGGAAAGGCTCCCAGCACAGACTGGAACCCTGCCTGGTCTCACCGTCACTGTCCTGCTGCTGGCTCTGCCTCTCCTCTCACGGCCAGGGTGCAACAAGGAAAGCAGAGCTGCCCTCGCTGCGCGTGCAGCTTCCCCCGAGGATCAGCACCACAAACTGCTCTCCAGACCCTGGCTGTGCACGCCGGGCCCTAAAGGTGGCTGGAAATGTTCCTACCAGAGCCACACAGCTTTTTGCATCAGCTGCCCCAGGGCTGGGACCTGTTGCTGTCCTGGAAAGGAAATTAAATGAAAAGGTGGGAAGCACAGGAAGGCTGATCCATCCTCCCCTCCTGGTGCAGCCACACAAGAGGCAGGAACAACTCACCTGCCAGACACCAAACTCTCCAAGGTGGGTGTGAAAACTCCAGCTGGGTTTCCCTTGCTTTGGTGCCTTCCAGGAGCTGCCAGTGCCCCTTCCCCGGGCCCTGCAGCCCTGCCGTGGGCTCAGCAGGCAGCGCCACCGGCCCCGGGCCAGGGCACCAGTGAGGGCACAGGACCAAGCATTTCCTGGGATGCTCAGGGCATCCCCAGGCCACGGGATCTGCTGCAGGAGGCACTGCAGGGCTCTGGGCTCCTTCCAGGGCTGGGGAGAGGAGCAGAGCAAGGGGCCAGCGCTGCCCTTGCCAGGCTGCTGCACGGAATGGCACATTGGAGCATTTAAAATACATTAAAGGAGCCCTCCCTTTGAAGTGGGAAACTATCTCTATTTAATCAGAGAGAAACAACTTTTCAAAAGATTTCCCCCCCCCTCCTCTTTACCTTCAGCTGTCTGGCTTCTCCTGTGGATAGTACCATGAATAAAACATGCATATCCCAATTAAATCTTGATTTAATTTCTCTTCTTTGCAAAGCTGATGAACTCGAGTGCTTTCATAAAGACACGAGCATTAGCATTCTTTTGTGCTGTACCAGCCAGTCAGAGGAACAAGGGACTGAAATAATCACCCGCCTCTCTCCTGGCCTTGCCAAGCTCTGCGTGGCTGGAGAATAAACCCTGGGCTGGGATCATCCTCTGGAGCAGCAGCCGGGCTGGGAAAAAGAAACTGGTGCAACAAAGTTTAGTTCTGAACCAAAAATCACACAGAAAATCACTTTTGGTAAATGTCTGTTCTTTCAGGAAGCAATGAAGCCCTAAAAACCCAGCACGCCTCAAACTTTCTTTGCTGGAGACCTTTTCCTTTAAAAAAAAAAAAAAGTCCATAAGCTCTCTCAGAACAAATTTCCCCCAGAAAATTGTTTTTGCCCTTCCATTTTTAATAGGGATTTTTGAAATTCATTTCCTGCGTGGCTCTATATGGAGCTTGCTGAAATGTCACCATGGTGATTGTCCTCGTGGCATTTCCATTCAGGTTTTACAGCAGGAAAACAAATACCTTGCTGGGCTGGGACAGGGCAGGAGGGGCTGCACCCCCTGGCCATGGGGACAGGGCTGGAGGCCTCAGCTCCGCTGCCCCCGTGCAGGGCTCAGTGCAGGGCCACGCTCCTGATGGCAGCTCCTGGTTCTGCCCCCAGCACGCCCTGGAGCTGCCCTGGCTGCAGGGCATGGCCTGCGCTCCCAGCTGAGCCCTCCTGCTGCATCAGCATTCCTGCTGCATCCTGTACAAGCAGCCATTTATTTACACCCCGGGAAAGTTTTGCTCCGGGTTGGTTCTGATTTACGGCCGGGCCGCTGTGTGTGTGTGCAGCCTTGGAAATATTGGATTTATTGGCTGTGCCAGACCCTGTGTGCTGGCCTTGGCAGTGCCATCCCTTCCCAGAGCTGCTGGGCTCTGCTGTCACCTCCCTGGGGGCTGGGGGGCCTTCCTGTGCCCCCTGATCTCCTCTGGGCATGGGAGGGAGCAGGCAATGACTCTGTCACCTGTTCAGATGGACAAGGAACCTGCCCAAAGCACGCCAACCTGCCTTTCAGCACGGCACCCTTCATTATAAAACCAGAAAGAATTAGCAATGGGGCATTGTCAGATGGAGAAAAACATTAACAGAGAAACGGGAGAGAGGAAGAGGTGGAATTTGGGGTGAGTTAATTAAACCACACATCCTCCATTGCCTGTGAGGGAGCTGGACAGGCTTCCTCGGGCCCCACTGCCCCTGAGAGCACAGGATTCCATCCTGGAGGAAGGAATTTGTCAGCAGGAGCAGCTTGTCCTTCTGAGGAGCAGCACATGGGGGTGATGTTCCCAGCTGTGGAGCTCCTGGAGCAGCACGTGGATGATGTTCCCAGGCTGGAGCTCCAGGAGCAGCACATGGATGATGTTCCCAGCTGTGGAGCTCCAGGAGCAGCACATGGATGATGTTCCCAGCTGTGGAGCTCCAGGAGCAGCACTGGTCTCCATCCTGGACAAATCCTTTGGCTCCCAAGCAAACCCCTGGCTGTGGGTGTGAGTGGCTGTGGAATGCTCTGCAGCCTCCATGGGGTTAATAAAGAGAGGCACCCTCGTGCTAAGTTACAGGGCAAAGCTCAATTAAGTTGGGAACTGAAATGGATAATTCCATTAAAATGGATTTATTCGCTGTGCCACTGGCTGTGAGGGAGGGCTTCAGTGGGAGTTTGTATTTTCCCAACTTTGCTCGGTGTCCTTGTCCTCCCCAGACACGTGTGGGAAGTGGAGGAGCCATCAGGACCGGTGGCAGGGCTGGAGCTGCTCTCCTGGGCTCTGTCCAGCCCTGTCTGTGCCCGTGCAGCCGGAGCGAAGGCAGGAGCTGGCAGCAACCAGGCTGCTCTGCCTGGGTCCCCAGCAGTGAGGGGACACCGCAGGGCTGATCTCTGCCCTGAAGAGATGGAGCTCAGCACACCAGCACCACGAGCTGGCTGTGTGCAGCTCCTCTCCTCCTTCCTTGGAACAGGCTCACTTTGGGCTCTCGTTGTTGTTGGGCCTGGCAAGGCACAGGAGAAGGAAGAGCTCAGGATGGGCAGAGCAGGGCTGCCCCTGTGCCAGCCCCTTTGGCCAGGCACAGCTCCAGGAAAGCTCCAGAAATCCTCCTGGAAGCCCTGAAGCAGAAGGCATCACGCAGCCCCAGCTCTGCTGCTCTGGCCACCACTTCCACTCATCCCAGGAGCGTCAGGCAGCACGGGCGGAAATAAAAAACAAACCTTGAACGCTTAAGGAAGGAATTGTTTCATTCTCTCCAAAGGTCAGTTGCTTTAAACTGGGTTCAAGCCACGGGGGCACCTTTCAGTTTCATTCCTTCTGTTTAATTCTCAGCAGTTCGTTAAAGGCTGACCCTGCTGCTCTCGGCGTGGCTCACGATGGCCAGGCAGACACAAACCCTTCTGCCTCCCAGCTGTTAAACTGCCAGGGATATTTTAGGGTCTCTCCTTAACATTTCTGGTGGCGACTGAGGCGCTATCGGAACCCTCGGCAGCGGCAGAGAGGAGAAGCAGCAGGAGATAATGGGAAAGAATAGAAGAACGAAGCCACCCAATGCCATTTCTTGTGAGCTGAGGAAAGGTCAGGCGAGATTGTGGGCAGTTATCTCCCTGCTGCCACTGATAAAGCTCAGGAGAGCTCATGGCCACCAGCGGCTGCTTCAAACAAAGAGATATTTAATTAAAGCCCACAAAAAGAAAAGGAAGGATGAGTGCTTTAGAGATAAATTCCTATCAGCCAGGCTTGAAGGTCCATGGAAGCTGAGATTTAATCCTCCTGCAGGTGCCTGGCCACCAGTTCTGTGCTCTGTGCCCGGGCATGGATCTGGCACCCCAGCAGCGAGGTTTGGGGTGTGGGGGTGGATCTGGCACCCCAGCAGTGAGGTTTGGGGTGTGGGGGTGGATCTGGCACCCCAGCAGCGAGGTTTGGGGTGTGGGGGTGGATCTGGCACCCCAGCAGTGAGGTTTGGGGTGGATCTGGCACCCCAGCAGTGAGGTTTGGGGATAAGGGTGGATCTGGCCCTGCAGGGACGTGGCCACACCGCCGATGTCCCCGGCAATATTCACACCTGGGCTCTCCATCCCTGCATCCCAAGCCTTCCCGAGCATCCCGGCCCGTGCCAAAGGGGGGTTCCAGCCGAGCCCGGGCAGGCTGTGCCCGCCGAGGGGATTCAGACATCGCGCTTTATTTGTTCGCCTAATTAAAGCAGAGGCGGACGCGGCGCTCCCCGCCCGTCCAGGGCCGCTGGAGGAAGGTGTTGATTGCTCGATGGGGGTTTGGGCAGAGCCAGGTCCCCCAAGAGCGGCAGTTTAATAAAAACACCAGCATGATTTATCATCTCTCCGGCTCGGGAGCAGCCTCGCTCTCCAGGTAAAAAACATCCTCGGAATCCACTCTCTTCATTTGCATAGGTAATGGTCATATCATTAACAGCTCATTAGGAGGAGAGCGGGGGTGACAAAACAAAAAGTCACAGACGCTGAGCTAGAGAGGAGCCAGTCCCTGCCTGGGGAGGAAACACGAGGCTTTTCCAAAGCCAGGCTTAAAAAAGCCGGAGCCGTGCCTGGGAAAGCCAGGAAGGTGCACGGGTCATTTGGACCTTATGGAACGTGACATATGAGGAGCGATGCGCTGAAGGAAGGTTAAAATTGTCCTGTTGTGCCCATGGCAGCCCTGAGCGGCTCGTGCTGGGGAGCGCCCGCGCTGCCTTCAAGGTGAAACGGATGGGAGGGAGAAAATTGAATTGTGGAGCAGAGAAGGGGCTGGGATGGAGATGGCACAGGGACGGGGATGGCACAGGGACGGGGATGGCACCGGGACGGGGGTGGCACATGGATGGAGGTGGCACACGGGTGGGGATGGCACATGGATGGGCGTGGCACCGGGACGGGGGTGGCACAGGGATGGGGGTGGCACAGGGATGGGGGTGGCACAGGGACGGGGGTGGCACACGGGTGGGGGTGGCACATGGATGGGGGTGGCACATGGATGGGGGTGGCACAGGGATGGGGGTGGCACAGGGACGGGGGTGGCACACGGGTGGGGATGGCACATGGATGGGGGTGGCACATGGATGGGGGTGGCACAGGGATGGGGGTGGCACAGGGATGGGGGTGGCACAGGGATGGTGTTCCTGCCTCCTGCCCTCGGGGTCACTGTGCAGGGGCCCCGCAGCCACAGGGCAGCTGAAATGTCACCTCCCCACCCGCCCTCTGCTTCTCCAGGTGCCCTGTGGATACCCCGGGACTGAAAGAATGGGAGAAGGCACTAATGGGAACATGGGGCAGCCCTGGTGAGAAGGGTTTGTGTCCCAAAGCACTAATGGGAACATGGGGCAGCCCTGGTGAGAAGGGTTTGTGTCCCAAAGCACTAACGGGAACATGGGGCAGCCCTGGTGAGAAGGGTTTGTGTCCCCAGCTGGTCAATGACCCTGCTGGGATGAGGCTGCCCTGCCGGGAACGCTCCTGGGGTGCTTTACCGGCATGTTAAGAGCTGGAAAAATAACCAAAGAGAAAAGCAGAACTGGTTCTGGCAACTTTCAGGAGAAGTTGGGACCAAAGCAGGAACTGGCTCCTCTGTCCTAAGAGGGCAATTCCGGTTGCTGGGCGTGGGGATTGGTCTCTCCCTTTGCATTTTAAGCCAGCCCTTTCTGGGAAGTGCTGTCACCAGGAGGATGCCTGGCTGGACAGCTCCCGCTGGCGCTCTGTTTGCCCCTGTGAAGTGTCGCTGCCGCTCTGCTCGCCTTTAATTGTGGTTCTTTCAGGGCACAAGCGCGGCTGGGGATGTGTCATTCACTGCTCTGCTGCCCATCAGCTCCTGGCTGCAAAGCCAGCCCCTCAGCGAGGAGATGGAAAAAGCTGACCCACTCCCAAAACCAAACTGCTCCCAGCCCTTGCCCCTTCAGATCAGCCCCTCTGTCCCTCTGCTGTCCCAGGGATGGGTGAGGAGCATCCCTCGCCCTGGGCACTGACACTCCTGCATCACTGGGATGGGCAGGGCTGGGATTTCTCCTCTCTCCTCTCCTCCTGGCACCGTTTTCTCGTTCCCAGTGGAGAGGAGCCTCATCTCCTTGGTGCTGCAAATCCCCTCCAGCAGCCAGGAAGGCCCCACAGCTTCTGGGAAACCTCTGGGAGGCCAAGGCTCCTGCATCCCTGCTCTCTGCTCTCCTGCATCCCTGCTCCTGCTCTCCTGCATCCCTGCTTCTTCCCAGGGATTCCAACACCTCCGAGGGCAGAGGGATAACTCCAGGTGGGAATGTCCTGCTCCACTGACTGGCTCGAGAAAACCAGGACTCTCAGTGCTAAGCTCCAGCCCGTGTAACACAGAAAATGGTATTAAAGGATTTGCTTTTCATGACCATAATTCAGAGTTAGCGCACATTTGATGTTTAATGTATGAACCACAGGTGATTTCAGACTGGCATGGCCTTTTCTAAATAGTGTTTTAATCTTAGGGGGTTTTTCGGTTTTTAAGGTTTGGCTACTCAGCCTGTCAGACAAGAGGAGAACAAAACCACAGCAAAGCTGGGTATGAGAATCCAATGTGGGCAGAGGCTTTTGTTCCGTCTTTTATTGAGGTTTTACCTCTAATCTCTGCCTTTTGATGCAATTTAAGATTAAGGAAATGAAAGGCAAGGCTGCCTGCGAACAGTTATCCAAACAGGACAGCCAAGGGGCGCTTCCAGGCGCTGCTGAAAGAGCTTTGGGCAGCTTTCCCCAGAGGGATCAGCCAGAGACTCTGCAACAGCTCCTGGGGCAGTGGGAACGGGGCCCCTCCTGCTCTGCACAAACCTCCTGCCACCCCAACCCACCCTCAGCCCCTGGCAGGGCATTGCTGCAGAGCAGGGGCTGCGTGCTGGGGTCTGGGACCTGCTGAGGGCTCCAGTGAGGTGCCAGCTCAGGCTGATGTGTGTGGGCATAAATCCCGTGCTGGATCCCTTCCAGGGATGCCCCAGCCCCAGGCAAAACCCCATCACACCGTGGGCAGGAGCAGTGTTTGCATTCCCAGCTGGTGCACACCTCGAATGGCTCAGAAAATGGGGGAAAACCAAATTCCTGCCAGGAAAAACAACTCAAATAATCAAGGCCCTTCATGTGGCACCGGTGATAAATTCGTGCTACTTACCCTGACGAGCTGAAAGGTCACGAGCAGACCTTCCAAAATAATTATTAAATAACTTTGCCATTTGTTCAGGATCAGTTGTGACCTTATTACTGGGAGCAGGAGATGATATCTCCACATCCTGGGCACGGATCCAAGGAGGTCATTAGCAACAATGCTCCATCCCAAATTTTGCAAGGGGAGGGAGGATTTCTCTTCAGCCAGCACAGGGAGATTTCCAGGCTTTTGTCTCGCTGGCAAACGACCTGTGAGGACTGGGAAGATCCATCTTCCCTCCTCAGATCATATATATGTTTCAGCAGCCTTGAAGGGGGCGAAGGGCAGAGTCAGGAAGAAATGTTCTGTCACTGCAAATGTTTTAGCTCAGCACAGAATCAAGAACCATAAATAAAATCCTCTTTAGTGCTCGGACATTTGCCTCGCTGTGTGTCCGTGCTGGCACCGGTCACACACGGGGACGCGTCTTTAAACCCAAAATGATCTCAGGATCAGAGATGGGAATCAGTGCAGCAATGGTTGTTCCTTTCAAGTTAAACAAAGCCTGCCAAGGCCCTGTGCAAGCTCATTTACAATAAAATGAAACACTATTTGGACAAAAAAGGAAAAAGCAGCAATCCTGTGCAGGTTGGCCCCGCAGCTCCTCCATCGCGGTGAGGACACAAAGAGGGGCTCAGGTACAGGAGGTGTCAGCTCTGCAGGGATGGGCATCAATAACCGGGGCTGTGCCCTCTGCCTGCCTCCCAGCCCCCTGCCCTTCCCTGCGGCTCCTCGGGCTCCTGGATGTCCCCGTGTCCCCCTCGGGCCCTGCCAGCCCTGCCTGGTAATGGCATCAGCTGCGAGAGCCATTAGTGGAGCCGTTTGCCCTCCGCTTTTATTGTGCTGAAAATTTAATTGGCCGATGATTCAGAGGAGAAATCCTTTCTCTTTACTTTCATCTGGCAGCCGCCTTTGTCCTCCCGGCATCCCAGCCTCCGCCACGATTCCTCGAGGACAATCAAAACGGTCTTAGAAGAATTCCCAATACTTTCCACTGGCTCACTTTCTAACAAGGAGCGTGTCACAGCGCGGACAGCGGCACTCCCAGCCCGGGACGCAGCTCCTGGCGGGGCAGAGTGCAGTTCCATCGCTCACCCGTGTCATTGTCAGGGGGATTGGAGCTGGCTGTGTCCCTGTGGCAGCTCCAGACCCGGGCCAGTGCCATCGGGCCCTGCTGTCGGTTCCTGGGGTCGCAGGTGACACAGCCCAGAACACCGGGTGTTTGAAGCCCGAGTGATGCCCTGCAGCAAACAGGGATGCCCCGGGTCAGCTGCTGAGCTGGAATCGGTGACAGTTCTTGGCCATCACAGAAAAGGCAAGGCGGGCTCAGCCGTAATCCTGAACAGCCCTAACCACACTAGTCTTCATCATCTGAGAAGCCTCCGCATGAAAACGTAAAGTCTCACTGCCGGAACGAACAAGCGCTAACATGGAATGAATCCAGGGCTGCCCATCCCCATTCCACACCTTCGAAGAACCCGCCTTCGTCCAAGTCCGAGGAGAGAAGGAGTCAGCAGCAGGGTTTAACCCATTCCCAGCTGGTTCCCGGCTCTCCCAGCCCTGCCTGCTGTGCTCCGGTGGGTTTGTGAAACACGGCTTGGGCAGCCAGCCCGGGGCTCACAAAGCCCATCCCTGCCTCCAGGGCTCCACCAGGCACCGGAGCTGCTCCTGCCAGCCCAGCCCGGCCCTGCTGATCTTGGGTTCTGCCCCAGGACAGACAGACAGACAGCCCAGCCTGGCCCTGCTGATCTTGGGTTCTGCCCCAGGACAGACAGACAGACAGCCCAGCCTGGCCCTGCTGATCTTGGGTTCTGTCCCAGGACAGACAGACAGCCCAGCCTGGCCCTGCTGATCTTGGGTTCTGTCCCAGGACAGACAGACAGCCCAGCCTGGCCCTGCTGATCTCGGGTTCTGTCCCAGGACAGACAGACAGCCCAGCCTGGCCCTGCTGATCTCGGGCTCTGTCCCAGGACAAACAGACAGCCCAGCCCGGCCCTGCTGATCTTGGGTTCTGTCCCAGGACAGACAGACAGACAGCTCAGCCTGGCCCTGCTGATCTCGGGGCTCTGTCCCAGGACAGACAGACAGACAGACAGCCCAGCCTGGCCCTGCTGATCTCGGGCTCTGTCCCAGGACAGACAGACAGACAGACAGCCCAGCCGGCAGCAGCGCTCGCAGCCCCACCTCGGCATCACAGGCGCCTTTCTGATGTTGAACATGAATGCTCCTTGCTGCAGTTTATGTTTATCTTGTCATCCTCACAGCAAACATGAAAACCTGTTTATTCTCTCCCTTTTCAGAGCTTTCCTTTAAATGTTTGAAGGCTGTTTGCATGTCTCGCCTCGTCTTTCTTTTCCAGGATAAGTAAGCCAAAATTCCCTCTGCTCCCATCCTGTGTCAGTGTTTTATCTCCCTGCCTGTCCTGGTTGCTCTCCCCCAAACCCTCCCCAATAAATTGCTGTCCTCAGGAGTGGTGTTCTCTCTGTGCTGCAGGAAGGGCAGGGCCTGGGTGACTCTGGAGAGCTTTGGCATATTCCCCAGTGAAAAACACACATTTTCCTGCTGATTCTGCCTCTTTTTTTTTGCCTAATTGACAAATTAGGAGTGTCCCCTCCCTCCCAGTTGTGTCACCAGCAGATGGAAGTGGTTGTTGGTGCTTTCCCGTGGTGCTTCAGGGGAGCAGAGCACAGCAGAGCTCTCGGCTTGCTGCCTGCACAGGGAGAGCTGGTGCTGGGGTTTCTGGAGCTTTTCCCCCAGAATGTGGGGAAGATGCAGTGGGGAGCGTGGAGAACGAGAGGGAAGCTTGGAGAACACCCTGCTGGAGCTTGCATTTAACTAAAGAGCAAAGCAACATTGTGCTCCATTGATTACACATTTTTTCTGCCTGTTGTGACATTTGCAGGAAGGCTAATTTATTCAAGCATGGAAATCTTTAAAAACTTAATTAAGTTATTTCTGCTATTTCCATGCCTTATTGTTTCGACTTCACATTTAACTTTTTATATCTGGTTAATGTCTTTGAGAAAAAAAGAAACAACCAGAAGGAGAAAGGGAATGGAAAGGAGAGGGAAGATGTGTCAGGAATCCTGGCTGGTGCCTCTGTGGGAGCCAGGTGTGTCAGGCTCCTCTTTGCTGCTCCCAGCAAACAGGCACCAAGGGGAGGGCGGCAGCACAGGCTGGGGGCTCCTGGGCCCCCAGAAAGGGAAATAAGGGCAGGAAAACCCCCCCGAGGCCCTGGGAGCTGGTGCTTCTCTGCACAGGAGGCTCTGAAGGGTGCAAGACGCTGCCAGCAGAGCTAAATGCTGCATTAATAAAGTTTCTGTCAGTAAATTCACTAATTAAGGCTCACAGATGGAGCTGGGAGGAACGCTTGTGGTGAAACCCAAGGAGTGTGAACGTTGCCTGCTTTGGAGGCAGGCTGCACGCCCGGCAAGAAACGGGGAAGAAAGGAAAGCTGCCAGGAGTTCCCAAATCTTTACCTGCATCTCCAGAAACGAGGTGAGCCCCAGGGCTGGGTCTGGGGGCTGTGAGCAGGTGCATGGCCCAGGTTTCGCTGTGGGTTTATGGCAGAGCTGCCCAGGAGCTGGGTTTGAAGCCACTCCAGGGTTGTCAGGCCCCGGGTCGGTGCCCGAAGCATCAATCTCGTGTCTGTGACAGCCAAGATGGATGCAGGCAGGAACCGCTGGCTATGGAAAGCCCCAGAGCCATCAAGAGCCCCAGCCATAAATGACAAAGTGCTGCAAACTCTCTCGGCGGCAGCGGAGGGCCCGGGGGAAGAGTAATCCCCTCGCTCTCCAACATTTGCCGAGCATTAGGCTAATTTCCCTTGGGCTTCCACCAGGCATTCTGAGTTCTTGCTGGGTTTCTGTGTATTATTCTTAAGTCGTTACCCTGCACCTCGTGCTCCTGCTGGAGCTCTTGCAGGATGGATTTATGGCACTCATTCCCGTGCCCGCGCTGATGGATGGGGCTCCGATGGCATTTCCCTCCCGGACAGGGCTGGTCGGAGGGGAAGGCTCGTCCTTTCTGAGTGGGCTGAGGGTCAGGGCTCCTGCCCGTGTTCCAGCCCCGTCCCAAGCACGGGGAGGGCAGGTGAGGATGGGAAGGGGAGCTCTGGGAGCTGCAGGTGCTGCTCCTGGCCGGGCAGGGAGCTCAGCCCTTGCTCCCCTCTGCCTCCGCTTCCCCCCGTGGCCACGGCAGCATTTGTATTTGTCAGCCTATGGCAATGCTGTGCATATGGAACACATTTGCTCTGGGTGTTTGCCATTAACATTTTCATTTCTGTTTAGCGTCAGGAGTTTTCAATTACCGGCCTCGCTCGAGCTGTTGTGTTCATGCTCTCTTTGTTTTCATTTCCACATCCCAGTCAGTGAATTACAGGATGGGAGCCCTGCCCCGGGGCTGGTGGGGAGAAATCCAGCCCTGCTCTGGGTTTGGTGCTAGCTGCTCTCACCCAGCCTTTGGGGCTGGCAGGGCTGGCTTCACCCGGGAGCACTGAGGCGCTGAGATGCTGAGCAGTACCTCACGGCACTGAGCTGAGCAGGGGGTTGGCACGGCCCTGTCCCCTCTGTCACCCCTCTGGGTGTGCCCTGCTCCTTGTGGCACCTGCAGGAAGGGGCCGAGAGCTCAGAGCAGCTCGGAGCCCTTGGGAGCCCAGCCTGGCAGGGCCCAAAGTCTGCCTCCTCTCCCTTATCCCAATCCCAGTTTTACTCTGCTGTGACTTTACACCTCCTCTTTATAACTTAACTCCACGGAGAGGATAAAACCGCTTTAGCCAGTAAAGAAATGAGGGACAGGTAATGCACATCCCGGCTGAAACAGCAAACTCCGCATTTCCGAAGTGCCGCCTTCCTAAACTCTAAGTGAGCCATAATGTTTAGAAGGGGCCGTTGAAAGAGCAATAAAAGGCTGCCGGCTCGGGCAAACAGCGCTGTTAGCAGAGCTGGACAGCCCGAGTTGTGATTGCAGCGCTGCTGGGATGTCCCCGGGGACAGGCGGAGCTGGTGGCGATCCCCGCACCAGCCCCGGGGACATGGGCGGCATCACGGGCTGCCCGCTCTGGACAAACAGATAGGGAGATTCTCCTGGTCATGCTGCGAGTAATCAATCCCACCGTGATCCAGAATAATGCTCTTTTCCTGGGGTCTTGGAGCAGGGAACAAAAACCGCCGCGCATTTGGCACCAGCCCGGAGCCCCCGCGAACACCTGCAGCACCCCAGGTCCCCGAAGTGCTGCCTGTCCCCACAGCCCCCCCCGAGGGGGCTGACAGCATTCCCAGGGATGCTGCTGACAGCATTCCAAGGGGATGCTGCTGACAACATTCCAAGGGGATGCTGCAAGCTGCTGAGCCTCAGGAGTTTTTCAAGTGTCCCGAGTGCTGTTAAGCTCAGATTTAAAATCCGGGTTTCCTTTGATTTAAAGTGATTTTAAAGATTCCAGCACTCCCGCAGTGTAATTATCCCAAAGATTTCTGGGAGCCTTCTTTTCTGCCCCTTTGTTCCTGAGGCGGCTCTAGGAGAATGCCACGAGGTTACAGCCATTATGGAGTGTAATGCAAACAGGGCCATTTATTGCCTTTTTATGAGGGTAATGCTGCACCACCCAATAAATTCTGCAAGAAGGATTTGATGGAGAAAAGGCTGAGATTCAGCCACAGCAGGGTCAGCCAACGGGAGTTCTAATTTCACAGGGAAGCAGTTAAGGGGGCAAAAGGCGAATTTTTCACTCTCTTTGGAAGGAGTGGGGAAGGATGGGAGCTGAGGGAAAGCAGAGGAGAGAGCAGGTACAAAGGCACTAACAAAGCGGAGGAGAAGGTCCCAAGCTTAAGAGATGCTGAGAAGATTGGCCTTTCTCCATGTGTGTGCCCTCCTGAGGTCTGAGAGGGCTGGATCCTGCTTGGAATGTGCTGCCAGGAAGAGACACGAGTTTGGTGGGAGAGAGGGGCAGAACGCCCCTGATACTCGTGTAGGCTGTACCTGAACCTGAGACTGTACCCGAACCTGAGGCTGCACCCAAACCCGAGGCTGTACCCGAACCTGAGGCTGCACCCAAACCCGAGGCTGTACCCGAACCTGAGGCTGCACCCAAACCCGAGGCTGTACCCGAACCTGAGACTGGCACCCAAACCTGAGGCTGCACCCAAACCTGAGGCTGTACCCAGACCTGAGGCTGCACCCAGACCTGAGGCTGGCACCCGCGCATGGCCAGGGAGCCCACAGTGACTCGTGCCCACCTGGGGACCCTGCAGTGCCAGGCCAGAGCCACGGGCCGTGAGAGGCATCAGCTGTGCCTGCCTTAATCAGCTCATTCCGGCGAGCAGGGAATCAATGGCAACAGGGGATCGATCACAAATTCATAACTGAGAAGCGCGCTGCTGCTCCCGGCTCATTTCTCCCGTGGCAGAGATGAATCTGTCCCCCCCGCCGCTGGAGTCCCCATGCAGAGCCCTGTGTGAGCGCTGCCGGCGCTGGGATCCAGCCTGTGCCCGGCCCGGGGCCGGTTCCAGCTCGGTAGCCTGGCCGGGGGCCACTGGGGCCCGCTCACCCCGCCCGGTCCGTCCCAGCTGTGCAGAGCCGGGTCCGGCCAGATGTGCGCAGCCTCTGGATCCCGCCCGCCCCTGCCACAGCCCAGCCAGGCTGCAGCTGCCGGCTGACAGCCGAGCTGCTCTTTCATGCTTCTCTTGTTCTCCTCGCTCGCAATTGATAGATCAAAATTCCCCGCAAACGAGCGGTTTCATGGGCCGTTTCCTCTGCTGTCAATACAGGAGCTGAGAACTGTCAGTGCCGTCCCTCCCCGCCAAAGAAAAAATTCAATTATTTATCGCTGCCTCTTAGAAAACTAATTGTATTGCTAATTGTTCTTTTCCTGTGAGGAATGTTACATTTTTTTCAGGTGAATGGCTTTAGGCAGTTTAAGGGTTTGTAAAGAGTCTTTCATCAAACATGTGATTCAGAATGAACTCACCGAGATGACATTTCCCTTCCAATTTTCTGTTTATGTTTTTGAAGCGGGAGGATTGCTGGGAGCCCAGGGCTGTAGCTGCTAACCTGATTCATTCCCTGCACGGGCGCGGGGCTCGGCGCAGATGAATTTTACGAAATTGGCCGTGTTTATGGGTAATGGTGACAATAATGCACTTTATCTATCTCCTGTTGAACTGCAGCAGAGTTTTCCCAGGAAGTTTGACAGAAAGAGGATCAAGTTGCTGCTTAAATTTCTCCTTGGAGGACCTCAGGGTAATTTTCTTCCAGCACTTCAGATGCTGAGAAGGGTTGGGAGCAGCCCAAGGATCCTCGTGCATCCCTCACCCAAAGGAAGATGCCACGGGGGAAAGGGAAGGGATGAGGGGGGCACTATTGTGATAGTCCAAGGCACAACAATATCAAATCCATCTTGCATGAACACTTCAGGGTTTAAATGTCTCCTTTTTCCAGCAGGCAGGAGCTCTCCTGTCACATCTTTTGCCTTTTCAGGACCATGATAAATCTTCTCTCTGACACACCCTGGAGAATAACAGCATCAATCATTTGTTACTGGCACAAGTTCTCAGGATTCCTGACCCCTTCCGTGCTCGGAGATGAGACAGGGAGCCTTGGCACTGCCTGCGCACGGGCTCCATCTCCAGCGCATCCTGGTGCTGCCCCGTCCCTCCCCACCGGGAGCTGGAGCTTCGTGGCAGCTCTTGGGAGGGCTGAGCTCCCGGGGCCAAAGGAGCCTTTTCCAGTCTGGAAGGAGCAGGAGGGACGTGGTTCCATTCTCACTTTTCCAGCCTGGAACGAGCAGGAGGGACGTGGTTCCATTCTCACTTTTCCAGCCTGGAAGGAGCAGGAGGGACGTGGTTCCATTCTCACTTTCCAGAGTGCCAGGACAAATCCCTTCCCTGATTGCGCAGGATGAAATGCAGCAGCGAGGGAGACATAACCCTTCAGTGCAGCAGCGATTTACAGGCTGCTCCTCCTTTAATGGGGCCCGTGCACCTGAACGCGGCAGCGGGCTGTAAAAACAAACAAACCAACCCAGCTTATCCCCCAGTCCCTGTGCTCCAGGGCATCCCAGAGCCTGCGGGCAGTGCCACAGGACAAGGACAGGGCCCCGTTCCTCTCCGAGGGTCAGCTCTGCAGATCCAGCCTAAGGCACAACCACAGACCCCTCCATCTCGAGTCCCTCACCCCTCTCCCCCTCCGGTGCGCTGGGAGCCTGCCTGGGCACTGCCAGCCCAAGAGGAGCTTCTGCGAGTGGGAGCACAGCCAGCGATTCACTGCAGCAGCCTGATCCCACATCTTACAGTAAATCAATGAAACTTCCGTGCCTTGACAAGCCCTTGCCACTTAAATAGACAAGAAACAGGTAGGGATGGATGCTGCAGGTTCCTCCAGATCATGAGGCATAAATCTCAAGAGAACAGCAGCGGAAAGATAAAACACTGCTGGAAGCACAGAACAGGATTTAGGATTTGTTTAGAGGTTGTCATTTTGACAGTAAGGAAAATACATTTTTCCTGCCCAGGGTTAGCAATTAGTGTGGCTGCAGGGAAAGGTAACGCGGTGATGAGCACGGCACAGCCCTCGCTACAGGTGCCTCGATGGCAGGCTGCTCTGCTAAAGATGATAATTTCTAAAATCTTTGAATCGTTTAGGTCTGAAAAGACCTTTAAGACCATTGAATCCAACCATTAGCCTAATGCTGTGGAAAAGCTGATAAGGATCTGGTGATGGTACAGCAGTGGTTAGAGGGCATCGGCTGCTGAGGTGGTGAGCTTGGTGTAATCAGCCTTGATGGACAGGGAGGGAGATAGAGAAGTGTAAATGGGAATTAATAAATTCAACAGCCAGATTAGCTCCCATTATTTCGCAGCTCCCGCTGACCCGGCTCTCCAGCTGGGAGCGATCTGTCTCGGCGAGCTCCCCACAAAGCCGCGGGGCAGAGGCAGCCGGCAGAAGAACAAACCCTGCTTGTTCGGAAGAACAAATGCTGGAGCCATCGCGTCCCTCTCCTCGCCCTTACGAGGGGAGCCGGGCTGCGCTGCTGGGAGTGGAAATGCCATCTCTGAAATGTAATTTGGCTGGAGCACGCGGCAGGACAGCAGCAGCTGCGGAGGCAAATCCAAATAACGCTCGGCACTGTAATTGCACGTGTAAAAATGGGGAAGAGGAGAGCGAGAGGAAGCGGCCTCCTCTGCTCTGCTGGGTATTACAGATGTAGCTGTCAGCCTCCTTCCCTGCCGCAGTGGTTGTAGGTGTTCAGCCCTGGTACTCCGCTGGGTGTTGTACAGAGATTGGAATATCATTTCCAAGGTACAGAGGTCAAGCCACGAGGCTGTTCGGGTGCCTCGTGCTCCGACAAGGACTTACCCAGCTCAGAGCTTGATCCAGTCCCTCCGGGGGGCAGAGGAGTGGGACTGGAGCTGCTGCCTCGTGGGCTGGGGCGGCCACGGGGAGCTCAGCACCCCTGGCAGAGCTCTCACCCCCACCTGCCCAGCAGCTCCTTCCCCAGCTTGCCAGGGTGGTGGGATCACCCTGCTCGTGGTGCTGCACTGCCTGCCCTGAGCTGCTGGGGTCGGGTGCCTGCGGATGCTGGGGCCAGGCTCCCTCCTGACCCCTGCTCCTCCTCTGTGGGATGGATGGATGATGGATGGATGGATGGATGGATGGATGGATGGATGGATGGATGGATGGATGGATGGATGGATGCATGGATGGATGGATGGATGGATGGATGGATGGATGGATGGATGATGGATGCATGGATGGATGGATGATGGATGCATGGACGGATGGATGGATGGACGGATGGATGGATGGATGGACGGATGGATGGATGGATGGATGCATGGATGGATGGATGCATGGATGGATGGATGGATGCATGGATGGATGGATGGATGCATGGATGGTAGATAGGTGGATGGGTGTGCAGATCCATCCTCATACCCACTGACCTCCCAAAATAACCCATGTCCTCTCCCTGGTGCGCCGTCCCGACTGTGTCGCCTCTGAGTCACTGGCACATGCTCTATGCCAGAGTTCCCTGTGAGATCCCTCGAAGTGCAGAAGAAATACAATATTGTTTGTGTCCTAAATGAGATACTCACTTCATACAGACATTGATCAATACGTGAAGGAGACACCAGTAGGGAGGACAGAATTCTTTGCTTTCAGGTGAACTCTTTGCCCTCTTACACGCCAGACTGTGAAAACTGAAATCACTTTATCAACCTAATTTTCTGTTCACAATTAATGTTTTTATTTTTCAGTTTGCTCTAATCATGAGCAGAGCAGTTCCCTTTGTGAGCTATCCATGTCCTCTTCCCAGTTTGCCTGGTTCCATGCCCCGCTGTTCAGGTGGGGATGAGCTCTGCCAGGTGGGACACAGAACTGCTGTTCCCTCATGCTATGGGATTGTTAGAGATTGTGTGAGGCTGAGTTATCCTGCTCCCTAATTTCATCCAGCTTCCCTAAATTATTCATCTTTTCCAATAGGCCACAGGAGCCTTCTGCTCCCTCTCCTAAATTATTTTGCAGCAAACAGAGCTGCTGCAGAGGCGGCAGTGGCTCTGCAGTGAGGGAACATCTCCATAGATCTCCTTCACCACGGGGAGTGCTGTGGGCTCAGCTAAGTCCCACATGCACCCAGAGCCTCCCAAGGACCAGGCTGTGTTGGGAAGGGTGAAGTTTTCCTCTGAGGGACCGAACGTTTCCTTCCCAAGGCATTCGCCAGAGAATCCCCGACGGCTCCACGCGGCTCCAGAGCTGGCTTGCTTCAGGTTGTAAATGTTTTCTATTTCTTCCAAGCTGTGAGTCTGATGAAAGCGTGGCAAAGGCAGGACCCAGCAGCAGAGCAGGCACACTGTGCAGCACGGCGTTGTGCTCCTATAGGGTGTCTTCAAGTGTGGCGGGTAATGATGCGGCAGCTGTGAATCCATACACGGCAGCGCTGCTCCGAAGGGCTGTAATTATTAATCTGCTAACGCAGACACAATGCACTCAGCCTGCTCTCAGCCTCTCCCAGGAATGGGAAATAATGCTGCAGTGGCAATTACCTTAATGCAATTATCTCAAACGTGAGATTCCACAGCCGCACTTCGCGTCCTGGCTTGTGGAGGACGGAGGGGAAGGGAGGATCCCCCCTGGGCCCCCACTCCTGGTGCCAGCAGCACCTTGTGCCCCTTGTCACCTGTGCTGCTTGAACCCCCGGCAGACACAGGGCCTGGGCACTGGCACATCCTGCAGCTCGGGTCCTCAAGGGATGGGCAGTGCCACGGACAGGGACAGAGCGTGTCCTAGCTCAGGAACCCTGAACCAGATGGCATCACACGGGCAGCTCAGGCAGCCCTGGCCCCAAAACCAGACTGGAGGGAGCGTGGATCAATGTGTCCTGCTCAGACCCAGCTCTCTGGAGCCTTTCCCGAGGATAAAGGAAATGCAGGAAGGCAAGCTGAAGGTGACCCCAGCAGGATTAAGGGCAAACACCAGGGCAGTCCCTCCCGCCTGCAGGGCCCATGGTAACCCCACACTCAGGACAGGCAGCAGCAAGGCCTGAGCTGCTCAGAGTTCCCTGGGACCCTCATGCACACCCACAAACCAGGAGAGAAAATGTTCCACAGCTTGTTCAGGATGGACCTGGAGACTGCTCCAGCGTTCTCGTCTCTCAGGGAGGAATGAACTAATTGCAAAGGATTTTTAAAAGGAAGATTGTAACTGGCCCAAAGCAGTAAATGGATTTTACTTCCTCTGCTCTGATAAATATTTAATTACTGAGTGTAATGCAGGGATTGGGTTTGGTTCTTGCTTGTTTTGATGGGCTTTTGTTTGTTTATTTATATTCTGTACTTCCATTGCAACTGCCATCCTCATGTGCCTTCTCCACAGTGGTATCTCTTAAAATGAAATTGAATTGTCTTTCCACTCCTCTAATCCACACTGCCTTCGTGTCTAGAGCCTGTCTCTGGGAGCAGCAGCCCAAAAATGAGCCACCACTGCAGAGCCTGATGTGTCCCTCACCTGCTGCCCTGGCAGCCACTGGTTGGGGTTGGGTTTGCTTTTCCCTCTTGCTTTCTAGTGCCATCCTACACAATTCTTGTCATTTTATTTTTTAAAAAAATCTCATCCCAATAATGTAATCGCTTGAAAATGTTTATTTACTTTAGGGACTCTTTAGTGAAAACTCCAGGCTCTTGACTACTAATATCATGCATTTACGTAATTGTGTAATTACAGCTCAAATGACAAATGTTTCTTTAGGCTCCGTTTCTCTCCAGAGCCCATTCCAAGGGCAGTGCGAGGGTGTCCAGCTGCTCCCTGTGCCACGGCCCTGCTCCCAGCACGGCCTGGCAAGTGCCCACCCTTCAGCTCTGCCTGGCCTGTACTCCAGGCTGATGAGTTATTGCTCACGCAAAATCTCATTAGAACCATGGAGAACGTGCCCAGATGCAGCACCCCAGGGCCTGGCAGGACAGTGCTACTCTGCTGGGCTGGAGCTGTGTCCCCAGCCCTGTGCTGGCCCCGCTGCCCTGGCTGGCCCTGCTCTGTCCCACAGAATGCTCTTCCCGCATCTCCTTCCTGCAGCAGGGCTGGCAGTGCCACAGCTCAGAAATAACGCTCCCAATGGGATGCTGTGCTGCTGTCAGGCTATTAACGCTTGTGTATTTCTCTTCATAACCTTCAAGTGCCTTATTTATGCCAAAAGGGCCGGGCTGGCTTTGTGAGGAGCGGTCAGACGGCGGCTGCTGCTGGGTTTGGTGGGGTTTGGTAGCTCTGGGCCAGGTTTGGTGGGGTTTGGTAGCTCTGGGCCAGGTTTGGTAGCTCTGGGCCAGGTTTTCTGGGGTTTGGTAGCTCTGGGTTTCCATCGCAGCGGTTGTTACTGCCAAGGGTCCCTTTTCCCAGCTGGGAACATTTCTGCTTTGCTCTCAGCCACATGTGAAGGCTGTTCCTGCAGAGGTGACTCTGCCCCACGTGTCCGCAGCACCCGCAGCATTCCCCCCTTGGCACTCACAGTGTTCCCAAAGCCCAGCTGCAATAAACCTCCAGCCTCAGCTCCAGCTTCTCCAGGCATAAAGGTCTCTGTACGTGGCATTTGATGGCCTTGGCTGTAAAAGGAGCCATAAAAAAGTAAGGGCAGCTCCACCTGGAGGGGACGTCCCCCCAGCCTGTCCCTGGCACGGGTGGAGCGTTGCTGTGTGTCACCAGCCTCCCCTGGCTGGGCAGGACCCAGAGCCAGTTGTACAGCAGGGGATTTAAAGGGCTTCTCCTCTCTGCTCTTCACTGGAAGCCACTGTGCTGAAAAGCAGCATCCCCTGCAGCACTCAGGTGGCTGAGCTGGGGTTTCCACGGTGGAAAGGCTTTGGGGACACTGCTCAGCACTGTCCAGGCAGTGGAAAGGCTTTGGGGACACTGCTCAGCACTGCCCAAGGGATGGAAAGGCTTTGGGGACACTGCTCAGCACTGCCCAGGCCCCATCCCACACCGAGAGCAGGAGGAGAGGCAGCTCCTGGGTTCCAAACACGCTGGGTCCCCAGGGAGCCATAGGGAGAGCCCTAAATTTGGAGGGTAGGTTTGATGTCAGCTTTCATTGCTTCACAGATCCCACTGAACCCACATCCATCAGTGGGAGACTTCCAAAGTGCAGGGGAATAAAACTCCTCACGGATAACAGCCCCAAAAATGCCTTTTGGCAGCTTTATTGCCTGGCACACAGGGAAAAGAGCAGATGCACTTTCAGAACCAGGAAGAACTCGGATAATTCCGTTAATGGCCACCCCAAGGCAAGGTGAGGGGAGCTTTGCTTTCCCCACAGAAGGGAGAGCAACCCGGGCGCCAGAAGAGAGCAGGCTTGGGTCTCAGGCTGGCTTGGGTCCTCACACTGGTGCTGCTGGGAGCCCAGCGAGTCCAGAGAGCTCTGCACCAGCTGGGGAAAGTGTCCCACACGTTCCGTGCCAGAAATCTCCAGAGTGGGTGCGCAGGCTGCTGGGTGCAGACCCCCTGACCCTGGGGGCTGCCAGCCCCCGGCTCCAGCCGTGCCCACGTCCCCTGTCCAGCACCGAGGCCGTTCCAGCAGATGGGCTCCAGTAGCCAGATGTTGTCACTGGGAAGTCCTGTCAGGGGTTACTGGCCGGGGTCTCGTTCTCGCCTGTCAGACTTGACATCTTCGGCGTATAATTAAATGCCAGGACGCGAGCAGCAGAGCAGGTGCATGCTAATGAGGAGATCAATTTTAATTATGATTTTAATTAAACACCCAATCCGGTAGGAAATATGACAAGCAGGCTAGAAATGCAAAATTTATACTGGGGGAAAACAACAGCGAGAGACAGAGGAGATGGAACTGAGGAGTGTGCGTGCCTTGCAGCCCGGGCTGGGTGGGAGGGAGCATGGATGGGTGGCTGTGAGCCAGGGTGGGCATGGAGGGCATCCTCTGATTCCTCTTGTTGCCATAATTTGATGAGGAAAGTTCAGGAAACCACATTCACCGTTCCAGTTATTTTTCTAAACTCTCATTTTTCGCTCTCTGCCAGTGCTCCAGAGCTCTTGTAGACCACGGGGTGTGCAGCCACATGGTAGAAATCAGCTGTAATAGGAATTACCACTGAACAGAGATATTTGGCAAGAGGCTTTACAGCAGCCCATGCCACAGGGGGCTCGTGGTTTTGGATCATGGATCAGAGGGAACCTTTGGGATCCCTCTGTGCACAGCCTGGTACATTTGGCAGCTCCAGATTAACTCCTGCATGAACTCCAGCAGGCTTCAAAAGAACAAATCCCTCCCCGAATTTCCAGAACAGGAAACCCTCCATCACTCCTGCCACGGATCGCTCGCACCTCCTGACTCATGCAGACCTGTCTGGCTCAGCTCTGGAGCCTTGCCACAGCTGCAGGATGTCTTTGACAGGGGCACTGCCGAGCCACTTCCATCAGGTTCGTCTCTTCCCAGCTCGGGCGGACCCCAGGAGGCTCTGCCACATCTGCCCTGCCCCTGAGTGAGCCCTGGGCAGCGTGGGCACCGCGTTCCCTGCCTGGAGGGGCTGCCTGTGGCACAGCCCCGCGGGGGAAGAGCAGCCTGGGATGTTCCGCTCGGGGAGCAGAGGCTGCCTCACCCAAATGGAATGCTGCCGAGCAGGGATGGAGCAGGGACGGAGCAGGGATGGAGCAGGGACGGAGCAGGGATGGAGCACGGATGGAGCAGGGATGGAGCACGAGGCCCATGCCAGGAATGGGGGTTTTAAACTCATCGGTTACCTGATCTCACCCCTGGGCCCCCTCCCTCCCTGCCAGCCTCCCCTGACCCTGCAGAATTATTGATTTTGCTGGTTTTTCACTTTTCCATATCATAAATTGACTTTGGCCACCCTTTTCCCTACCTAACGAGGCCATTAGCGGCGGGGGCTGGCGGACAGCTCACAGATCAATGGGACACGGGGATGTGTCTGTGCCGACCCCACAGACATGGGGTGCACCCCCTCCATCCCCCGGGCTGGGGTCACAGAGCCAAGGGGAGCAGAACCCAGCAGAGCCGAGAGAGGCAGAACCCAGCAGAGCCGAGAGAGGCAGAACCCGGCAGAACCAAGGGGGGCAGAACCCAGCAGAACCAAGGGGAGCAGAACCCAGCAGAACCAAGGGGAGCAGAACCCAGCAGAACCAAGGGGAGCAGAACCCAGCAGAACCAAGGGGAGCAGAACCCAGCAGAACCAAGGGGGGCAGAACCCAGCAGAACCAAGGGGAGCAGAACCCAGCAGAGCCGAGAGAGAACGCAGAACGGCAGAACCCAGCAGAACCAAGGGGAGCAGAACCCAGCAGAGCCGAGAGAGGCAGAACCCAGCAGAACCAAGGGGAGCAGAACCCAGCAGAACCAAGGGGGCAGAACCAGCAGAACCCAGGCAGAGCAGACAGGGGCAGAACCCAGCAGAACCAAGGGGAGCAGAACCCAGCAGAACCAAGGGGAGCAGGACCCAGCAGAGCTGTGCTGGACTGTGGGAATGCTCCGCTTGCCCCTGCAGCTCTGCCACCAAGAGCCCTTTTTTCCTGTGGTTTGGCTGCCAGCCCCGGCGCTGCGAGTTCGGGGATAATTCGGGGCTGTGGAGGAGCCGCTCGGTGACGCCAAGCCCCGCTCCCGCTTTTCCCCCAAAAAGGAGGTTCAATGGAGAAAACGGGCGTCCTTCCCACAACCCAGCTCCCTGCCAGGCTGGGCTTTGATTTGCTGGCTGAAGTTTCTCGGCGGCTTTGCCCCTCCCGTTTAATTAGCTGCTCCGAGAGCTCCGGCAGCAGCCGCAAACCCCGGGCTGGGTTTTATAGAGCGCGTTTTTACCTTTCACCCTCGGAAATGTCAGAGCAGCGGGGAAGCCGCGCCGCTTTGTTGCCTCCGCTGTTTTAATAACTTGATGGCTCGCAGAGCCCTGCTGCCCACCTGCCTCTGGAGGAGAGCCCGGGGGGATGAGAGCCCCCGGGGGCAGCCCCAGGGCCGCTGTCCTTAACCCGGGCACCGGGGTCACTGCACCCGCCAGCGCCGCTGCTGCGCCCGAGCTGCGCCCACGAAATCATCCTGGCCAGATAAAAGGGAAAGGCAGCCCTGGTTACTTATCCGGGGCTCGGTTTAAAAGCCGGGAGCTGGGGAGAGGGGAGAGGCTGGGGGCAGCTCGGCTCACCTCCGGTTGTTACAGCGGAGGCACCTCGGGCTGCAGGAAGCAATTTGTCTCCCGGAGGCTGACAGGAGCTCCTTTCTTCTCCACTTACTCCTTGCTCAGAAATAAAAGGGGCATTCGCTCACATGAAAAGCGGGGAAGGCTCCAGGTTTCCCTTGTGAGGTCTCTCCCAAGCTGGCACGGACGGGCAATTTGTACAAATGACACTTCCCTGGGAGGGAAGAAAGAAGGAGAAGAAGAAAGAGACACCCCAGCTTCCAATTTGTGCCGCAGCAGTCTGCTCCAGCTCCTCCTCTCCCCGGCTTTCAACCTCCTGTTCGCTGCTCTGGCTCTGCTCCCCGGCCCTGAGAGTGGCCATCCCGAGGTCTGGTGGCCATCCCAGGGTCCAGTGGCCATCCCCAGGTCTGGTGACCATCCCCAGGTCCAGTGGCCATCCCGAGGTCTGGTGGCCATCCCCAGGTCTAGTGGCCATCCCCAGGTCAGTGGCCATCCCCAGGTCCAGTGGCCATCCCCAGGTCCAGTGGCCATCCCAAGGTCCAGTGGCCGCAGAGCCAGGCCCAGGGGGCAGCCAGGGGTCAGTGGCCGCTCCCCCGTGCTCTCCCTGTCCACAGCAGCCCCTTGGAGCCAGCTCCTGGCAGCCCAGCCCCGCTGAGTGCCTGGCCAATGTGTCCCAAGTCACCTCTCAAAGGGGAGCAGTTAAACTTCCACAGACTCCTCGGTGGGCGTTTTCGTTCAGTATTAGAGTGGTTCTAATTCGATTGATCTTAATTCACTTGCAATTTGCTTATAATTAAACTACAGTGAACCAAGGGAGCTGATTTACCCGGCGCACTGAAATCTGATGAGGATTGTGAATCAGCCACCTCAGTTCACTGCACAGTGTATTAATATAAATTGAAGTCAATGGTGGTTTATATTAATGCTTTCTTGAATGTCCCTATATGTGCAGGTCTGGGGGAGAGCACAGAAAACCTTTGGTTTTGGGAGAAAACCCCATCTCTTGTGCTTTGTGTTTGTCCTGGGCTCTTAGGGCCAGGACAAGAACCAGGACTGTCACGCTGCCCCGTCCAGAAGCATTTCCAAAGTACTGGGCAGAAGAGGTAAGGGAGGATTTATCCCCCCAAAGCCCCCCTAGCGGCCTGGCACCTGGCAAAAGGGGGTCGTTATCCCCACATAATGGACCTTGCCAACATTAAGCTCTCTAAGCCGTCCGCACAGTCAATTATCTCCTAATCAGGGCCGTTTTGTCAGAGGTTATTGCCCTAAGGACTCAATTAGGTTATATCCACGTCATTAATATTTTATGGAAAAATCATTCACATGGAAGTGTTAAACACCTTCGCAAACTTCCTTCCCCCCAGCCCCGGGGAAAAAGGGATTTGTGCTGCCCGGGCCGGGCTGGCAGCGCAGCTGCTGAGGGATGCAGGGGAAGCTCCTGCGCTGCCTCCACACCCCGAAGGGACCTGTTGGAGCTGTTCTCCAAAGCATCCCCCTGGCAGCTCCCTCTGCGTGTGCTCTGCAGTTATTTTCAAGCACTCAGTTATATTTAACTCGAGGTACAACAGTTGCCACTCCGAAACCTCTGTTTTATTAAGCCAGGCGTTTGGGTACTCACAAGTAGAGCTGCTTGGAAAATGGAGAAAATTGCAGAGAAAGCCATTTCTTCTGATTACCATTTGTTTCCAGGGGAAAAAAAAAAGGTTCCTTGTCCTTCATCTAGGACATCTGATGGTCGAGAAGGACGTGGTGGGGGCAGAGGCTGCAGCTCATGGGCATCCTCGGGGGAATGGGGCTGTGGAGTGGTAAAGGCTTCAATGTGGCCCTGGGGGAGCTGATAAAATAACTGTAATGATGGTCCAGGGTGCCAAATGTCCTCGGCATCCCAGAGTTCAGCCCTCAAGAAACAGTCATTGAAGTTAATGAATGAAAGCCTTTGGAAGGCTTTTTCCAAAGGTTTCTTTGGTGGGCTCACACTGTTGCTGTTCTCTCGGGTGGATTTTCATGCTGGCAAAAACACAATGAAAAGAATAAACTCAGCAGAGCAAAAACATGTACCAGAAGCCAGTAATGGTACAAAATGTGATATTGCTGCACCTCTGAGATTTCGCAGTGCAAGCACAGGATCTGGCTTGGCTCCCTGCCTCCGGCAGGTTTGTTGGAAGCTCCTGGATGAAACCGAGCCCCTCCCAGAGCAGGGATGGGTCTGGGGGTGTCAGAGGGCCCGGGGTGGCAGCAGGCAGAGCCTTTCCAGGCTGGGAGGAGCAGAGATTCCCTGCAGTGATCCGTGTCTCCGGCATGCCAGGCAAGTGTTTCCCATTAATGGGGATTGACACGGAGTAGGGCTTTTTTTTTAAAAAAGTTCTCCTCCTTCCCTAGGCAGTTTTGATGTGAATATTAATATTAACATAATTTCATGATGATTAGAGAACACAATTAGGGGCTATTAATAATGACACAAATAATGACATTTAAGGCCTCGTTTTCCTGTGAGTAACACTCTGTCTGGTGGTATTTAAACAGCTCTGTCTGGCACAATCACTGCCGTGCCAAGGTGAAGCCACGTCACTGTCACAGTGGTGTCAATCACGGCCCTGCTTGGCAGAGCCCGCCCCGCGGCGGGGAGAGGGAGAGGAGAGGGAAAGGGAAAGGGAAAGGGAAAGGGAAAGGGAAAGGGAAAGGGAAAGGGGAAAGGGGAAAGGGAAAAGGAAAGGGAAAGGAAAGGGAAAGGGAAAGGGGGAAAGGGAAAGGAAAGGGAAAGGGAAAGGGAAAGGAAAGGGAAAGGGAAAGGGGAAAGGAAATGGAGAGGGAAAGGGAAAAGGGAAAGGAAAGGGAAAGGGAAAGGAAAGGGAAAGGGAAAGGAAAGGGAAAGGAAAGGGGAAAAGGAAAGGGAAAGGAAAGGGAAAAGGAAAGGGAAAGGGAAAGGAAAGGGAAAGGGAAAGGGAAAGGAAAGGGAAAGGGAAAGGGAAAGAAAAGGGAAAGGGAAAGGGAAAGGGAAAGGGAAAGGAAAGGAAAGGAAAAGGGAAGGGGAAAGGAAAGGAAAGGGAAAGGGAAAAGGGAAAGGGAAAGGGAAAGGGAAAGGGAAAGGGAAAGGGAAAGGAAAGGGAAAGGGAAAGGAAAAGGAAAGGGAAAGGGAAAGGGAAAGGGAAAGGGAAAGGGAAAAGGGAAAAGGAAAGGGAAAGGGAAAGGGAAAGGGAAAGGGAAAGGGGAAAGGGAAAGGGAAAGGGAAAGGGGAAAGGGAAAGGGAAAGGGAAAGGGAAAAGGGGGGAAGGGAAATGGAGAGGGAAAGGGAAATGGAAAGAGAGAGAGAGAGGGAGAGGCCTGCCACGAGCGGGGATGCTGCTGGAGCCATGGGCACACTGGGGAAGAGGCTGAGGGCTGTTCTCCAGGAGCTGACCCCCCTGCAGGGCACACTTCAGCCAAGCCCTCCTCTCCTCAGGCCTGGGGTTCCCCAGACAGGGGGACAAACCCGTGCAGCGCCAGCAGAGCCCCATCCCAGTGCCAGGCTGGCCCTCCCCAGAGGCCAGCTCCCATGCCTGCTGTAAAAGCAGCTTAATGGGGCTGTTGCAGCCCAATTCCACCGAAGTCAGGCCTTGCAAAGACCCCATTTCTTTTCCAACACATTCACTGCCAAGCTCAGCCCTTGGAAGAGGCCGTGCTGTGCTAATGTCACTTAATGGAAACCTCGGAATCAATTTTTTGCTCCCTGAAGAAAATCCCCCTGGTTTATGCAGCAAAAGCTGTAATACTGGAAATGGCTTCAGATTTTTTTTTTTGTGAAAAAAAAAAAAGGGAGGGGAAGAGAAGAAAGGTTCAGTGTAGCTGCACAAAAAGGAGGTCAAGTGAAAGGCTGCCGGTTTGGTGCCTGGTCCTGGAGGAGGAGTGGGGCTGTGCCAGGCTGTCCCCAGGGCTCTGGGGGCTCTGTGGTAGCACACACACT
This sequence comes from Camarhynchus parvulus, assembly GCF_901933205.1. Classification (NCBI taxonomy): domain Eukaryota; kingdom Metazoa; phylum Chordata; class Aves; order Passeriformes; family Thraupidae; genus Camarhynchus; species Camarhynchus parvulus. The sequence goes on along the minus strand of NC_044594.1, from coordinate 633,227 downwards.
CCCTGTTCCCAATTCCCATTTCTCTGGAATGCCCCAAAACGTGGTTCCCTCATGCCGTGGAGAGGGGGTGGGAAGCTTGGAGGGTGGTGTTATCCCTCACTGGGACAGGCACAGGGGCAGGGGCAGCGGGCAAAGGGCATCCGAGGGCATCTCGGGGTGCACAGAACAGCCTCCCATCCCCGGGATTCAGGCACTCAGGGCAGGAGGGTGACTGCAGAGCCTGAGCCCGAGCCCAGAGCCACACGAGGGAGGCTCGTGGTCCCCAGGAGCAGCTCTGGGGGCCCGGAGGAGCTCAGGCTGAGCCTCACCGGAGCCCCGGGCAGGGATGCCCGAGGGAGCGGCGTTTGTTCGGCATCACCCGCACCTGCATCTCCCAGAGCTCACGCTGCGATAAACAAAGCCTTTCATTACATTCCGGAGACCAACAGCTCCGGGCATTGCTCATTTCAATGCACACACACCTCGGCAGAGCCCTGCTCGTTCAGCTGGAGCTTCCCGGAGAGCGGTTCCATGCACGGGAGCTGGGGCTGAGGAGCTCCGGCTCAGCACGGGCAGGGACCGGGCCTGGCTGCCGGGCTTCCAGGTCACGGACACCGGGAATGTCCCGTGCGGGAAACGGGAATGTCCCGTGCTGGAAACCTGGAGCCTCCTGTGTCGGAAGGGACCCACCAGGATCATCCAGTGCATCTCCTGTCCCTGCACAGACCCCCAACAATCCCACCCTGTCCATCCCTGGCAGAGCTGTCCAAGCTCTCCTGGAGCTCTGGGGCTGTGCCCATTCCCTGGGGAGCCTGGGCAGTGCCAGCGCCTCTGGGGAAAGAACTTTCCCTGATCTCCACTCTGCAAGCCAACCCTGCCACCTTGTACCCCACAGCCCCCCAAAGCCACCAGAGCTGCCGGTGGGATGGACAAGGCTCCAGGAAAAGCCACCCAATCAGTTATTAAAATTTAATCAAACAACGTAGAGGGCTGCAAAGATCACAGTAAAATTTAATGAGCCGGGCTTGTTGGCTTCCCCGAAGAAGCACATTACAGTAAAAGTGTGGCTCCTGACTTCCAGGTATTATCCACAAACCCTCCCCACTCCCTGCTCACCGACAAACCAGGCGTGAAGTGGTTCCTTATGGCTGCTTAAATGAGGGTTTGTTTTTCCCCTTCCTCCAGACACCAATTTCTTTTCTTTCACCATCTCATCTTGCCACAATTTATTTATTCTGGAATTTTGACTCTTCAGAGCACTCTGGTAGAAAGGCCTCCCAGGAAAGCTGCTCTTCTTCAAATAAGAGGATTGAGCACCCGTCCTCAGCCTGCAGAGATCTGTGCTCTGGGGTCACTCTGCTTCCTTCTTCGGGACCAACAGAAAGGAAACCCCAGCCCCAGCCTGGTTTTTTATCTCAGAGGCTCCAGTTCCCAGCTTAGGATGCAGGCAGCATCGCATCTAGAACCGCACAGCTGCATGCAGCAATTCAAAAATTGTCTTGTTGGACTACAATGTGCCAATTTTTCACATTTACAGCCATTTCCAGTATTACAGCCTGTGGCACTGAAGCCAGGAGGCTTTTCTTCAGGGAGCAGCAGCTGCTGCAGAGGTGACCATTAGCTCATGCTGCCTCTCCCCCGGCCCCGGGAGGGTGGGAGCCTGCTGGGGAAGGCACGGGGAGGCGGCAGGGCCGGGATTCATCAGCCCTGGCAGCCCCTGCGGGCTCCGGGAGCGCCGCAGACGCGCCGGGTCCGAGCCCCGTCTAGACCAGGGGCTGGCAGCGGCTCCCGCTCGCTTTAATAGCCTGGGTTCAGCTCGGGGAGCCTGGGTGAGTCCACGCGCTTGCCCGTGGGCGAGAAAAGGAGTGCTGTGCGTGTTTTGGAGCCAGGGCTGCGCTGTGCCCGTGCTCCTGAAACCAGGGCTGTGCTGTGCCCGTGCTTTGGGAGCCAGGGCTGTGCTGTGCCCGTGCTCCTGAAACCAGGGCAGTGCTGTGCCCGTGCGCAGCGGGCGGGATGGTGGCAGCAGTGTCCTGGGCAGGGGTGACAGTGGGGTAGGTCCAGGAGTGACACTGGGGTGGGGTCCCGTGGTAACAGAGGAGTGGATCCCAGGGTGACAGTGGGGTGAGTCCCGGGGTGACAGCAGGGTGGGTCTCTGGGCACCCACCACTCACAGAGGGTTTGGGAGCACCCACACATGCACAGCTCCCTGCCAGCCTGCTGGGGGTTTGTTTATACAGGAGGAAAATGCCATTCATTGCTAGGGCAGGCTTTCCCAACACTCCCCCGGGAGAGCCTTTCCAGGCTGTAGCCAGGCCCGCCCCAAGCTGTGCCATTCCCAGCAAAGCCCACCGCAGCCCTGGGCTGTGTCTGGCAGGGAACAGCACCGTGGCAGCACTTTCACTGCTGGGCTGCAGGACCTGCAGCTCCAGTGGGGGCCCCTCCTGCTTCTCCAATCCCTTTGTCATTAATTAATTGATTACTATTTCTTTTTATTTGCAAACTTTATCAATATTCCTGAAAAAAGCCCAGGTTTTACCCTCCTTTTACAGCACTTTTGGGGGATGCTGGGCCAGGTGGGGCAGACCGGGCAGCTCTTTCCCTGGAGCTGAGGTCATGGATTGCTGCTGAAGCCACCCTGAGTCTGGGGTGTGTGGGCTTGGAGGGGGCTTGTACTGCTAAGTGCTGACAGGACGTCGCTGTCAACACAATGTTCCACCTTGGAGAACCTTCATCTAGGAAGATACTTAATGAATTAGTTAATTAATGAGTGGAGTTTGATTGATGGATCATAGGGAGCTCTCAGCAGGGTGAGCCTGACCCTGGGATATTGCTGCTGTTGCTTAAATGCATCCCCTCGCTGGTCCGAGGCACTCGGTGTTCTGGCAATTTGCATGCATTAAATGTAGCTCCCTAATAGGATGTAATGTTAGTGAAAAGCCAAAAGCATAGCAGCTGTAACTTAAAAGACAGCCCCATTACTGCAAGCCTTATAATTAGGGTAAGAGGGAGACTCGCGCTGCCATATGTTAAACTCTTTTGAGGTTAATAGCTCTGTAAGATTTTGCAATTTAAAAAAATTAGTCTTGAAGAACGATGACAAGGCTCGTCAATGAGGCTGCTCCGGGGGGGCCGGGATGCTGTGCCCTGCACAGCCAGGCGTGGGGGACAGGGCCACCCCCTGCCCAGCTCAGCCCTGCCCTGCCTGCTCTGGGCCAGCCTTTGGCGGAACCTCCCCTTCTGCCCCGCGGCACCCAGGGGTGCCCTGGCTGGCAGGACACGCAGCAGGCGCTGGGCAGGAGCAGCTCCTCGTCTGCCCTGCTCTTTGGGGGCCTGTGCAGATTACACACAACAGCAACTGCTGCCTCCAGGTCCCCAGCCCGGTGTTTGGCTGATGCAGGAACAAATAACCCTTGTGCAGCGGTTGTTTGTTAAAGCCCTTTTCCCGTGTAATCGCTGCACAGAGGCCTCTGCTCGTGTCTCAGGCTCTCAGCACGGGGGCTCCGTGAGCATCCCGAGTGTTCCGAGTGCTCAGGAGTGCTCCGAGCTCCCGGGGCTGCCTCTGCACCCAGGAGGGGCTGGGTGGTCTGAGCTCAGGCCTGGCAGGGAGGCAGCTCCCCGGGGGCTCCTCTTGGCAGGGGTTCAGAGACAGCTCCTGTGTTTTTGCTTCCAGCCTTTCTTCCTTTCCTCTGTTGTGCGGGCAAATCATTCCACTTCCCAGCCTTAATTTCCTCATCCATAAAACTGAGACTAAAAATGTACTTGTTAAGGGTGTCACAGGGCCTTCTGAGTCTGCCAGGGCTTTGATGTCCTCTTGCTAAAGTGCCGTGGCAGTGCAGGCATTTATTGTCATCCCTACGTGAGGTGGGTGCTGTCGGGCAGCAGCGCGGGCTGGGACCCTCTGCAACACCTGAGCTACGGGCACTTGGCTTTGCTGCCCAGGGAGGGCATTATTTGGGCACTGCCCTGGCTTTTCTCCCTGCCAAACAGTGAGCAAACAGTGCCTGGGAGCAGCCAGTGGGGAACAGTAGGGTTGGTTGGTCTGGGGAAGGTTCTGTGCCCAGCTGTGCTGCCCTGAGCTCTGTGAGGTGATGGGTGCTGGTGCTGGTCGTCACCCAGACTGGCTAAATAGGAACTTTCTCTGCCACAGTAGTGGAAGGCTTTAAGCTTGCTTTAATTGTTTCCTTCCTGCACCCCCCTCACTTTATTAAAGTGTTTAATTGCTTTCTCATTTAAGTGCATCAAGATTTCCTGATAGGCTGGTCCATTTGGCTCACTTGTTCTCTTTGGGGAAGCTGGGGAAATGGAAAAGAGAAAATTATTTTGAAGTTCCAGGTTACTGGGGAGAGATACGAGATTGTTAAACCCTTTCCATTGGTGTTTGGGTATCATGAAGCTCAGGGGCTGCTTTGATATTGAGCTGGGGTTCAGCTTTGTAAATTCAGGATTTGTTCTTCTGCTGCTTGGAGAACGAGGCCTCAGCTCCACTGCCCAGTCCCTGCTGGGATGGTTGTCAGGTGCCTTCCAAAGAGCCTGAGGCTGTGGCTGAGGAGCAGGAGATGCCACTCCAGGGGTGCAGACCCTCAAGGAAGGCAGGGATTGCTCCCAGCCCTGCGTGGCTCTCGCGTTCCGGAGCCCGGCTGTGCTGTGGGTACCTGCGAGCAGCAGCTCAGGGTGCTCGGGAGCCTCCCCCTTGGACACAAGCTGCTTTTTTTCTTTTCCCATTGGTGCTCCAATGTCAAAGGCAAAACCCCCATCTTCAGATCGATATCAAAGCCATTAAAGCACATCTTCAATTTCTGCGGGTGCCGCTGCCGCGCTCAGCGCTGCGCTGGCTTCAGAGCGAGTTCACATCTTGGAGCAGAGGGAAATGCTCCAGTGGCCTGGCCTCTCCTGCAGGCTGGCCAGCAGTGAGGTGCTTGATCCTCTAGCAGGGAAAAGAGGGTTACAGAGGCTTTGGAGCAGATTTCCCAGGTGCAGGGGGAGCTGCCAGCCCCCAGCTCACGCGGATGCTCGGGGCAGGAGCAGTGCAGAACAGGCAGAGCTGGCTTAGGCTCCTGCAGCTCCGGGGGACTTAGGCATTCGCAAGCACATTGTGAAGCGTGACCTTCCTGCAGGGGAGCCTGAGAAGCCCTCTGGAGTCCTTCATCCCTCCCTGAGCCCGTCACGCTTACAGGGAAGGGGCTGGCGGGGCAGGGCCCGGGGCTGGGCAGCCTCTGATCCCTTTAGCACCGCTCTGCCCCCGCTCCCCGCTCAGGGTTTGTCACTCGGTGATGCAGAGTGTCTCTCGGAGGGTGCTTGGGGCATTCCCGGCTTTAGTGCCGTGGTGCTGGGCAGTTTTTCAGCACAGGATTGAGAGCTCGTGAGTAGCTGTAAACCCTCTCCATCTTTCTCCTCTGTGTGGAGGGGGCAGGTGAGGATTCTCTGATGCAGCACTCCCCCTTGTCTCCTCTGGCTGGGAACAAAGCTGACCCAGCAGCTCATTTGAGTTTCCATCTGCTGCTTCCACGCTAGAGGAGAATGGTGTCTTAGTTGTCTGAGTAGAGACTGCTTTTTAATCATGTCTGCACTGCCTGGGGTTTGGGCCTCGGTGCCAGCCAGTAGGAAAAATCAATGTTTAAACTGTTCGATGAAGAGCACTGGCTGCCAGCTCCTCCTGCTCTGACGGCTCCTGGGGAAGACATGTCTGTGCCATGTGTGCCTGGGGGGCTCTGGGCAGCTCTGCCCCTTCCTGGGGGCAGTTCATGGCCCAGCTCCCTCTGATAAGGAGGTTTTGAGGCGTTTGGGAGTGAGCTGAGCTTCCCTTTGGACTGGTGGAAGGCACTGGAGCTGAGGTGCAGGGTACCCACCCTCTGCTGTGTCCCCCTGCTGCCCTTTGGGGTCTGAGGATGTGGATCTTCCCCGACCCTGCTGTGACAGATGGGAGAGCTCGCTTGGGCAGGCTGGACTTGCTGTGATGAGTGAGGATGGGGAGCAGAACGGGAGGAAACAAAACGGAAATCCATCTTCTGGCGCCGTTAAATGATGGTGCTGCTGCTCGGACAGCAAAGAAATATCCTTTGGATAGCATGACAGAAAGCCTTATGGGCGCTGTCAGACGTGGCCTCAGCTCCTCTGAGCACATCGTTCTCTGTGAGGGGAGACAAATCGCCCCTGGTGAGGACAAATTGCCCCTGGTGCAGGCAAATTGCCCCTGGTGCAGGCAAATTGCCCCTGGTGCAGGCAAATTGCCCCTGGTGAGGACAAATTGCCCCTGGTGCAGACAAATTGCCCCTGGTGCAGACAAATCGCCCCTGGTGCAGGCAAATTGCCCCTGGTGCAGACAAATCGCCCCTGGTGCAGGCAAATTGCCCCTGGTGCAGGCAAATCGCCCCTGGTGCAGGCAAATTGCCCCTGGTGCAGACAAATTGCCCCTGGTGCAGGCAAATTGCCCCTGGTGCAGGCAAATCGCCCCTGGTGCAGACAAATTGCCCCTGGTGCAGGCAAATTGCCCCTGGTGCAGGCAAATTGCCCCTGGTGCAGACAAATCGCCCCTGGTGCAGGCAAATCGCCCCTGGTGCAGACAAATCGCCCCTGGTGCAGACAAATCGCCCCTGGTGCAGACAAATCACCCCTGGAGCAGGCAAATTGCCCCTGGTGCGGGCAAATTGCCCCTGGTGCAGGCAAATCGCCCCTGGTGCAGGCAAATTGCCCCTGGTGCAGACAAATTGCCCCTGGTGCAGGCAAATTGCCCCTGGTGCAGGCAAATCGCCCCTGGTGCAGACAAATTGCCCCTGGTGCAGGCAAATTGCCCCTGGTGCAGGCAAATTGCCCCTGGTGCAGACAAATCGCCCCTGGTGCAGGCAAATCGCCCCTGGTGCAGCAAATCGCCCCTGGTGCAGGGGCAGCAGCCCCTCCCTCCCTCCCTGCCCGGGGGGAATTGCAGAATTCCTGCTGGGAAGGGAATGCCCCAGGCCAGAAGGGCCCTGAGCAGCTGCTGGGGGCTCGTGTTGCAGACATGGGGGTGGCCATCCCAGCTGTCCCCGTGCCCCCAGACCCACCACAGGCTCCTCAATCCCCTCCCTGCTCCCCCCTGGGGGACTTGGCTGAGCCACCCAGAGGGACAGACAGATGTGAGAGGGATGGTGGCCCTTCCTCCCATGGCCATGGGGGTTGTCAGGCTGTCAGGAGGGTGACAGGTGGCACGGGGCCTTCCCAGCTCCTAATAACCCTCACTTGCTGATTTGCCTTCATTGCTGGATGCTGATGAGGTGCAAATCCTGGGCTGACCTCAAATTCCATCTGCATTTCCTCAGATTTGCCATTTCAAGCAGTGGTTTAGCTCTCAATCCCCCCGGCAGGCTGGGAGGGGGGGCTGGATAATGCTTTGCACTATCTTACACCTCTGCACCTGGAGGTTTTGGAGCCCTTTGCAGAGGTTCTGGAAGGTGGCAGGTGGGATCAGGGAGTGTTTAAAGGTGGACACAAACCCATACCTATGCTGAAGTGAATCCAGGGCTGGAAGTCAGGGTGAGGGCTCTGCAGCCTGCACCTTTGCCCAGTTACAAGCTCCTGCTCCACTGGCGCGGGGTTTTTGGGAGGAATATTGCCCACTGGTTCCCTGTAAGTTGTTATCAGGAGCTGCTGCTCGAGGTCTTGGAGTCCTCCTGCCTCCAGGAGCAAAGCACCGGGACAGAGACTCCTCAGCACAGAACAACCTGTCGTGTTGTGTTTCCTGAGGCTTCATTTCACTTTTAAAATGATTTAATTGATGAGCCCTTTCTTTTTATACATCACATTCAGCTGGTTTCCACAGTAACAACCAAACCTGGAACCCGGAGCTCAGAGTCCTTTCTGAGTAAATAATGCCAAACCAAATCCTCGAATATTTAATTAAATTCGCTGTCATGCCCCTTTTATCTTTGTTCTGTGGCTCTTCCATAGCAGATTTCATGGGAACATGGAGCCCAAAGGAGACAGCAGAGGACAGCCTTCAGGGGAGCTGCCCTGGGCCAGGAGCAGAGCCTTGGTGGCCTTGGTGGCCTCGGTGCTGTGGCAGCAGCGTGGGGACAGCTCAGCTCCCCCGTCCTGTGCAGTGACGCGGCTGCTTCCTGCTGGGCTGCTCCTCACGCCTGGCCAGTTTGTGACCATCAGGAGCCCCAGGTTCCTCTGGGTTTTCTGGTAGCAGCCTAAAAGTTCCTGGGCTCCCCAGGATGACATTTCCAGTGTCAGGGTCATTATCCATCCTGCCCTTCCCTGACGTGCTGCCACATCTGCAAATCTCATCCTTCGTTCTGTTCCCTCTTTTTGGTCCTGAGTGCAAACCCCGAGGAGCCTGGAGATGTTGTGGGGCACAGTCACTGAGTGGATTATTTATTATTTGTTCAGACGAATGCGGGGGTGGATTCAGCTCAGGGGTGGCACTGACCAGGGGCAGGGGCTCAGGCTGTTTTTGTTTCCCCCCAAACGCTGCTGCAAGAGCCTGAGCTCTGCTGGCCGTGCCACTGGCACATCAATTATCCCCGTGCCAGGGAGTGTGACACAGACACCCAGCGGTGTTGGTTTGCTTACAATGGCTCTTTGGTGCTTTTCATGGTATCACAACACATCTTCATCAGATGGTGAGTGGGCTTAATTAGCCCAAGTATAGGTTTTATTTTTGATTTCTATGACTACTTAATCTAATGGTAACACATTATCTGCTCTGAGGTCTGCAGTTTTCCATTGGTAATTATTGCTGCGCTTAATTGATGGTGCATCAGGGGTTGTGGCTGCAATATGGGAGTTGGAACGAGTCGATTTTCTTAAGCACAGATCCCAAAACGTTCCTGTGAAAGGTCCCTGAGCCTTGGTGTGCTGCAGCCCAGGTCTGAGCTGCTGGCTACCTGGCTTTAGTCAGAGGAAGGAGGAAATTCCTTGGAATGATGAAATCTTTGGTGTCTGTCACACCAGAGCTGTGCATTGTGAAGTTTGTGCCATTTCTGGTGGAGTTGAGGGAATCAAAATGCCTGGATACCGTAGCTGGAAGCTGTTCAGGTAATGGAAGCAAAACAGCTTATAAATTTCCAAAACGAGGCCTGGCATTTATGACTAAAACCTCGCATTTCAGGACATGCAGATGGTGAGGCAGGAACAGCTTGGAGGGATGGGCTAATACAGAATTATTAATTGCAGTGGCTCTGGCATCTTTTCCCCAAGAAGGTGCCTGTGTGAGGGGTGGTGGTTTGATGTGGGCACTGGGAAGGGGTGGGCGGCCCAGGAGCCTCACGCCGGGCTGGGGAGCCACCCTGGCTGTTCCATGGGATTGCAGGGATGCAGCTCGCTGGGTTCTGTGCTCGGCCTCCCGCACCCCCTGGAGGGAGGGACCAGCCCGCGCTGTCCTGTGGGCAGTTCCCGGTGAGCAGCCCATGTGCCATGGGCAGGGATGCAATACAGACACTTGTAGGTGTATTTTGCAAGTCCCAACATCTTCCTGAGGCTTTTGGGTGTTGCCTTTTCCAGCTTCTGCCAGCAGAGGGAATGCACAGAGATGTGCCAATTTGATTTTCTCCTGCTCAGCTGGGAGCAGCAGACACAGAGCCTGGTGCTGTCCCTTGTCCCAGGCCGTGCCATCCTGTGCCCGAGACCCTGGCAAGGGCCTCCCTGTGTGCATGGGGAGGCTGCTTAACACAAGATTTTCAGAGATTCCCTTGCTCCCGACCTGCTTTGGTGACAGGGAGAAGCCTCAGCCTCTTCCCCAGCCTCTCTCTCGCAGGGTGACCGATCAGATAATGTTCTCTAAGCAAATGCACAAATAACACGAATTGGGGTTGGCACCGAGCAGTGAGGTGTAAAAAAAGCAATTTGAGGTGTTCTAAGCAAATGCCAGAGCCTCGGTGCTGTGACTGCCTGTGGGAAAGCCGTGCCCAGGGTGCAGAGCTGCAGGGACACCAGGGAGAGCAGGAGGGTGAGCTGCTGGGGCAGCAGCTTGGGGACAGCATTCGGATTCCCTCTGTGATCCCAGCCCAGCCTTTAATGTGCCTTGGCTCTGGCAATGTGCTGCACACTGGGAAGTGCTGAGGGCAGGGAGAGCCCCTGGTGCAGCCCCAGTGTGCTGGGAAAGCTGCTCCAGCAGGGTCAGGGGATGCCAGTGGATGAGCAGGTGAGAGCTGGGGCTCTGCCTCAGCACAGGGTGAACACAAAGTTCAGTATCATTCTGGTTTTCAGTCCCAGGTGTGACTGGAAATGGGTTCCTCTGTGCATGGCAGTGGATGTGGGCACAGCTCTGAGGCTGGCACGTGTCCCTCAGCTGTGCCCACCCTGGCCAGGTCCCCCTTTGGCCTCAGCTCCTGTGGGTGCTGTGCTGTGGCTCTGTGGGAGCCTGTCTGGAGGGAGGCAGACGATATCTGAGATGGCAGCCTTGCATTTCTGCTCCATTTCCCTCCAGCCTCTCCTCCTGTAACATTCATTAGCTGCAGAGAGGCCAGGCTGAAGCGCTGAACAGAGGCTGTGTGCAACCTCTGAGTAACCCCTGTGCTGCAGCCCCTGCTCTGCTCCCCGCCAGCTCCTGGGGAGGAACCAGCCCTCACCTCCCACCCCAGAACACCAGCAGGACTCCTTAGTGTGGCACAGCCAACATCTGCACCCTTCACTGTGTCTGTTTACAGTGGGGAAACTTCGGAGGGAAGCTCTGTGCGGCTGGAAATGAAAGCAGGGTTATGAAAGACCTGGGAATTCGGTCTCATTAGGAAACCACACATCTTCTCAGTTTAATACATCAGCTGCCCACAGCCTTTGAGGTGTCAGGGACACTGGATGGCCATGGGTGTGGGTGGATGTGCTGTGTGGGGAGCACTGGATGTTCTGGGGCAGCCTGCCTGCTCCTCAGACCCCTCACAGACGCAGGAGGGTGGCACAGCTCTGGGGGCGACAAGAGGAGAACCTGATTGTCAGAACCCTGCTCTGGTTTGACTGGCTGGTGCAGCTGCTGCCTAACCCTAACCCTAACCCTAACCCTAACCCCAACCCCACCCCTCCTCTGCTGGGAGGCTTTGGTGTTTGGATGCTGCAGGCTGTCCTGTGTGAAACCAGGGGCTTCAGGTGAGCAGCTGCAACGCTGCTGCTCCTCCATCCCTTTCTGGACCCTGCTGGTGCTCGCCTTGCGTGTCCCTTCTGGTGTGTGAGCACAGCGCCAGGGCAGCACTGAGCTACTCTTGCAGATAAGGATGTGAGGGAGTTATCTGGAAGCCTGCAGATACTGTTGTGAGGAGGAAGGTCACTGGAGAGAGGGGGGTGGAGGAGATGGAGATTAGGTGATTTGGAGATGGCTTGAAGGATTTAGTGGAGAGGCAGAGCTCCTGCGGAGCATGAATGGGCAGCAGCACCTCTGATGGATTACAGGGAGCCTTGTTCAGCGGCGCTCCGTGCTGCTGCACAGACCAGCAGGGAAGAGGCAGGGAAATGTTGTGTGGAGAGGAGGCTGCGGAGCTCCAGAGCGACACGCCTTGCTCTGTCCTGCCCCTCCTGCGAGCGCACTGCAGGCAGCAGCACCAGAGCAGCCTGTCAGTGGGTGCCTCAGTGCGTCCCCGGGGCACAAAAGTGGCCAGGGCAGGGAATAAAAGGCCTTTTCTGCGGCTAAGACCTCGCGGTGGGGCTGTTCCCATGGCAAGGTCCGTGCAGGGGAATCCCTGCCTGTCCTGCAGGGCTCCCTGCCCTGTATCCATCTCCAGGCACCTCGTGGGAGCTCATCCCAGCTCCGTGGACAGCCGGCAGCTCCTCACCTCCTCCTGCTTGTCTACATTTGGGATTTGCCCCTCTCTATCCTATTCCAACCCTGTTCTCCGAGCAAAAGCAGGGTTTACAGCCTTGTCCCTTCGGGTAATGCCTGTCTTACATTGTACCAGGGCTTTTCCCTCGGCTGTCACAGAAAATCCGCGGCCGCTGATCCCGCAGCCGCTGTCAGGGATGTGAACCCCGGCCCGGCAGCCAGATCCTATCTCTGCAGCTGGCCCTGATCCCTGCACCGCAGCCGGGGAACTACACCAGCCTTTATCCCCTATTGTCACGGACAAAGCGCAGGGATTTGTGTCCCAGGCTTAAGCTTTCGCAAAGCTCCGAGTGTATTCCCCAGACGATTTCCTGGCTGTTTCCCGAGCGCCTTTTTCTCCCTGTCGCCTTTGTTTCCGATGGCTGCCGCAATTTGCAATAGGTGTTTGGTAAATATCGCCGTTATTTACTGGAAATTGGCAGCTCTGTTTCCCTGAGCGCTTCCCGGGGATGCGGAGCCTGTCCGGGCGGGCCGGGGCGCCTCGGGCCCCTCGGAGCCGGCTCCGCTCCGTCATCCCCGAGCCCTGATGGGCAGGAGGTGCCTGCATCCTGGAGAGCGTGTTAACATTTAAATCAGCGCCATGGCCTGGGAACAGCAGCCGCTTAAAAGGACCTCTCCTGAAAAGAGCACAGCGGGGACTTGGCTGAAGGGTTCTCTCAGCCCTTCAAGCACGCACGGCTGCACGGATTTCATCAGCGCCAGCGTCACGCTGGTCCATTAGGGCTTGATTGAGCGGCTCTGGGGCTGGGCAGGGAGGGAGGGAAGGGCAGGAGCTGCCCCTTCCCCGGCCTGGGTGCTGGGACCTGCTGGCCCCTTCCCCTTCCACCACCGGGGTCCATCCTGAGCGGCTCCGGCAGGGTTTGTGCTGCTCTCACAGTCCCTTCTGCCACAGAGCTTGAGGTCGAATTAATACATGTGTAATTACCTGTCCCGTGCATGAGGCTTCATCCTGGCCTCTCCATAGTCCAAGCTGCTCTTCAGCATTAAAGCTGAGGTTTAAAATGCTCCTCAGAATAATTTCACCGTGTGTTTCAAGGAGCCTGGGTGCTCTGGTAGCTGTGTGATCATGGAGCCCCTCCAGAGTCCTGCTCGGCTCCTGTCCTTATTTGCTCTGGCAATAACTTCAGCAACTTCATTACTGTGCTGGAGAAGTTTTTCCTTTTATCTGCTTGGACGTTCTTCCTATCTGATTTTATTGAAAGCCCCAGTTCTTGTGTGTTATGAGACAGCACAGAAGTCCCACTCTACCCCTTACGGACCATCCATTGCCTTTTTATTGCCTCCTCTTAGCAGCTGCCATTCCAAAGCCAGAGTCTCATTTTTTAGGATCTGTCAGGCTCCTGGACACCTCTGAGATAAGGGCACTTCCTTCAGATCACCCTGCCTGTCTGGGCAGTGCTGTGAGGCGGGCAGAGCCGGTGGGTAATGGGTGATGCCCTGCAGGCTCTGCGATGCAGGATCCATCCCAGCAGCAGTGCCAGCAGCTGGAGGAGCCTCCCTGCCCTTCACGGCGGAGCAGGAGCTTTCAGCGAGCTGTCTGTAATGTTGGCAGCCCTGTTAGCTGAGCTGACAGGATTAATTTAAAATCCCATATGGTGCAAGGCTTGGCTTTTCCCTCCCAGACTGCTCCCCGGGAGGATAGGGAGCTGCATTTGGTGTCCTGCTGCCTCCTCACCCCCATCCTGCTGACCCCGGGGCAGCCCTGGGCAGCTGCTGTCCTGCCCAGGTGCTGGTGCCACTCTCGCCTTTCTCGGGGCAGTAAAGCTCATCAAAGCCTGTAACTGGATGCTCGGAGCCATATGGACTTTCAAGGTCCTCTGTGGAGCACGGGGAGTGATTTAGGGGGTTTGGGGGAAGGGGGAAGCGCCCACCTTTGACCCTAGATCTGACACAGCAGCTGAAAAAACAAATAATCCAGTTGCTGGGTAAAACATGCAGGGGAATGGTCCCTCCTGAGCAGGGCAGGGTGTCCTGGCCGTGCCCCAGAGTGTCTGGGGTAGGAAAACCAGAGTGCCAGCACAGGAACAGCTTTGGCAACCACAGGGCAGCCAAAACACACATGCTGCTCGTGGGTTCAGTTTGATTTAATAAAACTTCAGGCAAGTGAATTATTTTTTTTGCACTTGTTACTTCTGCAGCTCCCAGCACTGAGGTTTTGTTGGTTAATGTTTATAAAGCCTTTTGAAATGTGGCTGCTGGCATGTGGGTCCAACAAAGGGAAGCAATTGTGAACAATGAAAGAATATTTTCCAAAATACACTGTAGTAAAAGCAGCTGAGATAAGGTCTGCTCTCATTAATTTAAAAAATGATATTTTTCCTTCTTCTTTCAATAAAAACTGTCTGCATGATAAACTGACATCTTTAACAATTGTTTAAGCTGCACAGGTTTAAATATATACTTCCTGCATAGGCTGCTGATGAGTCACTAGTCAAAATTATTTATCAGCAGCGATGGCTCTGTGCTAGACAGCGTTAGACAGAGCTCTTTGTTCTCTGGCCAGAGCTACGTGGTTACCGAGAGCTGTTACCGGGGCCCTACAGCTCTGCCCGTGATTAAATGATTCTGAGTCAACTTTAACACCTTTGGGAAGCTGGAGCAGTTTTGGGAAGGGGCAGCTAGGGTGCTGAGGATGCAGAATTTTCCACAGTGTGAGGGCAGAAGCAAGGCTGGAGCCAGGGAATGCTGTTAGAAATGCATTTGGGCATCTCAGTGCTCTGAGCCCCGCTGTCAATTTTTGAACACTTACGCTCCCATTTCTTTTGATTGCAAACACACAAACACTCTCCAGCCAGAGTGAGAGAAAACTCACCATGCAGAGAAAAGAGCAGACAGGCTACACCGAGGGCTGAGGGTGAGAAAAGGGATTTAATGAATGTGTATGGACACACACAACAAGCTTTTAGTAGTGTGTCATGGGACGGCATTTAGCGAGTACAAGCATTTTAAGGAAGGTTTGCCAGGTACCCACCAAAGCCAGCTCTGAGGCATTGCTGTGCTGATTTAGAGGCTGTTGGATTTGTGATTTGGCTTCCCCAGGGCTGATATTTGTAATTCCTGTGAATCTGGAGGGTGTTGGCCTCACAGGCTCTGCACAGGGAAGGGCACTGGGCACCAGGGCTACCCTGCAAGTGGGATGGGGGCACAAAGAGGATGGAATCACTGCTGACGGTGTTGGGCTGAGCCCAGAGAGGAGCCCTGCTGCTCTGGGGATGCCAAGGCCAGCACAGCAGGTCTGGGGGGCTGAACCTGCCCTGCTGGCCCCCGGCCAGGGCCATCCCTCTGACGCTCTGCTGCCTCTTGTCTCTGGGACCTGGTGCCAGTGAGCTCCGTAACAGCCCCATGCCCTTGGCTGCTGGAGGACGGCGGCTCTTTCTCCTGGTGTTGGCAGGGCTGGTCTCCCACACAAAACACCTTTATTTCCTTTTAATCAAATTGTCACCAGGAGACACGTCTGTTCCCGTTCGCCTCGCTGCTTTCATCAGGGTGAGGACGGGGCCGTCCTTTGGAGCGGGGATGCGGATGCAAAACACCTCAGCCAGGCAGGGCAGGGGGTATCAAAGCACTGCCTGAAGAGGTGGGATGCCGGGATTTGCATACGCGATTGCCAGCTGAAATGCAAACAGCAGAGATGTGAAAATCAGTGGGAAGGGTGAGCATGAAAAGCAGGGGCAGGCTGGGGAGGGGGGAGCCAGGGCAGGTGGGGAGAGAAGCAGTGAGATATGAAAGAGGAGGAAAACGAACACACAGAATATTTTAACTAAGAGAAAAGTTTCTTGTACGGCAGACAGATGATGAAAGGGAGACACTGAGGAATTATTAGGACAGAAGATAAGGAAACAGCAGAGATAGGAAATAATTATTTTGTATCTGTCTTTATAAATGAAAATGAAGGGCATTAACTTAAATAGGATTTAGATTTTCAGGGACAGAAGGGGATGAATTAGGAAGTGTTCAGATAGCAGCAGAAACCATTATTAAAGTTTGGGGGCTCTTGAAACAGGCGCTGTGGCTGTGCAGAGGCCACCGGGGTGTCCCAGGCAGGGAGGGGAACCTTGGGGTGCCCAAATCCTGTGTGTGACTGAGGGGTGCTCAGTCCTGCTGGGGCTGGCCGGCCCCCACACTCACCCCAGGCTGAATCGCTCCAAAAACCTGCATGGGGCTGTTTTCTCTCTCAAAACCCTCCTGGCTTGTGGCACACGGCTCCCCATTAAAGATGCTTCTGTTTAGGATAATGATAATTAGGAACACTTTCTAATATTGCTGTGGGGGGTTAAAATAGAAATCCACGCCCAGTAAGAACTTCCTTAAGGCGTGTTTTCTTTCCCCTTGCATACAAGTAGAATGAATTCAGCAAGTCAAGCATTTTTATTACATTCTAAAGCCTAACAGCCCTCGGCCCTGTTACATTTTCATGCACTTAAAGAGCACTTGCAAAATTCTTTTCATTTGCACTTAGTTTAATTTCAGATGATGTTTTCATCACTGTGCCCCCACTTTGCACGTGCAGCCTCCTACCTGTGGTTATCCAGGAGAATAGAACCTCATCTGCATAACCAGGAATGTTTATTTCTCTGGTTTGATGTACAAATGTGCAGGTTGGAGTGAGCTGCTGATGGCAGATGTGGAGGTTTTGGGTAGCGATTAATTTGAAATTATATGTCAAGATTTCCAAACAGACCGGTGACATCGAGTTTAATGTCAGAAATTGAGCTATTTGAGCACAGCCTGACCTTGGGGGCTGCATGTTAATGACATTCCAGAAATATTCTTGGAAGTGCTGCGGTTTGGGCTCTGAACCTCATGAGCCACTTGGGAAAATCCCTTCTTCACCTCTGGCAACCTGATACGAACTTTGAACTTTTGCCCTGATAAACAACATCTAAGAGGCTTTAAATAAACCAAATAACAGTAATTTCTCTTAACCTCAGACTCTTAATAACACTTCTCTCTTGTGTCGCTTTGATACACTGAACTTTGCTGGTAATGGGTTTGGCTTTGGTGCTGATGAGCTGACTCCTCTCAGCTCATCCCTGTGGTTTCCATAGGGCCCTGCTGGTGGGTCTGCCCACCTTGTCCCCCCTAGAGGAGCTGGAGGATGGATTTGGGGGTGGCACTGGGCTGGCAGCATCACATAACCCACTGGCACCTCACTCTGCTCCAGCTGGAGAACTGAGCGGGGTGGGGATGCTCCCACTGGAGCCCCCGAGCCCACTGTACCCAGCTGGGAGCGAGGGGAGACCTCCACGTCCCCCTCCTGCTGAATCCTGCGTGGAGGAGCTGGAGGCGTTGTGTGTCTGCTGCCTGGGAGAGGAGTGGGATCAGCCTTGTGAGTGGGCGAGTCACTTATTTATAACTCTCCCACTGAGAGCGAGTTTGTTTAATTCCTGGAGCAGCACAGCGCCGGCGAGTGTGGCTGTATAAATTTGCTAACAATAGTGTCTGAGCCTATATATAAACCTGGAGACACTGCAGTCCGCCGCGCATTCCAATTAACAGGAAGATGCATGATCTATGGCATGCCAGAGGTGAGCTGGGACCTTACCTTGATGCTGCTCTTATCAGTCCCAAACTCCCTGGGAGCAGCGCCTGCCTGCCTGCTTTATAGAGCTGTACAGAGCGTTTGCTAGTGCCTGGTTTGTCCTCTGCTCTTGGGATTTGGGGCTCCTGATGTGTTCAGCCCCATACACGAGGGCCCCTGGGGCTTTGGCCACTGGCCTTATTCCCCATTTTCTCGTACACCTGGTGGCTAATTGCAATAACTGTGGGATGGCTGTGGCTTGGCAGACCCTGGGTGGGGCTGGTGGCTCGTGGTCCCCAGAGGAGGTGGCAGAGGAGAGGAGGGATGCAGGGAGCAGCAGATGACATTGCAGTGGGAAGGGCGGCACATCAGCCAGCAAACAGCTCCGGGCTCTGGGAGAGACGTCACTGGAAACAGGGGCTCTACGAGATGTTCATGACACTGTAATTGTTAATTGATAAAATCTGACACAGACTAAAGGCCAGAATCTGCATGAGTGAAGCTGAGCTTGTCCTGTAAATTACCCACGCACAGCTCCAGTTTCTGCCTTGGCTATTCTGTCAGCAAGAATAGGGCTATTCACCTGGCAAAGTGGAAAACCATGATTGAAATGAGATTTACAGCACAGTTGTGGGAAATAATCAAAATGAGAGGCTGCCTTTTCAAGCCACCCACTGCCAGCAGAGAGGCAGCCAAGGGGCTGCCATGGCTGGGGCGGTGGCTGCTCTGTGGGGCATCTGGGGACACCAGTGCTGCTGCCCTGGGGCTGGGAGCCCAGGGCATGGCAGGAATTGGGTGGTTCAGGAGAGGGAGAGGGCTGGGGCAGTTCAGGGCGGATTGACATCCACCAAGCTGCATCTGTAACGTACCTGTAATTGCAATATTGCTCATGATGGCCTTATATAAATGAACTCATCAATAAGCACTTGAGCAAAGGCAGTTTCCCTCAAGGCAGGGCCATGTGTCTGCTTGCTCTTTGTGGGGAGCTGGCTTGAAAGCCAGGCTGAGCTCTGGTGAGGATGGGTGAAGGTTCAGAGGAGCAGAGTGGCCTGCTGGGTGGTGCAAGGACGATTTACGCCCTGAGTGAGCTCAGCGGGCACAGGCTCAGCCCCTGCTCAGAGCAGCTGTTTGACATGCAGCAGCCAGAGCGCATTCTGCACCGTCTTAATGGAGCCAAGTAAATCCCATCAGCTCCAGAGGCTGCAGACTGGACCTGGGGAGGGGCTGCTCCAGCCTCCCGAGAAACCCAGTTACAATATCACCACTTCATGTCATGCAAGAGAAAAGGTGCAATTTAAAATCCCATCCTTCAGGTGCAGCGAGCAGCCTTTGGTTGTCAAAACCGCATTTCTTTAAGGCAGTGGCCCAGAATAAACTGGTAATGAAGAGTCATTTGACAGCAGGCAAGCTGGAAACATGTCTATGAAAATAATACAAGAGTTTCTAGTTTATCGTGCATTTAGGTGACTTATT